>NC_064262.1:12827500-13141666 GCF_003254725.2 Canis lupus dingo
TAAAAGCTTTCCTTTTCCTCCCTATGTGATGACGTGATGACCGGGCTCCTGTGGCAGAGGTTCCCTCCCCCTAAAGGCTGTCACTGTTCAGAGGGTCTCATCGCCCAGGTGTGGGCTGATCTGAGGACTGTGTCAGTCAGGCAGGCCGTAGGCATTGAGTGGTTTCTAGGACTTCAGAGGAGACCCTTGCCCAGACTTGGCATGACGCTCATTGATGCCTGACATCCCCTGTCATCCATTAATTATTCAGCAAGGAGTTATGGGGTACCTACTATGTGTCAAGCACTTTTCTAGGACCTGGAGAATAAAACAGACAAAAATCCCTGCCCTCGGGGAGCTTATATTCTTCTCAGATATATCCACTGGAAATTCTTTTGAATGGATGGCAGACACTGGGAATTTTGCCTTGTTGGGTGCTGGGTGTTTTTTCACTCTTACAAATATTTTTTAAAGGTTTATTTATTCAAATCTTTTTAAAAAGATTTTATTTATTTATTAATTTCATTTATTCATTATTTATTTATTTTATTTATTTGTTCACTTATTCATTAAATATTTATTCATACTGAGCCACCCAGGTGCCCCCACTCTTGTAAATATTATCGAGCTTTGTCAGGACACAGTTAAGGCACCTTTTAGTTGTTTCAGGTGGGAGAGTAGATCAGGTCTGTGTTATTCCGTTTTGTCCAGAATCAGTTTTTCTTTAAGAAGAAAGGCTCTAGAACTGGGAGAGGTAAGAATTGAAAGCCCATTTGTTATTTGTACCTTCATGTGAATGGGTTTCTAAGATCCTTTCTTAAGCATTGTGCTAACAGGAAGTGAAGAACTGAAAGACACTAGCATGGAATGTAGGATTCAGAAGAAAAATCCAAAAATGTTCATGGAGAGGTGCCTGGGTGGCTCCATTGGTTAAGCATCTGCCTTTGGCTCAGGTCTTGATCTCAGGGTCCTGGGATGGAGACCCACGTCCAGCTCACTGCTCAGTGGGAAGTCTGCTTCTTCCTGTGCCTCTCCCTGCTGCTTGTACTCTCACTCTCTCTCAAATAAATAAATAAAATCTTTTATTTATTTATATAATTTTTTTTTTTTTAATGATAGTCACACACACAGAGAGAGAGAGAGAGAGAGGCAGAGACATAGGCAGAGGGAGAAGCAGGCTCCATGCACCGGGAGCCCGACGTGGGATTCGATCCTGGGTCTCCAGGATTGTGCCCTGGGCCAAAGGCAGTCGCTAAACCGCTGCGCCACCCAGGGTTCCCTATTTAAATAAAATCTTTAAAAAAAAAATACTCATGGAGCCATTATTTTATTTGAATTCATCACAATCTTGCAAATCTTCCAATAGGTCAAGGGCTTCTTTCCATTTTATAGGTGAGGGATGAATCTTGGAGAGCTTAGATGTCTGGCTCAAAGCCAGGCAACTGGTTAAAACCCAGGGCTATGACTTCTCCCCTAGAGTTCCTTCCAACAAACCTTGGGTCAGAGGTCGCCATCCAGGGAGGGAGAACAAAGGGCATCTACAATCCCCAGCACCTGTACTGACTTGGCTAGCTCACACACCTGCTGGCCTTGCTCCTTCTGTTTCAGGTTTTTATGAGAAACAAGCTTGGAGCAGAAGCCAGTACAGCTCCTGTGCCCTTAAGCAGCAGCTACAGGTTAGAAAGATAGTGAGCAATGTGACAAGAACGTAGATTCTATGAGAACGGGGACCACAGTGGTTACCCCTGGGGCCCCCATGCCCAGCACAGCACCTGGTTTTTGCTTTTAAGATTTTTATTTATTTATTCATGAGAGACACATACAGAGAGAGAGGCAGAGACACAGGCAGAGGGAGAAGCAGGCTCCACGCAGGGAGCCCGATGTGGGACTCGATCCTGGGTCTCCAGGATCACGCCCTGGGCCAAAGGGAGGCACTCAACCACTGAGCCACCCAGGCATCCCCGGCACTTGGTTATTAAGGAATATTTGTTGGACTGCCAAGCACGAGGGAATGGGTGTGTAGGTTAAACAGACAGTAATGAACACCTGTCTCGGTTACTTCAACTACCAAATGGAGATGATGATCCCTTTTCAATTTTGTCAATGTATTTTAGGCCCTGTGATGGCAGGAGTTTGTGTCTGTTTTATTTAAGTGCTGCTCTATCCCCAGCATCTAAAACAGTACCTGTCACACAGGAGTTCCTTCAGAGGTAGTGTTGGGTGCAGGGACAAGAGTGAAACACGTGGGTTTCAGTGAATGTGTACCCAGTAGGTCCCAACATAGCATCATGGTTCAGAGCAAGAAATTTGAAGTCAGACCTGAGTTTGACTCCTGGCTCTGTTACTTCTACTTCTATGACCCCCCCCCCCCCAAAAGTCTCTGAACTTGTTTTCCCCAGGACATATAACGAGGGGAGTCCTCTTCTCTGCATGACGTGTCCTGAGGATTAAGTAAGGTCCTGTGTGTGGAGTGCTTAGCACAGTACCAGGAATGAAGAAAATGCTCCAAAGTTATTAAAGTTTTCATGTGGCTAAGAGTAAAGGTGTATTTTTTTTAAGGGTTATTTTTCTCCCAAAAGGACTTTTATCCCTGAGGCTCCCCCTCAAAAGACCC
The DNA here is from genome assembly GCF_003254725.2 of Canis lupus dingo. Lineage (NCBI taxonomy): Eukaryota > Metazoa > Chordata > Mammalia > Carnivora > Canidae > Canis > Canis lupus. The sequence goes on from NC_064262.1 coordinate 12,830,094, forward strand.
CAGAGGTTGTTCTCCTGAAAGATGAGGCTGCCTGGAAAATGAATCCGTCAAATCTGTTGGCAGCACAGAAACTCCTTGAGCCCGCAGGGCAGCACCCCGACGTGCCTCGCGCCAGCTGGATCCTGATGCAGCTGGATTCGCTGTGGGAGTGCCAGCCTCTGCCGGAGCCCTGGTCTGCAGCAGCCCTTTGACATTGGGATGTGCCTTTTCTTGTCTGGTTGGCCTGGCCTCAAAGCTAACAAGCAGCCCATTCCCACACCAGGGTGAAGTGGGTGCTCGAGAGATCACCAGTGGAGATAGTGAAATCTAGTCCCCCAGCGAAGGCGGCCAGCAGATAAAGTGACGGCCCTGGGCTCTATCATTCTCACTGCGGCTCATCCACCCTCATCGATGGATCTAGTCCAACTCCCAGGTCAGAGTTCTGGGCTCCCTGGCCTCAGCTCGTAGAGCCTGTGTATGTGTCATCAATATTTGTCACTGTTTGCCTTAGAAACGTTGGTCATTATCAAGGAAGATTGCTTTGGAAAGAACAGTCAATGAGCCTGGCCTTGCTGGAGACACCAAGGCAGGGTAGCCGGCCCCAAGGGTGATTAGACAAGCCTCTGACACCAGAGGATGAGGCTATTCAAAAGATAAGGTAGGAAGCGTGCACACCACACACAACACTTTCAATTCATGAAAGCAATTATTCTGTTGATTTAAGAAGAAGGAGATTCCGGGGGCCCCTGGGTGGCCCAGTTGGTTGACTGACTATTTGTTTGATCTCAGTGCTGAGATCGAGCCCCATATCAGGCTCAATGTCAGACCCTAATTGTCCCTCTCTGTCCCTCCACTTGTACACTCTCTCACTCTCTCTCAAATAAATAAATAAAAGGAAAATAAAAAAGGAGATTCCAGACCTAAGTGTCCATATTTCTTTTTGATATTCAAAAGTACACCATGTCTTTCTGGAACTTAAGTTTCTCAGGCCTCACTACTTCTTTGTGGCTTTCCTCCCCATCTGTTCCTCTCCACTGCAAGCTCCCTTCAAACACGTGTGTGTGCATGTGTGTGTGTGTTTATGTGTGTGTAGCTAGCTCATGTGCTTTCCCTCATTCATTCAAAAATAGGCAGTATTGTCCAACGGTTAGGAATGCACCTGGGAAAACCAGGGCTAGAGGTTGTTCTGACGATTGCCAACCTACCGACTTCCAGGTAAGTGGTAACTTATCTACTTACTCTCTCAACCTCCTCTCTCTCATCTCTAAACTGGGTATGATAGTACCAACCGTATAAAGCCAGGTGACAGTCACCTAAATGAATACCCACAAAGCATTCGAACAGTGCCTGGCATATAGTAAGCACTCAATAAAGAAGATACGTGCCGTTCTTAGTCTCTAACAGCCAAGACCAAAGGGAGGAATGTGGGGTGATGAATCTGGGAGTAACTAGTGTAAGCAGAAGTGTAGCCAGCCCTTGGGACAATGGAAGGGCTTTCTCTCTCTCTTTCTCTGTTTTTCTTTTCTTTCTTCTTTTTAAAGATTTTATTTATTCATGAGAGACACAGAAAGCAAGGCAGATACATAGGCAGAGGGAGAAGTGGGCTCCCTGCAGAGAGCCTGATGTGGGCTCGATCCCAGGACCCCAGGATCATGACCTGAGCCAAAGGCAGATGCTCAACCGCTGAGCCACCCAGGTGCCCTCTCTGTTTTTCTGTCTCTCTTGTCTCTGCCTGTCAGCTTCATTCCCTGAAACTGGCCCCCTCCATGTGGCAAGAAACATGACCACCAAAGCATCCTACTTCCTTAAAGAGAAACCATTTTCTTCCTAGATCCAAGCCCTCCTCCACCCCCAAAATCCCAGGGAAAGACTGGTCTAGCTTGGGTCATGTTTGTATTCCCTGGACCAATCAGCTATGGGGGTAGGGGAGAGGAAGAGATTCCTCCTACCCCGGGCCCCCCATAAGGAAGCCCCCACTTCTGACGCTGTCTTCTCACCACCCTTAGCACTTTTTATCATGTACTGGCTGGAAGGCGTGTCATCTCCCCAAGTAGACTGATAAGCTCCATAAGAGCAAAAATGATGTTGGACGCTGTTTTCATGCTTCTCTCTCCCCTCTCACCCTGCCCGTCACACATAGGATGGCAACATCCAGCACACTGCTAGTCACATGATCATGGAATCTCCCAGATAAGGAAAGAGACTGAAGAAGTAAGACACAGAGACAGCAATTTGCCCAAGGTCACACAGCTCCAACTAGACTCCAGGTCTCCCACCCTTTGATTTCTGAGAGTTTTCTCTCCCTCCTAGGGTTAAGACTCGGGTCCTCATCCTTACAAGGAAACCTCTGCTGGCCCAGTCACTTCTTGCCTCCTCAGGTTTATCTCATCCATTCTATACATCTTCAAGGTGGTTATTATTTTTATTATTTTCATAGTTGCCTGAGGCACCTACACTGACCTACTTTCCTCTCAGAGATAAAGGGATTGTGACTCTGCATTCCAGCCAAGGTGGCTTTTTTTCAGTAATTTGCCTCACACCCCCCAACCCCCAACCTTTAGGGCTTTCGCACTTGTGGCTTCCTCTGTGTGGAACACTATTGGTTTTCTGGGGCTGTTGTAACAGAGCCACAGGTTGGGTGGCTTCAACAGCAGAAATTTATGTTCTCGAGTTATGGGGGCCAGAAGTCCAGAATCAAGGTGTTAGCAGGGTTGGTTTCTTCCAAGGGCTTCGAGGGAGTATCAGCTCCCAGTCTCTGCCCCAGCCTCTGGTGAATTGCTGACCATCTTTGGCATGACTCTGATCTCTGCCTTCATCCTCACATAGCCTCCTCCCTGGATCCTGTCTGTCTCTGTGTCCAAATTGCCCCTTTGTACAAGGACACCTTATCAGATGAAGGCCCACCCTAATGACCTCAGGTTAACTTCCTCACCTGTATAAAGACCCCATTTCCAAATAAGATCACATCTGAGGTATTGGTGTTTAGAACTCCAACATCTTTGGGCGGGGCGGGGGGGGGGCACACGGTTCAACCCATAATAAGCACCTTTGTCACCTTCTTCCCTACTCCAACCAGACAACTCCTCCTTATCCTATCTCAGGCAAGCCTTCTCTGACACCAGGCCCTGTTGTTTTCTCTTGTACACTCTTCCTTCATGTTTGTCATGGATCGTTGGTATCTGCTTAGGTATCTGCGAGTACCTGTGTCCCCCCTCAGACTCTCTACTTCATAAAAACAGGAGCATGACTCTTCCATGCACTGCTACAGCCCCGAAGCCCAGAATCTGGGCTATCAGTAAAGGGTATCAGTAAATATCTGTGGCCTGAATGAATGATCTATTGAGAGAGGTTAGTCTTGCTAATCACAAAAAACGATGAGGAGGTATAAGCTGGCGCCTCAGAGGCAGAGAGGTTAGTGAGCCACCAGGGGCCAAAACCCCACCCACACACACCCTTCCCACCTTTGACTAATGGTCATCGTCTCTCCCTCCCCCATTTGCCTGGAAGAATTCGTGTCAGTAGAGCCTTGCAAACCTCAGGGAAGCTGGAGGTGAGTCAGAAGGGACGCTGAAGTGAACAGCTCTGAAACCCGACCCCTGGCATTGAGCTGGGGGTGGGGTCAGGTTCATGGAAGGTAACGGTGCCTGCTTGAAGACTCCAGGGGCCCTAGGCAGCAGCATCTTTCAGGAAAGCATTCTAGTTGGTAAGGGGCCAGGTAGGCCCCAAGCGCCACGTCCCTGAGGTTGCTGTGCCACCATGGCCTGTGAAGGGTGGCAGGGTGGACTTCATTGTGTACACCCCTTCCCCAGTGGCCATTCTGGGCTCACCTGTGTAGGAGATACAGATATAATCTTTGCAGCTTCCACTTTCTCTCATGGAGGTGAGGGACACTTTCGTCTGGCCCAATTGAAGCAACTCGACTTACTCCCAGCATAAGAATTCCAGCCCCTGTGCTTCCTAGGACCCCCCGGGAGTATGGCACAGGCAGTAAAATCCCAAAGGGAAAAATGAAGCCCTCCCAAACTCAGCCTAGGACCAGGGCCAAGCTGGAAAAAGTGACTTGCTGGCCAGTCACCACGTTTTTCCCCAGTGAAAGGCTGACTCATTGCAACAGGCCTGGGCTGGCTCGGACTCGAGTCGGTGGCTTGGAACATGCCTGGACAGTGAGCGCCTTGTCTGAAGGGCTGGTCCACGAGAAGCCACGGGTCAGGGGAGCCCAGGCCACTGCCCTGGGAAACACCCGAATGCGGCCTCAGGAGCCCCTAGGGAAGTCGGGTGGGGGCCCCCCCTCCTCACCCCTCCCCCAAGCTCTTGGAGGCTGACATAGCCTGTGGCCCAAAAGGTCTGGAGAGATCCGAAGATGCCAGAGGGGGATTAAGCCCTAATATCCCCAGGGATAAATGTCATGATGCTCTCTCCCCATAGAAAGTTCAAACAGAAAACAACATTAAACAAAATAAACATAGGAAGACCCAATAAGGTCTTGATTTGCTTCATGAGATTATCTCAATAGATTTCTTCAGAAATATCAAAAAGAAATGATTTTCCAGTGCTGGGGGCAAGGGAAGGAAGCTGGGGCTGCTTTCCCAGTGCCCTTTGTGCACCTGCTCATCAGGCATCATGCACAGAGTGCAGCTTGTCTCTGGTGGATGCCCTAGAACCTCTTCACTCCTCATGACATTGTCCATGTTGTCATCCAGGGCTCTTTGGCAAGGACTTTTGAGTCATACATTGGCTTAAATCCTGGCTGTGCCATCTGCCTGCCATGTGACCTTGGGTAAGTCATTTGATCTCACTGAGTCTCAATTTCTGTACATGTAAAATGGAAATTACACAAGGTAGCACATGCACAGTGCCTAGCACAGTACTTAGCACAGAGTCTGGTATATATGCTAGATCTCTCCCAGCTTCTCCCCTTTATCCCCTACAGAGCTTCTCTCAGAAAAGAATGTAATCAGTCATTTGCACTTTAGTATGAATAAGCTCCTATTAAGCACCGTTCGTTCTTTTCATTCATTAATTCAACAAATGCTTGTGCACTTACCATGTGCCCGATGTGAGCCAGGTGCTACATACTCAAAGTACAGATTTTTCCTTTCATCATCACAATGGTTTCTGCAAGATCGCGAATATTTCCATTGAATGGTGGAGGATACTGAGCCTCAAAAAGGTGAAAGAATGTTCCCAAAGTCCCACAGCAGAGTCTGCATTCTCTTGTTCACTCAGGAAACCCTGGCTGAAGTTTTGCTCTCTTTCAGGAGAGGCATGCGGGACACAGCAGTGAAGGAATTGGACCCCGATCTTAAGACCCTGAGAGGCTACCGTGTGTATTTGTACCTTTACTTTAATTGTACATCACTTTAATTGTTAAAGTCTTTTATTTTCTATTTTTTTAAATTTTTATTTATGATAGTCACAGAGAGAGAGAGAGAGAGAGAGAGAGAGAGAGGCAGAGACATAGGCAGAGGGAGAAGCAGGCTCCATGCACCGGGAGCCTGACGTGGGATTCGATCCCGGGTCTCCAGGATCGCGCCCAGGGCCAAAGGCAGGCGCCAAAACACTGCGCCACCCAGGGATCCCTAATTGTTAAAGTCTTGTTCAAAGCCTGTGCATGTGGCCAGAGACAGCCTTCCCCTTCCTTCCAGTTGACTGTTGGAGGGAGTTGCCTTCTTCCTACTGTGCAGAACTGGTCCTGCCCAAGGCTGAGCTGACAAACCAAAAAAGCCTCCTGTCCTTTCTTCCACATCATTCTGGGGCTCTGCTCAGTGCCGATTTCCAAGACTACCTTAGGAGCATTCCATTCTTGTCCCCCCCCCTTTCTTTTTCTTCCTTCCTTCCTTCCTTCCTCCCTCCCTCCCTCCCTCCCTCCCTCCCTCCCTCCTTTCTTTCTTTCTTTCTTACTTTCTTTCTTTCTTTCTTTCTTTCTTTCTTTCTTTCTTTCTTTCTTTCTTCTTTCTTTTTTCTTTTCTTTCTTTTTCGCACTTCATGATATGTAATACAGAAACAACACATGTTCATTATTAAAGAAAATACAGAAAAGCAAAAATTCTCAACGTAACATAACTCCAAGTCCTGCTAAGATGGTTAAAATTTTGTTATATTGTCTGCCAGGCCTTTCTCTCATGCAGTTATAATACAATTAATAATGGTGATAACAACGGTGATGACACTGATTTCCACTAACCCTGACACAGAACTTCCTCTGTGGCAGATACCCTTCTAAGCATCTTAATCATTTTAGCTAATTTAATCCTTATAGCAATTCAGTGAGCAGATTATTATTGTCCTCATTTTATAGGTGCAGAAATTGAGGCAGAGAAAGAGAAAGTTTAGAAGTATAGATGCTATCCTTTATTTTTAAAATGGGATCATTCTGAAGATGCTGTTTTGTGACCTACTTTTCCCCCCCTTAACAATAAATAAATAATAATAAATATACTTTCCCAACATGCTTTTTCATGAGTATTTAGTATTCCAGCATCAACCAGTCTTCTAGGTCATTTCTCTGATTTGTTTTTGTTTTTTACTATGACCCAGAGAGTCCATCCTTGTAGCTAAATCTTTGAAAACTTGATTCATAACTGCCTTAGAATAACTTCTAGAAGTAGAATCACTTGGTCTGAAAACAGACACGTTCCAAAGCTTCTGATGTCTCTTGCAAACTACTTCCTAGACAGGCAAGTCTCCTCGGTTGCTCAAGAAATATGAACTATCACAGCCACATGGAAGACAGTTTTGGGAATACCCATCATAATGACAGATGCTCATGCTATGGACCCAGGAATACCACTTCTGGGTGTTTACCTTGTAAGTATTATACATGTGCAAAATGATGCATGTATAAAAGTAGGCACTGCAGCCCTGTTGGAAATAGCAAAAAGGATCAGAAATAACACAAATGTCCATAATAAGGAACTGGTCAAATAAAAGATAGTATATCTATACAATGATATATTACACAAGTGTGAGAAAGCCTTTCTATATATTCATGAGGATAGCTGCCAAGATATAGTAAATGAAAAATAAGTGCAGAATGGTGTAGATAACATGTTATTTCTGTACATAAAAAAATGACAGCCCACGTTCATATGTGCACACATAAACATAAATAAGCTCTAAAATAAGTTGAAACAGTCCTAGCTGCCTACTTGTAGGTGACTTTGGTGAGGCCAGAGGGACTGGATGAATTGGGACAGGAGAAACATCTTTTTCACTGATCATTTTTCATGATTTTAGGTCTTGAAACCATTCTGTACTTGTACTCAGAAAATTAGTATTTAGGGGTGCCTGGATGGTTCAGTCGGTTAAGTGTCTGCCTTTGCTCAGGTTGTGATCCTAGGTCCTGGGCTTGAGCCCCATGTCGAGCTCCCTGCTTAGCAGGGAAGTCTGCTTCTTCCCTCTCAAATAAATAAATAAAAATCTTTTAAAAAATTTTAAAAAGAAAATAAAATTAGTCTTTAAAAATTGCCTTCCAGGAGACAGCAAGTGAAACGTGCATTTTTGGTAACTATGTACTTCCAGCAACTGTGTGGTTTGGAATACTATTTTCTTTATCAAGCTCTATTAAAAAATAAAAATAAACAAAAATTGTCTTCCGGTATTGTTAAATTTTTTTAGGTGTGATAATGCTATTATAATTTTTTAAGAATGCTTGCCTTTTAGAGATATGTATTAAAATATTTATAAATGAAGTTATATAATGTCCAGATTTGCTTCTAAATAATATATGAGCAGGGGAAGCAGATCAGTACATATATTACAGGTGAAACTGAGCATGCACTGACAATTGTTAAAGCCAAGTTACTGGCACAAAGATGGTTCGTTATGCTGTGTCATGCATTTAAAAAAAAAAAATTTATCACGGTGCCTGGGTGGCTCAGTCAGTCAAGCATCTGCTTTCAGCTCAGATCATGATTCTGGAGTCCCAGGGATTAAGCCCTGAATCAGCTCCCTGCTCAGCGAGGTGTCTGCTTCTCCCTCTCCCTCTGCTCCTCCCCCTGCTCATGCTCTCTCTCTCTCTCTCTCTCAAATAAATAAATGAAATCTTCAAAAGAAATTTATCGCAGTGAGATTCACATAAAATTGACCTTCTTCTTTTTAAGCAAGATGGGGCTTGAACTCACACACTTGAGATGAAGACCTGAGCTGAGATGGCGAGTCAGACGCTTTACTGCACCCAGGCACCCCCAAATTAACCATTTTAAGGTGAACAGTTTGGCAGCACTGAGCACGTTCATGAACCTATGCAACTATCACCTCTATGTAGTTCCAAAATAGTTCCACCACTTCAAACTAAAACCACTGTACCCATTAAATACTCCCCCCCCATTTCTTCCTCCTTCCAGCACCTAGAGACCACCAGTCTGTTCTGTTGGCGTGCATTTACCTATTCTCAGTATTTCATATAAATGGAATAATACATATGCGACTTCTTGTGTCTGGTTTCTTTTACTGAGTACAATGTTTTCAAGGCTCATTCACATTGTAAAATATATCAGTACTTCATTGGTTTGTAGTCATATATATATGTACACACACACACACACACACACACACACACCACATTTTGTTTATCCTTTCGTCCACTGATGAACACTTGAACTGTTGCCATCTTTTGGCTGTCGTGAATAGTGCCATTACGAGCAGTGCATACACATGTACTTGCTGGAGTACCGGTTTTCAATTCTTTGGGGTATATACCTAGGTGTGGGGTGGAAGGGTTCTATGGTAATTCTGTGTTTAACTTTTTGAGAAGCCACTTACATGTCCCCAAGCAGCTGGACCGTTCTAGATTCCCACAAGCAATGGATGAAGTTTCCAATTTCTCCACATCCTCGACAACACTTGTTATTTTCCGTTTTGTTTTTTCTTCATTACAGCCATCCTAGTGGGTGTGAAGTGATAACTCACTGTGGTTTTGATTTGCATTTCCCTGATGACTAATGATGTTGAGCATCTTTTCATGTGCTTCTTGGCCATTTGTATATCTTCTTTAGGGGAATGTCTATTCAAGTCCTCTGCCTATTTTTAAATTGGGTCATTTTTCTTTTTGTTGTTTCTGTCTACTTTTATATATGTTTTAAATTCTCTATAGTTAAAAAAAAGATACAAAAATATTAGATATTGTATTTAAAACTTTAAGAAACACTTACTTTTTTATTTTCTGGAAAGAGAGTACATTTCCCTCACCACCACCCCCTACCCCCACCACCGCTTGAATTCCCCAGAGACCCTTGCCTCATCCCAATCTCCATATGCCATTCATAATGCGATTCCAAAAAAAGCATTTGCCCTTCAGACAAATAAATAAGCACAAGTCTCTTCCCTTTCTCCTCCTCAAAGATGAGTGGGAGATGTAGAGAGCAGGGCTGAGATTTAGGAAGAACAGAGGCTGGCTGTCCTCATCACTGTGGCCTTAGCCAGAGGCTGACCCCACTACCTAGCAGCCTCGTGTTTCATTCCCTGATGTCCCACCTCAAGGTCTTTGCTAAGATTCCTCTGAGAAGGGAGGGTCCCATCTATAGCAGAAGAAACCTTCTAGGCCCAAATCCAGCCACATCACAAGACTGGATGGCCCAGCCGCGAGACAAGCATGTCAGTGGCTTCCATAGCCAATGGGAGAGGCTTCACCCAGCTCATGTTCTGCTGTGGTAGTCGGGCCAAACAGATGGCTTGGGATAAACAGGGGGGTGGAGGTGGCTTTGAGTGGCCTCAGCCTCCGTCTGGAGCCTAGAGAAAGAGGCAGGCGATGTGAAGGCCATGCCAGAGGAAGGGGCTATAGTTTGGGGCCTTCCAAACATGTGTGTCATGTTTTTAACAGTAGAACTCTTCTTCCAACAAATCATTACAATATATAAGACAGAGAGAAAGGAAAAAGGAAGCTGCTTCAGCTGAAGAGGCAGCGAGAAGCCCAGAGCCTCCCCTCCCTCCATGCCACGTGGCACCTCTGGGAATTCTGGGTCTCAGGAGAACACACCGATCCTGTTAACACATAGTTGTTATATGAGAGCACTTGGGAACTCAACACATTCTGTCTCTGTGAGCCTTGTAGTGGGCTCTAGAGGCCTGAGGAGAAACCTGGCACCAATGCACGCTCCAGCCTGAGATACCAGGCCCATTCCCCAAAGTGAAGCGGCCTCTTGCTTACCCCTCACCATCCAACTACTAGGAAAATGACCAAGGGCTGGACAGATGGGCCAGGGTTCAGTGGGCTGTAGGAAGCTGAGAGAGATAGCAGCTAGCTGCAGTGGCCTGGTCTCTGAGCCTGCCCAGGTTCCCTTCCAGCAAGAAAGTGTGGAACTCAGTGTCGACCTCCCTCTCTCCCTCCCTCCCTCCAGCAGACTTGCCTTGACCTGAGCCCTCCAGGTCAGCCTCCTGTAGCTCCTGTCCCAGGCCTCTCTACCTGTACCTCTCCTAACCTTAGGAGAGATGTGAGAGTACCCCTAGTCCTGCCATAGAAAATATAACATAGAATTTCCTCAAACCCTGATTCTGGTTCTCAGCACAATCTCTAGCCCCTGCTCCCAAGTGGCCCCCAATTCCTGTGGGGTTAGTTCTTTAACTAGAGACCCATTTTTTGCTGCAGGTTGGTGTGTGGGGGCATCTGTAAGGAAGCAAAGAGTTGGGCAAATAACCTTACTCTGAGTGTCAGTTATCTCATCTGCCCAGTGGGGATCACAGTACCTACTCTACGGGGCTATTTTTGAGGATTAAATGAGATCGTGCACGTCCAAACCCAACAGCAGCTCACTTTAGAAGCAGTTCCATACCAGAGAAAGGGCATGATGCTGTCTTTTACATGATGTGTCACCTCAAGTGAGGCATTTCCTCTCTCTGACCGCCAGTTGTGTCATCTGTAAAATGGGCACATTAATATCTATCACAGTTGCTAGAGGAAATAGAGATAATTCACACAAAGTGCTTAATATAGTGTCTGGCACAGGGAAAGTACTCAAAATATGGTAGTAACAGTCGTAATTATTACTACTTTTACTTTTATTATTATTACTATCATTTAACTAGAAGGGCAATGTGATTTTGTAGTTAACCACATAGACATTGGAGCCAAATTGCCTAGGTTTGAATTCACCGCTAAAGCTGTGTGACCTTATACAGGTTACTTATCCTCTCTGTGCCTCCGTTTTTAAAAACTGTTTAAAGGGATTCATAATTATATCTATCTCATGGTGTTGCTGTGAGAATTAAGTTCTCTTATGTGCGCGCTTTGAAGAGGTCCTGGCGAAACATAAGTGCTATACCAATGGGTTTGCTGTTAACAGCAGTAGTCCTTCTGTTGCAATTATTATTATTATTAACAACCGGACTCGGAAAGCCTTCTCCTTGGATTCGACTAAGGAGAGCCACAGTGCAACATTCACCATCCCACTAATGGTTTAGCAACTTGGAAGCTGTGTGACCTTGGGCAGATTACCTCCCCTCTCTGAGCCCGCTTTTATTCATCTCCAAAATGTGAGCCATAATACTGCCCATAATGGTGCTTCTAGGTTGTTAGGCTCCATTAACGAGCGATGACCCGTGGGAAGCTTCTAGCTTGTAGTTAATTAGGCCCTTGTCCCAATGCCCTGCCTAAGCCCAGCTCCCTACCCCACCCCTGCGGGAGGGCGCTTGGAGTCCTTCCTGCTGGGCGGGAGGGGGGCTGCCCGGCGCCCGCTGCCAGGCCCTATTCTGGGGGCCGAGCGATCCCGGGGCCGTGCCAAGCTTCCCCGGGGATCAGGTTTCTGCTGACGCGGTGCCAGGCACGTCTGCTTCCAGGAACCGGCAGCCGCATTTAGCCGCGGGCCGCACATGAAAGGGCTGCAGTCGGAAACGTGACGTTGTGTCAACAGGCGAGGCAGGTCAGCGCTGGGTGAGACCATCCCGGCAGGCCTGGAGGGTCACGCCCTGTCTGAAGGCGGCCAGGTCCCCAGCCTCCGCTCCCCTGCCTCTTGCCACCTCTCCCGGGCCTCAGGGCCAGCACTTCATCCCCTCACACTCACTCCCCTTTGAAACAGAGGACCTCTTTGTCCCCATGGGCCGCGGGTTGGGGTGCGAGCCCCTCCTTGCATCTCCCTCGGAGCACTTGGAACCTGCCACGAGTGGGCTGGAATCAAAGGCAAGAGCAAAGGGGTCCAGAGGGCCTGCGGCTCCCTCGGTACAGGGGTGTGTGAGCCGCCCGGCTCCAGGAGAGGGATTCTGGGTCGACTGTCATGCGTCTGATCCCTCAGATGTGTTGTTGGTTCAGGGTGCTCCAACTGCTGCCTTCAGTCCTGGCAAGCTACTCCTTGAGTTATGGGCCTGGGAGAGAAAAGGGGGCTTGCAAAACCAGTCGGGCCCTGATTTCAACCCCATGCTCCATCCCCAGGATAAACTTGACTTGCTCAGGTTTTTTACCAAAAGTCTAGCCAGAGAAGCCTAGCAATTCATGGGGGCGTTTCAGGGACTTGGGCCGGGATGGAGGGGGGAGACCTAGAAGCCCTAAGGAGCTGCAAGGAGGAGAGACTTCCAGAATTTGTCATCTGCTCGCTATAGGGCATGTGATAAGGGCTCAGCATCCTGATTTTACCTAGTCAAGACCAGGCTTGGAAGGCAGACAGATGAGAGGCCATGGGTTGTCTCTAGACTCCCAGTGCGGTGCTCCTTCCGTGGTGCCATGCTGCCTGGAGAGAACTGTGTCCTTCAGAGTATGCATTCCGCATCTCACACAGCCAGGCAATGCTCGCTCTCACCTGCTGGCTGGCTGGTCAGGAGACAGTGAAGGCGACATCTGAAGCAAAGTCATGAGGGGCAGGTGGTGCCTTTGCCTGGCTGGGAACTCCCTGGGGGCAGGTTCCCTGCTCAGGCTGCAGACATCCAGAGGGTTCCCAGAGGACTCGGATACTTGGGGATCTGAAGCATGGCAAGCCAGGCACTGGCCAGCAGGGACATCCCTGATGGGGAGAAGGGGAGAGGCAAAAATACTCGACCCGGTCATTTCCCACTTCTTTTCCCATGGAAATTTTTTTTCTTCATAAGAGCACTTGACTAAGGAACACCAATATTCATTCACGCACAAACACACCCAACGAGAGGAAGTCCAGGAAGGATGTAGAAAATAATTATGGAATGTTGCCTTCAGCAGCAATAAGACAGGATATGGCAAATCCATTAGACTTTGCTAGACTCAAAAAAGTTAGACTGGCTTGGCAGAGGTGCTATCCCCAGCACCAATTATTATTGCATAATAATCCATTAAATCTTTTCTCCATGTGCCTACCCCTCCAGCAAGCTCCCCAGATCCTAAGGCCCAACGATTCTATAATTTGATTTTCTGTCAAGCTCTAAGGATCATGACAAAAGCAGGCTGGGGTTGGGGGGACAGGGACAATGTACTTTTTTTTGCCTAATGCTGGAAGGAGGCGCAGGGTGGCCATGAACTTTAGCAACCGTTAGTTAAAAAAAAAAAATTTAAACAAATATTTACCATGAAATTGACCAAGTTTATTCTGTCTGAATACAAGGCACATAAAAAGCTGAATGAAATGACGCCAAGATTAACTAGTTGTTGCCTCCAGCCAAGAGGGGAGGGAAGAAGACAGCCGTATCACACAACTGGGGCATTCTAAAAAAATGCAAAAGACCATCTTTTCTCTTCCACAGGAAAAGGATTATTTTATTAAGTATTTTAAAACAACTACTTAACATTGACTCATAGATAAAAATATTTACAATTTCACACCTTCAGGAAGGCTCCAAAATATAAACACTGTACCTCTCCCTAGAGAAAAAAATTATTCTTCTCTTCAAAAACAGGAATACATTCATTTTTCTCACTTTGTAGATCAAGTAATTATACAAATAAACATCTGAAACATTTTCCTTTTTAATATATTTATATAATATATATTTATAACAGTTTTACAAATAAAGGCAATGACTTTATACCAAAATAAAAACAGGAAAAGAAAAAGTTAAAACACGATCGGCGATCAAGCATAGTGCATTTCAAAAAGCTGGTGCAGGGCTAGCTGGATGAGTCGGAAAACAAGTACTCTGGACCAAAAATAAAACTTCTTTGAAGGAGACAGAATCCTTTTTAGCAATAAGGACACTCCCTATGCCGTCGGGCGAGGGGAATTAGCCTGCAGAAAGGATCTTGCTGTGCCAAGAGCTGGTTAGGCCTTTAAGCTAAGCTTGGTAAAGGAGTTTTAGGATAGAACTGAAAACTGAGTCTAGCTCTGCTCGTTGAAGGTAGCAATTTGTTACTTGGCTTTATGCATTTTGGGGATGACTGCAGCATAGGCACCTGCATCTCGCAGACCCTGCTCTGGTTCCTGGGACAGCAAGATCATTTTCTAGGTGAGACCTAGGAATAGGCACCAGAGGCCCTGGGGCCTCCTCCCTCATTCCTTGGCAGCTCAGCTTGACCAGGGGGCCCTTTTCAGTTCCTTATTAAGCTAATCACTACGAAAGCCTGAGAAGGGAACTACATTCTCTTTATTCACGGGAGAAGGCAGCAGCGGGTGGGGAGCAGACCTGCAGAAATCTCCCCAAACCACTACCGTGCTATGCCAGTGTCTGCTACCTCACCACTTAGCAGAAAGCTCAGTGTGGCTGCCCTCTCCCCTTTCGGTGAGTCACCGCAACAATAAAGGGAGAAGGGTGGGGTCATTAGAGCTGGCTGGGAACTGCGCTCTGGAAAGCCCTCTTTTGAAAGTACCTTTCTCTCAAAGCCACAGACCCGGCTCCCAAAACGAAGACTGACTCACAGACCAAGACTTTGAAGCTTTTGAAAATCCAGCTGATTTGGATGTATCTGAGGGGGCTATTCTCCGGGTGGGGGAAAGCCCAGAGATCTGCTACAATCCCCCCTAAGTCTCCTGATGTCAGGCAATCCTTCATATCTTCCCTACGCCAAAAGGAGCTTTAATGTCCTATACCAGCACACGATGCACGCGAGCGCAGGCGCACGCACGCGCACACAGATACACACACGCACACAGGGACCCCAAAAATCTTCTCTCCATGCCTCAGATTATCTCAGCATACACACTAGAACAATCTTGCTGCAGTCACACTTTCTTTTTTGAGGGGGGAGGGGGAAGTAGGGAGGAAGGAAAGCAGTGCGGCAAGGTCCCCTAGTCTTTGGTTTCTAAGTTTAAAGGGGGGATCTGCTTCAAAGCTTGGAGCAGGGCAGAAGAGTCGATGGCCGGATGGGCTGGCAAGGGAGAAGGGAGTCTCTGAGGCATGAGCAAGGGGGCTGAGATCTTGTCTGGGTTCATGAAGCTGGTGAGGGCTGCGGCGGAGGCGTTGAGGCCCGGGTATAACACTGGGACGGAGGTGGGATACCAGCACTTCTCCAGCATGGGCAAGTAGGCAGTCGCTGACGGCGGGATGAGATAGAAGGGCAGACAGAAGGGAGGCTGGTGTGGGTGTGGGCCCAGGAATGGGGAGCTGATCAGGTCACTGCCAGTGAAGTGGCCTTCATCATCTGAGAGCTGCATCCTGCTCTTTTTTGTTGGGGGTTCTTCAGATTCTTGCTTAATAACACCGATCCTTTCTCCCATGGTGAACCTGCGTCCATGATCGCTTTTGAAGTACTGCTGCTCACCACGCAAGTCACCCTTCTCTGATTCTCCTCCGTAGCCACTGTCTGTGTCCGTGTCACTGCCACTCTGCTCCCCACTCGAGTGAGCAAAAGTCCGCTGGATGACCGGCACACAGTTTTTCCCGGGGCCTTCAGAGCCTTTGGCCAGGGAGCTGGGTTTCTCCTTGAAGTCCATGGCTTTGGGAGCCGGGTCTGATGGTTTCCTGGAGGTCCCCCCCTGCAGCAGCTCTGAGACCACACGGTGAAGGTGGGTGACTAGCTGTGAAGACTTCAGGTCCCGAGTGTTCTCATGCTTGGCCAGGTACTGAAGCACCTCCCGGGCACACGTCTGGAAACCTGAGCAGAACATCTCTTGACCTGCTTCAACATTTCTCCCCGACAGCTCACCTGGATCAACACAGATCCAAAGGAAGACATTTCAGAAGGTCCCGTGGTTCACCTGGATACCTACACCCGGGAGCTTTCCTTTCGGTTAACAGCACTTGCTGACTTTGTGTTCCTAACTCCAAAAGTAATACGATCGGGAAAATTTTGGATTACACTGAAAAGTATAAATAATAGAACAAAAATAATCCACTATCTTACCACTTACAGGTCAAATATGAGCTATAATGGCTGCATAATAACCCAACATAGAAACAGAACATAATTAATAGAGATGGACTATTTTCGCTCATTGAATTTATAGCTCATTCTTGAGTTTTCATTATAAGCGACTCAGCAGTGAACATCCTCATATGTTTAGAGGATGCTCTTACCAGAGCAAGATTGGACAGGACCAGTCATAGAATGCGATAAAGAATAAAGGAATGATGTCACCTACGTTAGCTTATTTTCAATTTAAAAAGTTGCAATTGTGCTGGAATCTTTAAATTTCAAAGCTCTTTCTAAGCCTTTTCCACGTATCCTATCTATACGCCCCAAGACATCAAGTACGATCATCTTCCTATTTTCAATAAGAAAGCTGGCAGAAGCACTTGCTAGGCTTCTGGGATTCTCATCACATGGGTCTTGGAAAGAAGGGCAAGAAGAATGGAATGAGGGAGCGAGTAGAAGAATTTCTCCCCAGCCTGTACAGTATTATTTGGAAGGGGTGAAACTAGAAGGTTACAAGGTGACTGTGATTCTCTGGAAGTCAGTAGAAACTAATGATGAAACTTCAGTGGTTTCATTAGATTGTGCAATTCACCAAGATACCTAGTGGCTATTCAGGGAACCACATGAAATGTACGAAAAGCTCCTGCTGTCAACCTGCCAGGATCATACCACACACAGAGTGATAAGGAAGTAGAGAAACAGGAAAACACTGGGGCATACCCATGATTTACTCTCCAATGAGAGAGGACTAAGAAGACCAACTGTAAAACACCCAGGATACAAATTATAGGTGCCTTGGCATTTTAAACAGGAGGAGGAAAATGTCCCAGAACCCAGAAACCCTTAAACCAAAATGCCACGGAAATATTTTACCACTTGACTAATATGTATTCATGCCAGGTGGCACACAGCAGCATTCCAAACGAAAAGTCTGACCTTTTAGGAAAGATAAAATGACATCTCCCCCAACGAATGTGCATAAGCAATTTGTTGTAGGAATGTTTCTTATACCAGATGTTGAGCCCAGAGGCTATTTGTGCTACAACTCTTAGGTGATGATAACCAGACTCGGGCACTCACCAGCTTGTAAACCGCTCTGCAGGGCAATGATTTTCTGCTGCTGCTGGTCAATTAGGTTTGTTAGTGCTTTCACATGCTTCAAGGTAAGTTCCAGAACGACTGCTTTTTCCAAGTGACCCAAAGTCTGGAATAAAAAGAGCCTTAGTCAGCAGTGAGCTCAGAGAAGTCCCACCTCTGGGACACTTAGTAGCAATGGGACATATCTCTAAAGGGTTGGTGGGGGGAGGGAAGAAATAGCATTTCCTGTTTGACTATATTTACTTTTAAATTTGGAGATGATGTTTTTAAAAAGTGTGTGTCCGTATACATACATGCACACACTTCTGACTGAAGAATAAAAAAATGAGTGTCACTTATCTTTGAAGGCATTTTTGGAAGAGGTGGCTGCATCAGGAGAAAGCTCTGACAGATAAATTTCTCCAGCAGCCACTGCTGACCTTAACTCAGGGGAATCCGGAGATAACATTTCTCTGCAGTGGTGTCAACCTGAGGAGGGACTTCTACTGTGTCTGGCAGCCAAGAGGCTTCCCCTAGCTTCTTTTCCTGACACCCTTTCATAACTTTCAGCTCATCCAGGCTTTTTACTTCCTCCTCAAATACTATTTTTTTTTTTTCCTTTCCCCAACCGAGCGCTGCCAAGCCAGTAAGCTGTCGGCTACTGCCAAGAAAGGACAGGACATAAAAATCGCGCACCCAAACAAGTCCTCTTTATTTTTAAAAAGGGGGATGGCCGAGAGTAGGGGGGTAAATAAAATCTGCGTGTTGCTTGGTTTAGCCAAGTCAGCAAAACTAAAGAACCCTGAAAATCACCAGAAAGGAAAGACCTAAACTCTTGAAAACGAAGGCTAGTTGGTGTTGGAGCCAACTTGGAGAAGTCCAAGCGGTTCTCACTTCATTTGCACGAGGCTGCCAGAAAAATCCCAGAGCCGGGGGGAATGGTACCCCAAAACAGAGCCACCCGCCAGCCCCGCGCCGGCCATCTGGTCTGCAGTTCCCTGTGGGGCCTGCAGGCGGCGGCGAGTGACCCCCGCCCGCCCTCTGGGTAGAAGAGCTGGCTTGGAGCGGGGCCAGCTTCTCACTTACTGTAAGTTTGAGATGTTCGGGTAGGAGATCCTTCAGCTGGGCGATGCACTCGTTAATCCGGTCACGTCTCTTTTTCTCGATGAGCCGGTGCGGCAGTTTGTAGGTCTCCTGCAAGGCGCACGGGGAGGCGGTGGGCGCCAGGGCAAGCGGGCGAGAAGCCCCTCTCCTCCCCTCCCCTGCGGCGCGATAAGAGTTGGGGCCGCGGAGTCACACCCAGAACCACTTTCTGCCCCTTCCCGTCCAAGCCGTTTCACAGAAGCACCGAGCCCACACCTTGCATCCCCCCGCCAAGCTCCAAGTGCGAAAACTTTTCTTGGCAGCAGCGCGCGCGCCTGGGGCTGGGGTCCCGAGGGGCGCGGTGTGTCTTACCTTGCTATCCTCGCTCCGCTTTATTCCCCGCCTCGACTTGTACACTTGGTACATGTGGGCAAAATCCATCCTGCAGGAAGAGGGGCCAGGTAGGGTCGTGACTTTGCGTGCCCGAAGGCTGCAGGCGCCCTGGAGGGTTAGAGCCCCCCGGACGCGCCCGGAGCTGCTCCGAGTTGAGAGCGGCGCAAAACGCAGGGCCGGAGCTGAGGCTTGGAGGGGCCGGGGAGCGCCAACTTACCCAGGTAGGTCTCCGGGCTCCAGTCCCGGAGCTTTGGGCAGGCAGGCGGGGGGCGGTTGCGCGCTGGGGATCCGCTCCATGGCGCGGCGAGCCGGGGCCACTGTGCACTCCCGTCTGCAGTAGCGGAACGTCGGGGTGAGGACTGTCCTGCAAGGGGCTCCCGGGAGGGGGGCTGTCTCTCCGCAAGGGTTCCTCCGGGTCTGAGCTCCCCGAAATCCGCTTGGGCTGCCGGGCGCTGCGGCTTTGAGGTGCTGCTTCAGTTGGGGGCGTGCATGGTGTCCCCGCGGCCTCTGGCTCCGGCTCTGCGCGCAGACTGGCGGTGTGTGCTCCCTGCGCCGTCTGCGCGGTGCGAGCCAAGTGAATGAGAAGTGGGGCGGGCGGGGAGGCGGGAGGGAGCGCGGGGGGGGCCGGCTGGGCGGAGGGGGTGGGGGGGCGAGCTGAGGAGTAATGGAGAGGCTGCGGGCTGGGTTAAATGGGAGCGAGTGGGTGGGTTGGAGCTACGTGTTCTACCCTGTGACTCCAGGCACGTCTGGCCGCTGCCAGGGAGGGAAGGAGCGACCTGCCCGCCCTCCCCCGGCTTCATCACATGAGTCTCACGTGTTGGACAACGCTCCCGCGGCTGCGAGGGAGCCCCCACCCCCAGTCCCGGCCCCCAGGTGTCTGCGGCTGCGGCGGCCTTTCCCCGAAGAGGGGGTGGCAGCGCGGCCTGGGTCCTGCCCAAGCGGGCGGGGGGCGCGGAAGCTGGAAGGGGCCGGGGAGCCGCCGCCGCCGCCGGGCCCGGGTGGTGGTGGGGGGGGGGGGTAGTAACGTGGGCGAACCTGCCCCAGGGAAATGAAGTAAGTTCCCGTCTCCTGGGAGGGAACGGGGGAGGACGGATCCGCCCGCGTCTGACTCAAGCCGGGAGAGGAATATCCCCTCGCTCGCTCCAGCCCAGCCCTCTTCCTCCTCCCCCGCCCGGCCGGCTCCGAGGAACCGGCGCGCAGCGGAGGGAGTCGCCCGGCCCCCCTGCCCTCCCCGGAGGCTGGTGCTGCTTTCCGTCCCGGCTTCCCCGCCCCCACCCCCACCCCGCGCCCGGCGTCCAGGAATCGCCCGCCGCGGGGAGGGGCCGAGGGGCGGGGCGGATGTCACCCCATGGGAAGCGGGCCGGCCGCCAAGCGCAGGGGCAGCCGAGGCCGCCGCCGAGCACGCCGCGCGCACCTGACCGCCGAGCGAGTGCGCCGCGGGCCTGGCTCCCCGGGCTCGGCCGCTGGGGACAGCCCGCAGCCGCGCCGCCCGCACCCTCCCGCGCGCTCCCGGGGTCCCGCGGCCCACGTCCGCCCCGCCTCGGCCAGGCCCGCGCGGAGAGGCCCCGGGCGCGGCGCCCACGTGCCCTCCCTCCCTGCCCCCTCCGGAGCAGAGGCGCCCGGGTCGCCTCCCCTCCGGCTGCAACGTTACACAACTGCGGCGGCGACGCCTGCCCTGCGGCAGCACCGGGCGTGACGCTTCACGTGGCCGGAGCTCGGGCCACGGGGCCGCCGCCTGCGAGGCCCTCCCGGCCGCCCCCGTGGGACGCGGACCCCGGGCCCGGGGAGGGACGCGGTGTGCCCGCCGGGGTGGGCCGCCCCCCAGCCTGCCGGGAACTCGGCGGCGCTGTTGGCGGTCTGCACCGCGGGGAGGGAGGAGAGAGACCAGGAAAAACTATCTGCCCATCACGTTGAAATCTTAGGCTCCGTCCAGTGGATCCACGTTGTCGAGCCCCCTCCTCTGTGCCGGGCGTTGTGGCCTTCGCCAGAGATTCCCGGGGGGTGGGAAGCAGGCAGATGCTGCCCTTGAATTTACAGGAACCTCTGGGAAGGGAGACGCTGGGCGAGGAGGGGAAGGCAGCCCTGGGAAAATTACATAGGTGCCACTGGCTGGCAGGAAAAAAAAAAAAAAGCTAAGTTTGTTTTGTTTCAAAATTTATTTAATGCGGACCCAGATGCGTGGGAGGAGGAGGAGGAGGAAGCCGCTAAGCCACTGCCCTGAGCTTGGGGCAGAAAGGCCTCCCCAAAGCAGCCCCAGACCTCCGCAAGGCGCACGCGGGGGGGTGGGGGGGGCGTGGGGGGGGGAGGCCGCACCTACCCCGCACCCGCACCCCCACCCCCGCAAAGCCCGGTCTCTGTGACCTTCTAACTCAGCCTGGACAGGGAAAACAGCTGAAACTCCAAGCCCGTGGTGTGAGCCGCGCTGATGCAGTCAGAGGAGGGAGCCAGTGGAAATTCATGACTAAAATAAGGCCTGGCTGGGGATTTCACTGACCTCCGCGCTGCCCTGCCCTGCGAGTTGAGAGATGACTGTAAGCGGTTCCCACCGCGCCTCGGGTCAGTCACCCCGCCGCTGGGGGGCCTGGCGGGGGGAAGGGCCGAGCAGAAACCGGGGCGCCGCCGGGGCTGGCCGAGTTCCGGCCCCGGGCGCAGTTCGGGGGGTGTCCGTCTTAATCGGGGTGTCCTTGACAACCTAGAGGACTGGGATTCACACTTTGACCAAACTGGGAGTGGATTTCCTTCAGGTCGCTTTGGAGAGCTCCCACTTCCTGTTTATGTTTCACAAGCGTCGAACTCATTAGCAAGTGTGAGAAATGCCTCCTTCTCTAACTGCTAACTGACGGGACCTCCCTGGGGGCTCAGGGATCCTTCCCTCCAGAGTGTACTGGGTGCTGGTTTCTGTGATCAGCCCTCTCCAGGGAGGGAATGGCTGCACCGCAGCTTCCTGCCGGGAGGTGGGCTGCGGAACCGCAGGGGAAGGAGGCACCGGCCTGCCCCGGGTTGTGCTTTCAATCTAGGGCGACCTGCTTCATTGCACGGCTAAGAATAAGGGTGAAGGATTGTCCTCAGGGCATCGAAACCACAGTTCCACCAGGAAAGAAGCACTGGGGTCCTGGAACTGTCATGCACCCAGCCCCCCCCCCATGCTAGACACGAACCCAAACATTTCAGTTTTCTTGGCACAGTGTCCCTAGAATGCCTTGATAATATCCATACTTTTGGTCCTTACCTGTTCTACAATTGGACATAACAAAATGTATGCATTTACTACACTTTGTTGCAAATGTATTCTCAAGCATTTGGTGAAATATCACCAAATAGAGAGAGTGGAAGGAAAGAAGGAAAGAAGGAAGGAAGGAAGGAAGGAAGGAAGGAAGGAAGGAAGGAAGGAAGGTCGGTCTCCACCCTACCAAAGTTCTATCATATCCAGTTTTCATATATTTTATACCATTTAGTCTGCTTTTCTTCTCTCAAGAGCTTGTGATTATTTTTTCATTAAACAAAATAATTCCTTCCCAGCCTGCATCTTTCCACTCTGAAGAATCTTGAAATTTCAATCTGTCATCTTTTGTAGATACTTGCGTAATGCTGTTTTAGTTTTTAGACTGTCTGTAAAAACTTTGTCTATGTTAATTCATTTACACCTCACCACCACCTCATAAGGCAGGTGTTAGCTCACTTTTACATTCATTTAACACATATGTATTGAGAACCACAGTGTGCCAGGCACTGAACTAGGCCGTAGGAATACATGTGTCCTCTTAAGGAAATTGAGGTTCAGGGAGGTTAAATAACCTGCCCAGGTTATATAGCCTGAGATTAGATCTGGAACTAGACCCTACACTTGTTTGGCTCCAAGGACTGTACTTTTAATCGCTATACTCTTGGCTGCCTGGTAGGGTTGTACGAGTTGTGCACTGTTCAACTCCAGGGGGAGCCATTCACATCACAGTCTTATGTGAGAGCACACTCTAGAGTTGTGCATTATAACACTGAGCAGCTGTACTGGGTAATTCTGACATTTTGGAGCCCTCCCCACTATTTTGTCTCTTTTAAATGTAGAGAGAACATGATTTTGTACAGGGAAGGACAGGATTTTTCTTTTCTTTTCTTACTGAGACTCAGCATTTTAAAGGTCTGATGCTGTGTGTTGGGAAGTCTGTACTGTTACCTGGTTCCTTTCCATGTAGGAAGTTAGAGCTCACAGCCCCCTGCTTTCTTGCTCATATATCACCATTTTTTTGGCCTATTTATGGATTCTCGAATTTTTTTTTTCACATTTCACATATCACTTTTTTTTTTTGGAAGATTTTATTTGCTTATTCATGAGAGACACAGAGACAGAGAGACAGAGAGGCAGACATAGGCAGAGGGAGAAGCAGGCTCCCTGGAGGGAGCCTGATGTGGGACCTGATCACAGGAACCCTGAATCATGACTGGAACCAAAGGTAAATGATCGACCACTGAGCCACCCAGGTGTCTCATAAATAAGTAAATCTTAAAAAAAAAAGAAAAGAATTGAGATGTGCTTTAAGTATAAAATATATACCAGATTTTGAAGATTTAGTGAGAATAAAATGATATAAAATAACTCTTTAAAAACTTTTGGTATTAATTACATTAAAATTACACACATATCACATTTTTATATATCATGACCCAATAAACACACACAAAAACACATACTTTTAAGTACATTTAAGTATAAGGCAGCCAATCCTGATGAGGCTATAGCAATAAGCCAGACAGTACCCTCTCTCTCTTACTCCTAAGTAACCACTGCTCACTTAAAGAAAAACTTAAACCATTTGGAAAGAAGCCAGTTCAATGTATTTCAGACAAAAATTTTACAAAACAATAACCTCTTGATAAATGAATTCTGATATTTTCTAGTCTAGTCAACTTTATTTAAAAAAGATTCTGGGATCCCTGGGTGGCTCATCTGTTTAGCGCCTGCCTTTGGCTCAGGGCATGATCCTAGAGTCCCCGGATCAAGTCCCGCATCAGGCTCCCTGCATGGAGCCTGCTTCTCCCTCTGTCTGTGTCTCTGCCTCTCTCTCTCTCTCTCTTATGAATAAATAAATAAAATCCTTTAAAAAATAAAAAATAAATAAAAAATATTCTGGTCTTGGGGTGCCTGGGTGGCTAACTCTGGACTTTGGCTCAGGTCCTGATCCCAGGGTCCTAGGACCAAGCCCCTAGACAGACTATATGCCCAGTGGGGAGTCTGCTTGAGGATTCTCATTGTCCCTTTCCCTTTCCCTTTGCCCCTCCCCCCCCCCCGCTTGCCTGCATGTGTGCGCTCTCTCTGTCTCTAAAATCAATAAGTAAAAATCTTAAAAAATATATTCTCGTATTTACTTAATAAATTGACTTTACAACCCACCACTAAATCCTGATTTACAATTTGAAAATATGGTCTCTCCACTAAGAGACAGTGTTGTGATTTTAGCTCATTCCCACCAGAAAGAAATCAATAGCATTTGTACACTTAAAGATCTTTAAAATCATTTATAAAAATGTTAAGACTGCTGGTCCTGTTTGAATTCAATGTTACAAATGTTTCCATTCAGGATATCCTTGCCGTATACTCAAATGTAGAAATAAAAATATTCAGTTTCGTATAATGTTATATGTTGGTGAAATGTAGTTCCTTCATTCAGCTGAGGATGTTTTCTTCTATTGCTAGATCTCTGAAAGGGTTTATCCTGAAAGGATACTCAATTTGTCAAATGTTTTTTCTTCATCAAATGAAACACTCATGGTTTTTTGCTTTCATTTTGTTAATATCATGAATTACAACTTTTTGAATATTAAACCAACCTTGAATTCTTGAAATAAGTCCATCTTGATCAACGTATTATTCTTGTTTTTATTGCTTGATTTGATTTGCTAATATTTGCTGGGGATTTTTGTGTCTGTGTTTGTGAACTGTAGGCATCTGTAGTTTTTCATGTAATCTTTGTCAGGTTTTAGTGTCAAAGGAATGCTGGTCTCATAAAACAAGTTGGGAAATTTTTCTTCTTTTTTCTGAAAGAGCTTATGTAGGATTGTTACTATTTCTTTTTTAAATATTAGTAAGAGAAGCTGCTTGGGCCTGGAATTTTCTTTAGGGGAAGGTTTTTACTGTGTATACATTTTCTGTATTAGATGTCAGATATTTAAACTTTTTATTCTTTTCTCAGTTTTGGTAATTTTTGTTTTTTAAGGAATTGGTCTACTTTGTTGAAATTTGTCAATATATTGATAAAAATTTTTTATCTCTTTAATATATATATAATCTGTAGTGATAAACACTTTCTACACTTTTAAAAAAATTTTTGTTAATTTGTGTTTTTTTCTTGATCATCTTGCTAAGAGTTGTATTAATTGTATTATTCTTTGCAAATATCCAAATTTTGATTTTGTTTTGATTTTCTCTGTTCACTTTATAATTGGCTAATTTTTTCTCTTGTTTTTCTCATTCCCTTTCTTCTAGCTATTTTGGATTTAATTGGCTGTGATTTTTCTAGTTTCTTGTGATTTTAAATCTTTCTTCTTATAAGTATTCAAAGCTAAAAGTTTTCCTCTAAGAATTGCTTTCACAGAAACTCACAATGTTGGGTATTTGCATTTCACTTATCATTCAGCTCGAAATATGTCCCAATAGTTGTCAGTGTTCTTTGATTCATGGGTTATTTCAAAGGGTATTGTTTAATTCCCAAATATTTGTGAATTTTCCAGAAACCCTTTTTCTTTTGAAATAATTATAGAATCATCAAAAGTTACAAAAAGATACAGAGAAGTTTCGACATCCTTCACTCAATTTCCCCCAATGGTACCATTTTACATAACTATAATACAATATTAAAACAAGGAAATTAACATGGGTACAATCCACAGACAGTTTTCAGATTTTCACCCATTTTACATGCACTTACTTGCATGTGTGTGTGTCTGTGTATAGTTCTATACAATTTGATCAGACGTGTAGATTACTATAACTGCTGTTGTAGTTGCAAGATGCGAAACTGTCCTATCACTACAAAATCCCGTCATGCTACCTCTTTATAGTCATACCAATTCCTATCCCTAATGCCGGCAACCACTAATCTGTTCTCCATCTCTGTAATATTGTCATTTTAAGAATGTTACATAAATGGAAGCACATAGTATATAACCTTTTAAGATTGAAATTTTTTCCCCATTCCGCATAATCTCTTGAGATCCATCCCAGTGATCATGTGTATCAGCAGTAAGTTTTGACGAGTGGTGTTCTGTGATGTTGCTGGGTCACAACGTGTTTGTCCATTCACCTTCTGAAGGACAATGGAGTTGTCCCAATTTTTTATTATAAAACTACTATGAACATTTTTCTACACGTTTTGTGTGGACATAAGTTTTCTTTCCTGAGACAAATGCCCAGGAATTGAATTCCTGGGCCATATAGTAAATGTATGTCTGTGAAGAAACCTTCTTAATTGCAATGTATGAAAGATCTAGCTTCTCTTTATCCCTACCAACATTTGCTATTGTCACTATTTTTAATTTTATCTTGTTCAAATAGGTGTGTAATGCCAGGTATCTTTTTATGTTGATTTCTAATTTATTACTATTGGGTAAGAAGATATACTCTATTGGATTTTAATTCTTCGGCATTTATTAAGATGTCTTTCATTATCCAGCACATAGTCTATCTTGATGAATATTCCTTGTGGGTTGGAAAGCATGTATAATCTGTAGTTGGGTGCATTATTTCATTAAGTTGGTATTTTATCAAGTTGGCTACAGTGCTGTTCTAATATATCTCTTTACTGATTTTTTTTTCCACTCTGTGTCCTAAAATTACTCAGACAGGAGTATTAAAACCTCTTCAACTAGGAGTGAAGATTTGTCCATTTCTGTCATTTTACTTTATGCACTTTGGAACTCTATTCTTCGTTGCAAATACATTTAGGATTGATATGTCTTCTTGATGATTTTATTCTCTCATCATTAACATTTTTTTCCTCTTTCCTTGTAGCATTGTTCTTATTCTGAAGTCCAAGATTATTCATCTATCTTTGTCTGATATTATTAACATAGCCACTCTGGCTTTTCTTTTTTTTTAAAGTAGGCTTTTTTAAGTAGGCTTTTTTTTTTTTTTAAGTAGGCTCCACACCCAACATGGGACTTGAACTGATGATCCTGAGATCAAGTCACATGCTCTACCAACTAAGCCAACAAGGCACCCCCACATTGGCTTTTTTATACTTAGTGTTTGCTTGATATATTTTTTCTACCCTTATGCTTTCAATCTGGGTCTTTATAATAGAATTGTATATTATTAAATCATGTTGTTGGGATGCCTGAGTGGCTCAGCGGTTGAGCATCTGCCTTTGGCTCAGGGCATGATTCTGGGATCCAGGATTGAATCCCACATTGGGCTCCCTGCTTTGAGCCTGCTTCTCCCTCTGCCTATGTCTCTTTCACTCTCTGTGTGTGTCTCTCGTGAATAAATAAATAAAATCTTTTTAAAAAGTCATGTTGTTGGATCTTGCTTTTATTTTTATTTTATTTTTTTATTTAAATTCAACTAGCCAACATATAGTACAAATTTAGTTTCTGATGGATCTTGCTTTTATATCAGTCTGACAATCTTTGCCTTTTTATTGTAGAGTTTAATATATTTATATTTGAGATAATCATGAATACAGTTGGGTTTAAATCTCACATCTTGGTATTTATTTTTCTACATATCCCATTTATTCTTTGTTTCTACTTTCCTACCTTCTTTTGGGTATATTGCATTTTTTTTTTAAGATTTTATTTATTTATTCATGAGAGACGCAGAGAGAGAGAGGCAAGCTCCATGCAAGGGGCCCGATGTGGGACTCAATACCGGGACTCCAGGATCATGCCCTGGGCTGAAGGCAGACACTCAACCACTGAGCCACCAAGGATTCCCAGGTGTATTGTATTTTTTAA
This sequence comes from Canis lupus dingo, assembly GCF_003254725.2. NCBI lineage: Eukaryota > Metazoa > Chordata > Mammalia > Carnivora > Canidae > Canis > Canis lupus. The sequence goes on from NC_064262.1 coordinate 12,857,752, forward strand.
TCATTCCATTTTGCCGCCTTTTAAAAAGTATACTTCTTTGTAGAATATTCTAGTGGCTGTTTTTGGGCAGTGGTTCTTAAGCTTTACATGTATTAAAAAGAGCTAGAAGTCTTTTTTAAGTTATATATATATAAACCCTCAATAGTATTTTTGAATACCATGCACACAGATAAATATAGATGTAGATATATTACTTTAAAAAGCCATTTGGCATTTACCCATCTATTTGCCCTTTCTGGCGCTCTTCACTTCTCAGATCTGAATTTCCTTCTGATATCCTTTCTGTTCTAAAATGTTTATGTTAGCTTTTCTTGTAGTGTTGGTCTGCTGCAGATGAATTCTCCCAACTTTTGTCTGTCTGAAAATAAATTTATAAATTTATTCTGCCTCCATTTTTGAAGTATATTTTCACAGGTTATGAAATTCTAGTTTGACAATGTCTTTCTTAGCACTTTAGGGATGTTCTATTGCCTTCTGGCCTCCACTGATTCTAGTGAAAAGTCACCTGTTACTTATATCATCAATCCCTTACGCTTATACCTTTTATCCCCTTTCACATTTATCATTTCCCATTGCTTTTCAGCAATTTTACTATGATTTATTTAGGTGTGGCTTTTCTCTGTATTTATTCTGCTTGGGGTGTGCTTGCTGAGTTTCTTGGTTGCTATAAGTTGATACTTTTCATCAATTTTGGTGAGTCTTAGCCAACAAAACCTCAATGATTTCTTCTGTCATGTTGTCTCTTCTCTTATTTCTGGGACACCATTTATGGGTTGTTTGAAATGAGCCCTAATCCAGTCAGATGCTCAGTTTCCTCTGCTCTTGAGTCTGCTACTAAGCTCATGTAATGAATTTATTTTTGATATTGTGTTTTTCATTTCTAGAATTTCCATATGGCTTTTTTTCTAGTTTCTGCTGCTTTGTTGAAATTCCCCATCTCTTTGGGGTGCTTGGGTGGCTCAGTTGGCTAAGCCTCTGATTTTGGCTCAGGTCATGATCTTGGGGCCCTAGGATTGAGACCCGTGCTGGGTTTCCTGCTTGCAGGGAACCTGCTGCTCCTCCCTCTCCTCCCTGCTCGTGCTCTCTCTCTCTTCCAAATAAATGAATAAAATCTTTAAAAACAAGTTCAAGGGGATCCCTGGGTGGCTCAGAGGTTTAGTACCTGCCTTCATCCCAGGGCATGGTCCTGGAGGCCCGGGATCGAGTCCCACATCGGGCTCCCTGCATGGAGCCTGCTCCTCCCTCTGCCTGGGTCTCTGCCTCTCTCTCTCTCTCTCTCTCTCTCTCTCTGTGTGTGTCTCTCATGAATAAATAAATAAAATCTTTTAAAAAATAATAAAAATAAAAACAAGTTCAAAATTCTCCATCTCTTCACACATGTTGCCTTCCTTACCGTGCAGTCTTTTAAGATTTTTATATCATAGGTATTTTGTATTTTAACATGCCTGCCTGATAATTTCAACTTCTAAGCTATTTTGGATCTGCTTCTATTGCTTTTTTTCTGTATTAACCATGAGACACATTTTCTCATTTTTCTCTAGGTCTTAAATTTTTTTGTTATTGTTGCATGCTTCATATTTTTTAGGAAAGTAACATACAATACCAAGTAAATACTTACCTCCAAAAAGAGCAAGCCCCTTCTTCCATGAGAGGCTGAGTCAGTTTGATCTGTAGTTGAGCTGGGCCTGGGCTTTGTTATAGCTTTAGTTGGGATCATTTCCCTACTGCTTTCAAACATTTTGAGGGTGTGATTAGGATTTCCCCTTCAGCAGAGCCTGAGATCTTAGCGCTGATGAGGTTCTTGAGATCTACCTCTACTTCAAAACCAAGCTAACAGGTGTGAGAACTGGGGGAAGTCTCTCCCTGCTCGATTGCCTGTGATCACTTTCTGATTTTCCCTTTGCCAGTTGTCCCCTATTTCTGCCACTCTGGAGAGTCTCCTCCAGCCCTTTGGTCCCTCTCGGCCCTTTGCAGATCCCTAGACTTTCTGAAAGCAAAAAATGACTCAAGGAGTGCTTTTTGGCCCATGTTCCTTGCCTTCAACTTAGGCGAGCTATTTCCAGCCCTATGTGAGGCCTCGGGGGCCTAGAGAGAGGTGTAGACTTGTTTTGTGGTTATGGCCATTCGGCTCACAGATAGCCTTATGAAGCTGAGTTCTCCTTATCCTGTTCATTACAAAGCCTCCTTTCCTCTGCCGTTCCACTAGACATGACAATGGCCCATGGGTCTCCTCTCTCCTACGGAGAGCTAGTCACTTTCTTGAGTTTAGTGCATTTAGGTTTCTTTGTGCCATCAGTTCTCTGATAGGTTAATTGTTGGGGCACCTGAGTGGCTCAGTCGGTTAAGCATCTGATTCTTGATTTTGGCTCAGGTCATAATCTCAGGGTCATGAGATAGAGCCTTCTGTCAGGTGCCATGCTGGGCATGAAGCCTGCTTAAGATTCTCTCTCTCTCCCTCTGCCTCTGCCCCTCCCCCACTGCTTGTGTGTTTTCTCTCTTAAAAAAGAAAAATCAATTTTTTCTGCTTATCTGACCTGTTTTAGTTGTTAGGGTGACAATGACAGTCTCTTGTCCTGAACTAACAATCCCAGGACACTCAAGAAATAGATAGAATGTGGTTTATATCACACAGAGTGTAGAGGAAACTGTTAAGAAAAGGTATTGAGGAAATCTAGTAAGAGGCAAGCCTGTAAGTCATCAAACTGGCTGATTTGGTGGGGATATAAATTTGTTTTCAAGTGGGCAGCTGCCATTCTGGGAGCTAGAGTCAGGAGCAGTTCATTGCCTAAGGAATCAGGCCTTTTATGGCTCTGCTCTCTGCCTGAGGCCTGGCGACACCCACTCTGCAAGGAGGGAAGGATGGAGAAAGGTTGTGTGGAGAGGGTTTGGGTAGCTCCCTGAGAGCCCAGCCAAGAGTTTGGCTCTGTACATGGAGTGGTGGCAACTGCAGAGAATATTCATTAAGTGGTTACACATTAGCGCCTGAATCTCATTGTCCCTTTTCCTCGCAATAACCAGATTAGATTCGTTTTCCTCGAAAGAGACTTACCAATTGGAATTTCATAGCTCTGATATTAGCTAAAGGTCCTATGGTATTTATGGGATTAATTAATGCACCAATAGAAGAGAAAATAAAATTTCCTTCATTTTCTGTACTTAGTAGTATGGTACTCATCTCAAAGATAATTATGGTCCAGATTGCCTTGTTAGGAAGAAAGCATGGAGAGCTTCAGAAAATCATTATAAACCAGCTGAATATAAAGATTCAGTTTATTTATTTTATTTTTTAAAAAGATTTTATTTATTCATTTTACAGAGAGAGAGAGCGCGCGCACAAGCAGGGGGAGTGGCAGTTAGATGGAGAAGGAGAAGCAGGCTCCCCACAGAGCAGGGAGCCCAATGCAGGACTCAATCCCAGGACCCTGGGAACATGGGTTCCCAGCTGAAAGCAGGTGCTTAACCAACTGAGCCACCCAGGCTCCCTATAAAGATTCGATTTAATAATAATTTACCATTCAAAGAAATATAGAGGGGGGGAGTCTAAAAAGTTTTGGTGACATCTTAGTCAAAGAAAATTTAAGGGGTCACAGTATTTATGTCATCAAAAATATTAACTGAGCATTTTCTATGTACCAGACATATACTACATGAATGAAAATTTCATGATGTACTCTTATGATGCTTACAAATCTCATGGATGGCAATTTTATTACTTTGAAGCATGTAAGTAACTTGAACTACGCTAATTATTGCATACCATTCTCTTAGGGCAACTGTTTAATGAGTAGACAGGAATTATTCAAAATTACCATGATTTTTTCATACAAACAAAGGTATTTTAACTGGAAAATAACTTGTTCTTATAAGTACTTAAATCAAATTTCTCCAGATATTCGACCATATTCCTTTTCTTGAGCAGTGCCCCTTTCCCCTTTTCTTCAATGGCACAGATAAATTAAGGCTGACCACCAGCCAGGTAGTTAGTACAGTGTTTGCAAAGAGTAAGGCCTTAATTAAATGAGGAATGATAAATAAGATTAAGAGATTCAAGAAAGCAGGATGATATTAGTGGTAGTTAGAATCAGTCTTTGCAAGTAGGATGAGCCTTGTGGGAGTTACTTAAAGCCTCAGTTTATTCATCTGTAAGATGGAGTAACAATAGGAGCTACCTCATAAGGTCCTTGTGAGGATCAAATTAAATGATGTGTTTAAAAGCCTATCACAGTGCTGGACATATACTAATAACTCAATGTTTGTTAATACTATTTATTTTTATTAGTAAAAGAATTGCTTAGCCTATCTGAACGTTTAGTAACATAGATATAACTTGGGCATTAGCAGTACAACTAGAATTTTCTCTGCAAAAAGTACCGACAGTAACCTCAGGTTCTAAGACTGGAAGGGCTTTGTATTCAAATTGCCCATTGCTTTTGGGACCAGCATCAAGGTAACAATTTGAGAGTTTTTAACTTTTTGCCCAATAAAAGGTAACATTGACCTTCCCTAGATTTTTAGTCTCCAGAATAAGCTAATAGGCGTTTGTTGTTATTGTTAATAAACAAAGGAGATCTTGAGTTTTAGCTTTTAAGTATTTATATATCTATATCTATATCTATATCTGTATCTATATATACATCTATTATATCTATATCTATATCTATATCTATATGTGTGTATATATGTACATATATATAATAGATGGATTCTGAAGAATATGAATTAACGTTTATAAGAATTGTGACTGGAGTGAAAAAAAATGATTACACCCATTTTTAAAGTATCTTACCTTAGAATCTAAGAAAAGTCATGGAAATTTTTAGAATTAACCTATATAAATTCATTCTGCAAAGAGTCAGGCAGTTCCATGGGGGTGTTCAGAGCTCTGTGGTTTTGTCTACAGGGTGCCAAAACTTTTGAACAATTTAAGCAATTGGCCAGTATTTTTTTTTAAATAAAATAAAATAAAATCTGTTTGACAGATAAACCTGGTTAGTTAAGGCATCTGATCTGGTGGCCAGCTGTGCCCGGATGGACTTTGCCTGGATGTATCTTTTTAAATAGTTTATCACAAATAGGGACTTGTGATAAGAATAGCAAAGAAAAATAGACAGGGATTGTGTTTGATAAAACTCCCAACAAATACAGTATGAAACCCTGGCCAAGTGACAGCTTGAAGAAATCACCCAGGACCATTCATATTACAAAATGTAGTTAACTCTTGATTATATATAGATTATATATTCGTTCATTCAACACAGTTTTATTGGATGCTGAATTTGTCTGCTTGGGCTACCATAATAAAATACTATAGATTGGGCAGCTCCAACAACAGAAATTTTTTTCTCACTGTTCTGGAGGCTGGAGGTCTGAGACCAGGGTGCCAGCATGGTTGGGTTCTGGTGAAGACTCTCTTCCTGGCTTGCAGACAGTTGCTTTCCTACTGTGTCCTCGCAGGGCAGAAAGAGAGAGACAGAAGGAGACAGCAAGGTCTCTGATGTCTTCTTGTAAAGGCACTAATGCCATCATGAGGGCCCGACCCTCACAATCTCACCTAATACTACTTATTTCCAAAGGCTCTGTCTCCAGATACTGTTACACTAGGGGTTAGGGCCTCAACATATGAATCTGAGAGGAACACAATTTAGTCTATAGCAAGTGCCTTCCTGTGTTTGGTACCAGAAATACAAATATGATCTCTATCCTCCTGGAGGAGGGGAAACAGACAACAAACAAAATAGTCAATTGATTTCTGAAGATGATGACTGCTATGAAGGAAATGAATGGGTTGGTAGAAAATAATGGAGGGAGAGACAAGGAGGCCATTGGCCCTTCCAATGATGGAGCATTTAAGCTGAGACCAAGCAATGAGAGGGAGCAAGCCACCAGAGACTAGCCAGCAGAAGACAGTCAGTCAACAGATGGACCACACATGCAAAAGCCCTGAGGTGGGCAGGGACTTGCCATGTTTTAGTACCAGATACATGGCTATTGTGATTTAAGGGTCATGGCTGAACAGTGAGTGACACAAGAAGAGACTGTAGTGGTAGCTGAGGGCTGGCTTATCTGATTATCTCCCTCAGTAATACTGAGGGGTTTATTGGTATCTTGTCACTTGTGAGCTAAACTCAATTACCTACAATATTGTAAAATGTCTCTGGACAATTCAGCTTCCACAGTTCACTTTGCCTACAGGGATACCATTTGAAACCAAGACACTTGACCACCTATGGTAATTTAGAAAGACTCAAGATGTGCAGTGCCATCATCAGTACAAGATGAGTTAAGCCCAAACAATGACCTGACGCAGGTTTTTGTTATTCTATTAGTATGCAAATCTTAAAACATTAGATATCACACTGAGATCAGCTGGGGATCAGCAGCCATGCACAAAGGTGTGACCAATTAAAAACTGATCCTCTTGGGCTGGAGGCTGACCATCCTGAGTTTAGATCTAGATCTAAACTCGGATGACACACTAGATCCGAAGCAGCAAAGTGGCTCGCATATGATTAAAACGCTGTTATCTCCTTCTATAACCTACCCACCCTAACCCAACAGGCATATTTTCTGATCTTTTGTCTCAGCACAAGAGCCCAAAGAGGTCTTTGTATCCAGCTCTGACGTTATGCCGATGACATCCTTGAGAGGTAGAAAATATTTACTTCATTGGCCTTTTGGTAAGTTCAATAATTTTCCCTACCTAATATCACCAAGTATTCAGGAGTAGACTTCAAGTTTCTCCTCAAGGCACTTCCTTTCTGTCTGTTTCTCTGTGTCGTAGTGAAAAGGTTCATGAAAAATATGCTAAGATGCAAGAGCAACATGTAAAATTGACAGTTTTTTAAAAAAAGATTGTATTTATTCATCATGAGAGACAGAGAGAGAGAGGCAGAGACATAGGCAGAGGGAGAAGCAGGCTCCCTGTGGGGAGCCCCGTGTGGGACTCGATCCCAGGACCCCGGGATCATGACCTGAGCCAAAGTTAGACACTCAACTACTGAGCCACCCAGGGGCCCCAAATTGACAGCTTTTAATCTTCAGTGTCTGCAACCTGGAAGGTAAGTTTTAATGACTCTTTTTTTTTAAATTTATTCATGAGAGACACACAGAGAGAGAGAGGCAGAGACACAGGCAGAGGAAGAAGCAAGCTCCATGCAGGGCGCCCAACGTGGGACTCAATCCTGGGTCTCCAGGATCAGGCCCTGGGCTGAAGGCAGCGCTAAACCACTGAGCCACCGGGGCTGCCCAGGTTTAATGACTCTTAAAGGCTGGGTACATTGCATGGATCCTCATCGATTGAACCACTTGACTGTAGTAAGTATTGAATGTATTACTAACATCTAAGTGCTAATTGAAATGTTTAGTCATTAAGAGAAAATGTATATCGTTACTTAAAGGGTCTGATCTAATAGTATGCAAATACTGAAAAGAGAAGAGATATTTGAAAACTTATGGGAGGCAAGACAAATCAATCATTTCATGTAATAATGCAGACATAGCCCCCATTTACACCAATGAGTCGGATTAAATCCTGAGAAACATGATTCTTTCAGCTTTCTGGACATGGAGTGTGCAACTCCTGGTGCCAACTCTCAGGAAACCCAAGTTATTGCCTGGAAAGTATAGAGATATTTAGTAAATATAGTAATCATTTTAATTCTGCCAATATGCCCTTTCTGCTTTTTAATTCTTTCATGACCTGAACTATAAGGTAGAACTATTTAATATCAGTTGTTTGTATTAGAGCCCAATTAGATTAATAAACAACCAAATAAAACTTCATTTATTACCAAATATTTCAGCATGTCATCTGATTGAGTATGGTTACTATACCCATACTGTATGTATGTATTTATTTATTTGGATTGTATTCATTTATTTGAGAGAGAGAGAGAGAGAAAGAGAGAGAGAGAGAGCAGGAGCAGAGGGAGGGATAGAGGGAGAAGGACGAGCAGACTCCCGCTGAGCAGGGAGCCAGGGGCTGGGCTGATCCCAGGACCTGGAGACCCCAACCTGAGGGGAAGGCGGATACTCAATGACTGAGTCACCCAGGCACCCCCCCAATGCAGTATTTAAAAGCTGTATATTTTACTATCATTATTTGGATTCGGTTTACCCTTAAGTATTTTTACTTAAAAAAAAAGAAAGAAAGAAAGCCCAGGATTTAGGATGACACTGAACTCAGGAGTATATCGAGTATACTTGAGCATATGCCCCTTCTAGACAATTGTTTTCATGGATTTAAAGAAAAAGGAAGGGCACCTGGGTGGCTCAGTGGTTGAGCGTCTGCCTTTGGCTCAGGGCGTGATCCCAGGGCCTGGAATTGAGTCCCACATCAGGCTCCTTGCAGGGAGCCTGCTTCTCCCTCTGCCTATGTCTCTGCCTCTCTCTGTGTCTCTCATGAATAAATAAATAAAATCTTTAAAAAATGAAAAAAGAAGGAAAAAGGAGGAGGGGGGAAAATAAGTTTGTAGACTATACACACTTTCTTGAACAAATGATGTGCTTAGGCTTTCTGCCCCATCCAGGTTTTCTCATTAGCTCTAAGATTAAATCGAACTTTACATTGGGAGGGACATCAATAAAGAGATGGTACAAATAGAAAGAGCAGAGATCTAAGTAGAAGATCCAGCTCGGAAGAGAAACTCTGAAAAGAAGTCAGGAGCCTTTATCTGGTTCTTACCTGTTAATTCTGTAATTCTTTCCCTGACTTCTCTTCCATGTATGCATCCATTCGCTCATTGATTCAGTTTACTGAGTACCAGACACTGTCCTTTGGGAATTGTCATTAAGGAATCCTTTATTGACTTTCTGTTAGTCTCTGTTGTTTTCAAGAATGAGAGAAACAACAAGCAGCCACTTCTGGTATGTGGAACAGATGAGTCCCATTTGAACTTCCTTGCCCTGAATTAGCTCAAACGGGCAGCCTGGCTCTTTCAGAACACTAACCGGGTGCCAATGCCCTTGGCCAGATGTCCATCGCAGGCTCTGGCTCTCGGATAGGGCCAGGAAAAGACTCTATGACTCTAACGCTGAGCCAGAATCTCTACAAGATGTGTAGAAGAAGATACAGAGACGTTTGTTATCATCATTCAGAATGCTGACCCCTGACTAAACCCTGCCATGGAGGAATGGCCACAGAACATTTCCCAAATCGTTTTCTTGGCAGATGTGTTTCAGGGGCGGTAGCAGGTGCTCTTTCTGGCCTGGGGTGGGGTGAGGCAAATGAGGCATCTAGGATGTAAAACTTGAAGGGGGCACTGGCTCTTGAGCCCTGGTTGTTCAAGTGCTTTTTTACAAGTGGGTGCAAGTAGTCACCCTGCTCTGACCTGGGTTCCTCACCTGCCTTACCCAAGTTCCCGCCCTGTAAGTCATTCTTTTTTTTTTTTTTTTAATTCCCCTCATTCCTTCCCCAAGGAATCCACTGGCAAATGAACTTAGAAAATGTGGCTCACTGTGTACAGTATATTCTTCAATTCCCCATCTGCATTTTCTGGTTTATACTCAGTACACAGTTTACTCAGTGTCTGTGATGGGCTCTGAGAACTCCTTCAGTAAAGAAATCCTATAAGCCTATTTAACCTGCAGTTCCCAAATGTATTTTTGGCACTCTTTTTGCTTTTTAAAGAAATACTTATTAACATCTCATGGGGCTTTTTGGAAGTTGGTTAAGATCTACCCCAGAATGATTGCATATGGAACATACTCTATTTTGAAAACCTTTCTTTGCTGAATAATAGTTATTTTCTATTCTGGGTTTGAGTTCATTTGCAAGTTGCACTAACTCCTCCAGCATCCGAATAAGGGAAGGTGAGAATGTTTATTCATACCTTCCAGTTCCCAGATTATCAGTTCATTTATTCAACCAACATTGATTAGGTACCTATAGTATGTACTAGGAATACAAAGGTGAGTGAAATAGGAGCTCCTCAGTGGTTTAGTCAGTTAAGCGTTTGACTCTTGATCTCAGCTCAGGTCTTGATCTCAGGCTTGTGAGTTCAAGCCCTACATTGGGTGCCACACTAGGCGTGGAGCCTATTAAAAAAAAAAATGGAAGAAAGAAAAACCAAAAACAAAGGTGACTGAAATAGAGTTCTTTACCCCTAAGGGACTAAGAAGGAGTGGAATAAGTTGAAATACAGCTTGACATGTGCTATAAAAGAGCAAGACAAATAAGGGAAGTAGCTCACAAAAATGTCCTTTTATGATTACACCTCCAGAGTAAATTAGTTGCAATTTACGATATTTTTCTATCTTTCTTATGATGCCTAGCAGGGGCTATACATAGAAGAGATGCTCAGTAAATGCTTGCCAAATAAATGATAGTTGAGGGAAAATCTTACAATTTAATTGATGTACACTTGATTATAGTGTCTATTAAGGATCATTTGCAAACATACTTTTTTTTTTTTGCAAACATACTTTAAAGGAAAAAGCAAAAAGTTGTACTAACACTTCTAAGTTTCCGTTTCCCTATCCATAAAATAAGGATAAAAGCTCTAATTTCATAGGGTTCTTGAGAGGAGGAAATGAGAAAGTACAAAGAGCAGCTGTGTCCCCTGGGATATCAATAAACTACAATTATTATGACTATAATACAGTATGCTTTTTATCCACAAAGTTGCCAAAAATGGCACACTCTGATTTCACAGAGGTCACCGAGAGCTTTATACAGTTTCATCCATGTTCTTTCCTTATTGAGAACGTGGTTTTGAAAGGTTGGGGTGAATACATGTAGGCCAAGAGCCCTGGGTAAGACCACACACACACACACACACACACACACACACACACTCAGACTATACCACACCCCCCCACATATACTACACACACAACACACATACAGCACACCACATTTCCACAACACAATATATAACATACACACAGCTCATGCCACAGTATACACACTAAACCACACACACAGCATTACCCTGAAATGCATACCACACACACACCACATCACACAGATAGTGCACACACATATACATACTGTAACACATCCACCACACACATACCACACATACAATCATACAACACAATACATAACACCACATACACTGCAGACTCTACACTACATACACCAACCACATGTGTAGCTCTGCCCCCAAATACACACCACCATACACCACACCATACACACTCATACACATGATATACCATGCACATACAACATACAGATTCTAATACACACCCCCAAAACACATGCAGCCCTACCCTCAAATAGTACCCCCCACACACACACACACCCATGCCAGCATACTCACCTTCCCTCCCACAAAAAGCACCAGCAGCACGTCCCTAAATGATTTGACTTCCCCAATCTTTAATGTAAATTTGCCCTGAAAGAGTCAGGTTAGTCCTTCCTCTGAAAGCTCTGTTTTGAGACACAAAGGCAGGTACGATAACTAGAAGAGGAAACCCATGAGCACCCATCAGCAAGACACAGCATCACATTATCCAGTTAGCTTTAGATTCCTCAGCCGGCTCTCTGTAGTGTTCTCCTTGGACACCTCAGTGGTTTCTGCTGCATTGTATAATTAGCTGAATGCCCATAATCCCCACTAATCTAAATGGTCCCCGAGTAATAGCTCTGAGCCACACTCTCCTTGATATCCCTGGCTACCCCTGCAGTGTTCTCTAAACTGGAATAGGCATTCCAATTACCTGAGTGACTGGTTAAAAATACAGATTCTCTTCAAAATCTCTAGGAATGGGACCCAGTGAGCTGTGCTTATAGCCTTCTGGGGAGATTTTAGACAACCAGTGTGATGTTTGGGATGCACAGTCCTACGGTGCTTTGCTCTAGGTCTTGCTCATGGTTGGCTTCCATGTTTACTAAAAAAAAAAAGAATGGAATGACCTATGAGAGAGCCAGGCCTTGACAAATAATAAGGTATTTTGCAAAGGTGTGTATGTGTATACATGTATGTGCCACATGGTCTACAAATAGAGATTGGCCTGTAGTATAAGATGTTGCCTGTCTCCAAGACCAGGTAACCCAGAAGCCAGAAGATCCCATGAGAGAACTGATACCACAGGGTGGCAGTAACCTGAAGGAACCTGAAGCAGAGGGGACCCCTCCCCATTTGCCTGTGGCTCACGCTGTAGAGCAGCACAGCTACTGACTGGGACAGGCTGCACTCTTTTGGTTGCTGATTACAGACAGCACCAGGTTTACATCATGTTATCCCAAGGATCCCAGAGAAGAGCTGTTCTCTCTCAGCATCCACAAATAAAATATGAGGATAGGAGCCTGATTGGCCCAGCTTAGGTCACATACTCTTCCCCGGGCTAATCACTATGGCCATGAGGCTGGGGCATATTGTTGGCCAATCCAGCTTTGGCTAGGGGATAGAGTCCTGTGATCCACACCCCTAACAGAAGCACATGGAGTGGGAAGCAGCAGTTGCTTGAAGGCACGGTGGCTACTGCCAGAAGGCCTGGAAGGGATGGCTGTGGGGATGAAATCTATGTCTATTCCCAGCCATGACCTTGATCTGCTCTAACCCCAAGCAGCCAGCTAGCCTGAAGGGGTTCAGCCTATCCCCCAGGCAGAGCTTCTTAAACCTCTCTGTTGAAGGACCTTTCACCTTAAAGTCACCCCAAAGATAGTGCGTTTTTATTTCCTGGCATCTAGGGACATGGCTCCAAGTGGGCATACTCCGTTTTAACAACTTTTGGAAGTCCCCTGTTTCAAATGAAGACAATTTGGTGAACTGTAATATACCCATTTGATTCAAAAATAATGTTTTTCCCCTAAATTTTTATTTTGAAAAATTCTGAACCTACAGAAAAGTTGGAAAAACAGTGACATCCATTGGAAAAATAATCGACATCCATTTTCCTTCAGATTCAACAACTGTTAATATTTTGCCCCATCCACTTGATTTCCCTCTCTTTGCACACACATATATATATAGAAAGATAGAGGCACAGAAATAAAAGTATTTCCTTTTTTTTTCTTAGCCTGTTAAGACTTGGTTGCAGGCATGATGACACGTTACCCTGAACCCTTAACTTTATATCTCCAAAAGATGAAGACATTCTCCTACATAACCACGACTGATTATTATACTAGAAATTTAACACAGATATGATATTATCTAACATGCAGTTCATATTCAAGTTTCCCCAAGTGTCTAAGTAATGTCCCCTGCCTCTGGGATCCAATCAAGCCCGGCACATTGTTTTTTTGTTGTCTTATTTCTTCAGTCTCCTTCTTTTTTATCTTTCGTGCCATTGGTATTTTTGGAGCTCAAGCTCCAGTGGCAAAATGTACCTTAATTTGGAACTCTGAGTCTTTCCTTATGATGAGATTCAACATTTTTGGATGAAATACTATGTGCTTCTCAGTGCATTCCCTCAGGGGCGCATGATATCAGTGTGTGCAATTATTGGCAATGTTCACTTTGATCACTTGGTTAATATAGTACCTGCCAAGTCTATCATTATAACAGTACATTTTTCCTGTATAATTAACAAGTAATTCACATGTAGTCATGTGAATACCCTGTTTTCCAACAACCTTCCACCCTGTGGTGATTTTTGTCTCAATCAGTTATTACTGTGGTGATTATAAAATGGTGATTTTTCTATTTTTGTTATTCCGCATTTGTTAGTTGGTATTATTCTGTTATGAAAGATTTTCTTGGGGCAACTGGGTGGTTCACTTAGGCATCCTACTCTTGATTTTGGCTAACCTCAGATTTGGTCATGACCTCAGAATCATGGGATCGAGCCCTATGCTGGCACAGAGTCTGCTTAAGATCTCCTCTCCTTCTGCTCTCCTCTTGCTCTCTCTCTCAAATAAATCTTTAAAAAAAAAAAAGAAGCTTTCTTTCTATCCAATATTAATTTTTATTTTTAGCAACAATATGGACTAATGGATTTTAAAAATTCAGTGCGTTATAATCCATCCCTGTTTTTATTCATTCTCATGCTCATATTGTCTGAAATTTGGCCAGTGAAAGTCCCTTCATGGAGGCTCGTCTGTCCTTTTGAGATAGCCACATTAGTTTTCGAAAATGTCCTCACTCTCTGGCAGAAGAAGTTCCAGAATGACCTTGTATTTTCTCTGCTTAGCCCTGGAGTAGGCCATTTCTCCAAGGGGCCCTGATTCTTTTTTTGGTATTTAGAAATCAAGATATAAGTGGTGGGTGTACTAATTACTACTGGAATGACATTGCTTCCACACTCTTGTCAGTGGATAGGAAAGGAATACATGTATGTATATACATGCACATACACACATATGCTCGCACATATCTAGAGCTACTTCTATGCCTATCTACACATATGAGGTCATACTGTTAGCCCCAGTTCCAATCAAACACCATAGGATTTGTTCTGTTCTTCTCCTTTTCCATATTTGCTACTCTGTTCTTCAACAGTGAGAAATCATATAGAAGATAAATTTAATCTTGCAAACGCTGTGTTATATCCATAGAATGGAAGTCTACTCGGTAATAAAGAGGAATGAACTAAGGCTCAATGTGGATTAATGGATGGATCCAAAAAAATTTTGTTGAGCAAAAGAATCAGACACAAATAAAAATTAGATACACATCTTTTATGTATTGTATATTCCATTTATACAAAGTCCAAGAACAAGCAAAGCTAATCTATAGTGATGGAAATGAGAAAAAGTGGTTGCTTCTGGAGGTAGTGAGAGAACTGACTTGAAAGGAACACAAGGGGCAGCCGGGGCGGCTCAGCGGTTTAGCGCCGCCCTCAGCCCAGGGTGTGATCCTGGAGACCCGGGATCCAGTCCCACGTTGGGCTCCCTGCATAGAGCCTGCTTCTCCCTCTGCCTGTGTCTCTGCCTCTCTCTCTGTGTGTCTCTCATGAATAAATAAATAAAATCTTAAAAAAGAAAAAAAAGAAGGAACACAGGGAACTTTCTAGAATGATGGAAATGTTCTAGATCTTGTTCTGAATGGTGGCTACACAGTTGTATTCAAGTGTCAAAATTCATTGAATTGAACACTTAAGATCTGTATGTTTTAATGTATCTTTAAATTATCTTTAAAAAGAAAAATATAGGGCAGCCTGGATGGCTCAGTGGTTTAACGCTGCCTTCAGCCCAGGCCTGATCCTGGAGACCCAGGATCGAGTCCCACGTCGGGCTCCCTGCATGGAGCCTGCTTCTCCCTCTGCCTGTGTCTCTGCCTCTCTCTTTCTCTCTCTGTGTCTCTCATGAATAAATAAATAAAATCTTTTTTTAAAAAAGAAAAATATAAAAATATGAAAAATAGGGGAGGTGTATGGGGGATGGGGTACCTTGGTGATGGGCATTAAGGAGGGCACGTGATGTAATGAGCACTCGGTGTTATATGCAACTGTATGCATAGTTAAATGAATCACTAAACTCTACCTCTGAAACTAATGATACACTATATATTAATTAATTGAATTTAAATAAAATTAAAAAATTTAAAATATGAAAAATAGTTCTTAAATGACAAGATAGAAGATTTCACTCATAATAAGATTGCAAATTAAAACAGCACTAAGATACCACGTCCATTTATCTAAATTTCAAAAATAGAAAATCTTGACAATAGATACTGTTGGTAAGACCATGGGAAAACAGGCAGTAATATCTAAAAATACCTAAATATCTTAAAGTACCTAAATATATTTTTAAATAGCCGTATTTACCCTTTGCCCCATCAATCTCACTTCTGGGAATTTATCCTGAATATATTGTCTAATACTAAATTTCCATATAGACTTGGGTCTATTTCTGGATTTCCTATTCTTTTCTGCTGGTCTGTCTATTTATGTTCTAATATCATACAGTAGTAATTATAGGGGTTTTGTAATATATTTTATTTTTTAAAATTTATTTATGATAGTCACAGAGAGAGAGAGAGAGAGAGAGAGAGAGAGAGAGGCGCAGAGGGAGAAGCAGGCTCCATGCACCAGGAGCCCGACGTGGGATTCAATCCCGGGTCTCCAGGATCGCACCCTGGGCCAAAGGCAGGCACCAAACCGCTGCGCCACCCAGGGATCCCGGTTTTGTAATATATTTTAATGTCCACTAGAGCTAGTCCTCCCTCCTTGTCTTTTTTGTTTGTTTTTCAGTATTCACATATGCTTTATATTTTAATACATATGAAATTTAAAGGAACTTATCTAGCTCCAGAAACAAAAACTTAATGGTATTCTTAATTGTATTGCATTACATTTATAATTTAGGGATAAGTGACATCTTTATGATAGATCATACTTTCTAAAAACACAGGATGTCTTTCCACAAAGTATACTTTTACATCTTTCAAATTTTAAAGATTTCCTCATATAGTTTTACACATTTCTTGTTAACACCTAAGTATTTTATCTTTGTTGTTGTTGTTGCTATTGTTAATGTGGCTTTTGTTTTCATTATCCCTTCTGGTTTTTTTTTTTTTTTCTTCTATCTGGTTATTATCTGTGTATACGAAGCTATCGATTTCTGTGGGTTAGTTTTATATCGTCCTATATCATTGAATTATTTTCTTATTTAAGTTTTATCTTTGGACCTCCTGGGTTTTGCAGGTCTAATGTCATATCATCTGCGAATATAGGTCGTTTTACTTTTGCTTTTCTGATTCTTATGCATCAGATTGCTTCTGTCTAATTGCATTGGCTGATACCTCTAATACTGTATTCAATAGTAGTAGAGATAGTTGGCATCCTTGCCATATACTTACTATAGTGACAACATCTCTAGTGTTTTCCAATTAAATAAAAAGCTGGCTTTTGGACTTAAGTAGGTTTTGTCATATTAAGGAAATCTCTATCTTCCTACTTTATCAAATATTGGAATGAATATTGAATTTTATCAAAGCCTTTGTGGCATTTACAGAAACAATCATATAACTTTTCTTATACTAATATGGTGAATTATATTAAAGGATTTCCTAACATCAAACCATTTTTGCATTTCTGAAACAAATTCCACTTGATCATGATGTATTTTTAAATGAGGTGGTTTGTGGTTTTTTTTTGCATCAATATTCATAAGTGAGGCTGATCTTTAGGTTTTTGGTGTGCGCTATATTTATTAGGTTTAAGTATAAATGTTAAACTTTATAAAAAATTTAGAAGTTTTTTTTTTAGAAGTTTCTATTTTCTGTGCTCTGGAATAATTCATGTAGCTTTGGGATTATTCAAATTTGAAAGTTTGGTAGAAATCCCCTGTGAAACCATCTGAGTGTGATGATTTTTTATGGGGTAGTTCTCTGAAATACTCTTTAATACTTCCATGGAAATTTGTCTGCTTAAGCATTTTCTCTCTACTGGGGTCAGTTTTGTAAAATTGTATTTCTAGGAAGTTATCCATTTCATCTAAGTTTTCAATTTTATTAGTGAAGGATTGTGAAGAATCTCTCATGACTTAAAAATGTCCTCCATTTTAAAACTTTTCATTTTTTGTTATGTATATTCTTTTTTGTCTTCTTGATTAGGTTAGCTAGTGTTTTCCTCCACTTCGAAGGAATTGTTATTCTTATTTACCAATTAGTTATGTAATTTTCTGGAGTTTTTACCCTATTAATCAACACGTATGACTTCTTTCCTTATGCTTTCTTTTGGTTTTAGTTGTTGGTTTTCTAGCTGTTATGAGTTGGAGTTTTGTTTACTTGTTTTTCCATCTTTTATTGTTATTTATATAAGCATTTAAGGCTATGAATTTTCCTCCGACCGCTGCTCTCATGTATCCCATAACTTCTCATATATAATGTTTTCATTGTTACTGGTTTTTGGAAATCCTGCTTTTGTGGTTTTTACTTCTGCTTTTACCTAAGTATTATTTAATAGAGTATTTTAACTTTCATCTCTAAAGGCCTTTAAAATATGTTGTAGTTTTATTGTATTGAGATCACAATTATGTTTTGAAGTACTTATCAGTTAAAACTTTTTACTCTGAAAATATTAAAATTAATATGAAGATGTGCTATATTCATCTGGTGACATCTTGTAGCCCCTGGCATATGACCACATATCCCTGATAGCACATTTAGAACTTTTTCCATACTTTCTAAAGGACAGAATCAGTTCTTCTCATATGTTCTAGTATTACTTTCTTATCAATAAAAATTAGTATTTAATTTAAATAGTCTGGATAAATCAAACTGTATTGGTTCATTAGAGTGTCAACCTAAAATATGTGTTTATACTCATTTTCTTGCAGCTCAATATTTTTATGAGAACTAAATCTCTCCCTTTTTCTCATTCCACTGAAAATATTTGATCTCATGCAGTCTTTTCTCTGTAGGGTCAAGATCACATAAGGGGTTACAGTTCTACATTAAGGACAAAGTGATGACCACAATCTGGCACATGGCCTCACCATTAGTGTGTTCAATAAATACTTTAAACATTGATGAGCAAATGAATGAATATAGTACATATAGATTATAATTCACTTTTTCGTACAAAATAACATCACTCTGATAGATCTTCAGGTATTTAAGTATGAATACTTTAATCTTACTGCTAATAACCCCTTTTTTATCATGCTTATAATCTAAGTGTAATGGGTTGGGATGCCTTATAGCTTAAATACAGTGCATTGAAAAGAGCATTTTCAAGGGTGGCATGAGAAGACTAGAATTTTCCCAGGCTAATGGGAAGGAACTAATTTCTCAGGCTGCCTTCACATAACAAATCATACAGTCTGTCAATTGATGATAGAAAAAACAACTCTTGAAAGGATCAGTGTTGGAGAGAAAGGATGGCTTTCTTTTCTTTAGGTAGGGGTCTCTAGACAGAATGTGGAATGGGACATAGTTTTATTTTATTTTTTTATGAAAGTTATTTATTTATAAAGTAGGCTCCATGCCCACCATGGGGCCTGAACTCATGACCCTGAGATTAGAAGTTGCATGCTCTACTGACTGAGCCAGCCAGGCACCCCTGGAACATAGTTTTAATAAGCAAAACTCTTAGAATTATGTGGCAGTCTGTTACATTTGATAGCCTCTAGTGAACCATGCCTCCCAGTATTTATGCCCTTGAATAGCCCTGTTCCTTGAATCTGAGCTAATAAAATATGGTGGAAGTGATACTATGTAAGTTTCAAGCCTAAACTTTAAGAAAGCTTGACCACTTCCACTTCACTTTTGGAACCAGACACCATGCTGTTAACAGCCCAAGACACATGAAGAAGCAACATAGAGAAGTATCAAGGCACTTCAGGAGTGAGGCTTCTTGGATGTACTACCCTAGTTGAGCCCCCAAATCCAGAGTGGGCAAATTATGGCATCCAGTCAAATGTGGCCTACCACTCAATTTTGTAAATAAAGTTTTATTGGAACATAGCCATGCCCGTTCATTTATATATCATCTGTGGCAGTGCCAAATAGTCATGGCAGAGACCTGACAGCCTGCATAGCCTGAAATATTTACTGTTCGGACCTTGACAGGAAAGTTTTCTGATCCCTGTCCGAGATGGCTATAGCCTCAGCTTATATCACAGGAAGCAGAATGCCCAGCTGAACCAAATCAACCCACACAATCCCAAGCAATAACCAAATGGTTTGCTGTTTTAAATCATTAAGTTTGGGGATGGATTATTATATAGCAACAACTGAAACAAATTATAAAATCTGATATCTGTATTTTATAAACTTGATGATTTCATGGCTTAAATTTTCACCTTTTCTTTTCTGTTAACTTTTAGTAGGGTCTATTGAAGTTTTTCTAACTTGTCTTGGTCACGTGTCAGAGAAGCTTCTCTCACCATTCTCTGTTACTAAATCCACTGGATGTTTCTTAGTCTTTATCTCACTTGAGTCTTGGTCAGCCTTTGATGCTGTTGGCCATTTCTTTGGTCTTGAAACATTTTCCCCTCTTGTTTGTTTAAATCATGACCTCCTAGCTTTCTTTTGTCTTCTAGGAAGTTCTTGGTCAATTTCTCTTTGTGGGAGCTGATCCTCTGCCTAACAATTTTGGAGTTCCTCAGGATTCCCTCTTAGATTTCATTCAGCATTCAACTAATAGATTTTTTTTTTAGATTTTATTTATTTATTCATGAGAGACACACACACAGAGAGAGAGAGAGAGAGAGAGGCAGAGACACAGGCAGAGGGAGAAGCAGACTGCATCCATGCAGGGAGTCCGATGTGGGACTCGATCCCGGGACCCTGGGATCACGCCCTGGACGTGAGAGCAGGTGCTAAACTGCTGAGCCACCCCGGCATCCCTCAACTAATAGATATTGAGTCTACTATATGCCAGGCACTGTTCTAGGTTCATGAGATATGTTAGTGAACAAAATAAACAGAATTCCCTGCCCTTGGAGAATTTTAAAATTCTAATAAATTAATAAAAATACATTATTTCAAAAGCCTGAATTTAATGTGTGTTTTAGAAAAGAAAAGAAAATAAGAGAGTATGCAGTGGGGGGGGGGGTAGGATTTAAAGAAAGGTAGTTAGAACAAAAATCTGAATCATTTGAATCATCATCCTTGAGATGATGTCATTTGAGCAAAGCCTTTAAAAAAAAAGATAAAGGCGCAGGCACGTGGATACATAGAGAAAGAACATTCTAGGCAGAGGGAGCAACAGTGCAAAGAGACCTAGGCAAGGAGTGTGCGTGCGGTGTTTGAGAACAGGAAGGATGCCGCTGTGGTGGAAAGAAGATGAGGTCAGAGAAAGAATGGGCGCCAGGTCCTGTAGGGCCTTGTAAACCATTGTTAGGATCTTGTCTTTTCTCAGTGAGATGGGATGTCCCTGGGGAGCTTAGAGGAGATGAATCAAGTTATCAAACAGACAACTCAAACTGCTGAATTGACAGGAGAATTTGGGTGTCAGGAGACTCTTGGAGAGGACAGGCCAACACAGTGCCAGCAGAAACCAAGAGGAGTACCCATATCTTCTCATTTGACATACTTTTTCTGGACCATCTGAGGTACTGATGCTGCCATGTTTTTAATTATCATTCATGTGCTGCTACTCCCAAGTCTTTTCTTCCAGCCCAAATCTCTCTCCTGAGTTTCAGATGTACATAGGTGAAGACGTACTGGCCCTCTCTCCCAGTGTTCTATAGACCCCTCAGGCTCTAGTGTTTCCTCTAAAGCCTTGGTCTCCTTCCATGCTTCCTCTGCTTTCCCACTAAAACCATGCAACCACACCTTCTCACCAAGGCATTCTTGTTAGGCCACTGCTAACACATGTTAGCAAACAATCTTTGCTAGCCTATAAATGCTTTGCATTCCATTAACACATCATTATGGTTTAGTTTATCAGATTTTCTGCCAGTAATGGTGGCATGAAGGATTAGACATAGGATAGGTAGGTTTTAATTGGGACAAGATGATGGGTGCTGTCTTAAGAAACAGTTCAGGGCAGGGCACCATATTGAGGGGAACTGAATGCTCTGAGGAGAAAGGATGAAACTACAAAGGGAATTCTCTACATTTTGGAGTTTTTCCCAACAGGGGCACTGGTACTGGGTATTGTAAAGACACATAATTCTCAAATTGTCACTTTTGTTACAAATAGTACCTTTATCATGTAGCCAGCAACAGTTAGGCTCCATATATGTCACAGACTTTTAATTTGTGAATTCAATTTTCTACCATCTCTTGCAGGAATTTTTTTGTCCACTCCCCATTATAATTTTAGAATTAAAAAAAAAAAGAATTTAGCATTCATCCTTTTGACTTTTAGCAAAGGAACTAGTTTTGTTCTGGAAAATATTTAGTCAGAAGGATGTGTGTGTGGTGATGTCTTTTTCCATGATCTTCTTTTTTTTTTAATATAATTTGTAAAGGAGCTTAAGAAATACCTTAACCTTTTCTCTTACAAATGGTTTTCTTAAAACATTTATTACATTATTATTTTATTTTATTATTATTTTTTAAAGATATTATTTATTTACTTGAGAGAGAGTGCGGGAGAGTATGGTGGAGGGGAGGGAAGCAGACTCCCTGCTGAGCAGAGAGCCTTACATACATGGGGCTTGAAGCCTGAGCCAAAGGCAGACGCTTAACCCACTGAACCACCCAGGTGCCCCTATTTATCATCTTTAGAGAGAAAGCAGGGGGAGGAAGATTGAGAGAGGGAAAAAATCTCCAGCAGATTTTCTGCTGAGCGGGGAGACTGACATGGGGCTCAGTCTCAGGACCCTGAGATCATGACCTTAGCCGAAATCAAGAGCCAGAGGTTTAACCAACTGAGCCACCCAGGCGCCCCTTTTATAAATTTTTTTTTTTAAAATAACTTATACAAGGGGAATAAGTCTTCCTAGGTTATATTTTTCCCATATTATACCTATATGTGGGAAAGAGTCTTGTAAAAATCATTAATGTGAAACTAACTAGGCCAATGAGAGCTATTATTTTTTATTAGAAAATCAACTGCAAAATGAATGTTTAAAGGCAAGCTTAATGTCGTTAATAATGTAATTAAGTCTCATTCCTTGACACTTGAAAGCTCTGTTTTATTTATTCATCATATTCAACAATCTTTATCAAAGGCTTGCTCTGTACCAGGCAGCATGTTTGTGCTAGGGATAGAGTACAGACAAAACAGAGAAAGAGCTTGCTACCATGGAGTTTAATTCTAGTGGGGAAGGGAGACAATAAAACAGTAAAAATAATTACTACCTGTAATAAGTGCTAGGAAGGAAATAAACAGAGTGGTATTGGAGTGGAGAGAGAAACAGAGAGAAAGGCAGACACACAGAAAGACGTGGGAGGCTGTTTGAAGAAGGGCCTCTCTGAGATAGATGAGTGTGGGTCAAGTCCTGAAGGATGGGATTGAGGCTGCCAGGAGAACTAGGAAACGCCTCCCAGACAGAGGGCCCAGCAGGAGCAAAGGCCCAGAGGCAAGAAAGGCTTCATGTTCCAGAAACAGAAAGGAGGCCAGCATGGCTGCAGTGAAGTACCCAAGAATGACAGAGGTACAAGACAGGCTGCAAAGAGGGGCAGGACCCAGACTGTGTAGGACATGGATGCCTTGGTAAGGAATTTGGGTTTTATTCTGAATATGATGGCAAGACCATGAAGAGACTCTATAAAGGAATATAGTAACCAGATGCTCTTCTCTTTTTAAAAAGATTGTGGCAAAATATAGATAACGTGAATTTTACTATTTTAACCATTTTAAGTGTACACTTCAGAGACATTAGTGTTGTACAGTCACCACTATTTATTTCCAGAACTTTTTCATTCTCCCAAATGGAAACTTCCGTACCCATTAGAGTTACTGTAGGCTACCTTGTTTGAGGATCATTTTTTGTTCATTTAAATTTTGTATATCCATTATGATTTTTTTAGGCTCTCCCTAGGTAGATGTCTTTCCATCCAGGGAAAGCTATGACTCTAGGAGTTCTGTCCCTAAATCTTGTCCTTATACCTGTAACCCAGACTGGAGCCCAAGGTACCACAAGCTAATGCTTCTGGTTGGGGGCATGTAGGAAGTAGCAGCTGGACTGTAGACCAATGCCAAGCAAATATGTTCCTCATGTCAAAAATCAGCTATACCACTTTGGAAAATAGTTTGGCAATTTTTCCAAACATTAAGATATCAAATGATCGTATGACCAGCAATTCTACACCTAGGTACCTACCCAAGAGAAATGAAAACATGTGGCTCCATAAAGACTCGCACATGAATGTTCATAGAAGCCTTATTCATAATAGCCCCAAAAGGAAACTACCTAAATGTCCATCAACCAATGAATGGGTGGATACAATGTGGCATATTCATGCAATGGAATACTTTTCATCATCCAGAGGAACAAACTACCCACACATGTTCCATCATGGAGGAAGAGCAGAAACATGCTGAGTGAGGAAGCCACACATAATAAAGCACATATTGTATTTGGATGAAATATCTAGAAAACGCAAATTTATAAAGACAGACATTAGGTTAGTGGTTGTCTGGGGTTAGAACTGGGAACGGAGATCAGCAGTAAATGGGCACGAGGGATCAGTCTTATCAAGAAGATGAAACTATCCTTACACTGATTTATGATTATTGTTGTACCACTTGGTAAAGTTACTAAAAGTCATTGTTACACTTGATATGGGTGGGTTTTATGCATATAGTGTGATACTTAATGCTCCCTGGAAGATAAAAAGTCTTCTGGTGGACCAATGTTGAAACCTTTTTATAGAGCAGAGTGAGAGGGAAAAACCTGTCCTAATATTGCCAATGCCCTGCTTTATCTGCGCTGATTATATTTGGAATGGCTCTCAACCTGTCTATTGTATGTATGTATTTATTTATTTGAGAGAGAGAGCATGTGAATGGAGGTGAGGGGAGGAGCAGAGGCAGAGGGAAAGAGAATCCCAAGCAGGCTCCACACCCAGCTCAGAGGACTGGACTTGATGCATGCAGGACTTGATCCCACCATCCTGAGATTGTGATCTAAGCCATAATCAAGAGTCAGACACTCAACTGGCTGAGCTACCCATGTGTCCCATCAGTCTCTCTATTTTACAAAGAATTAAAGTCTCTCAGACCATTTTTTAAAGAATGTAATTGTTTCAGTTTTACCCAATAACTGTAATTCTTATTTCTTTCAGTTTTGCCTGACTAGGATTTAAGATCTGAAATAATTTCTGTTCCCTGAACTATTATGTTTGCCTCCATGAAAACTGGTTATCTCAAATATTATTGCTGAAGATTTCACTGTTGGCGATATAAAGGTTTGAGGAATTCGTTTTTTAAACTTTCAGAGGAGCATTTGTTCCTCAGAAGGCTAAAAAGTTCTGACAGATATGCTAGGAGAGGAAAAGCCTTCACAAGAGCACTTGGCCAATGTTTGCTAAAATCCTGTGCTTAGCTGTTTTTAAAAATGATCTTCAAATTAATTTCAGTTTTACAGTGTGTGATAGGAAAAGATTGGCTATTTTACTAAAATATGTTTGTAGGGTAGCAATTTAAAAGGAACCCAAGAAAAAAGTCCTATGGTGTGAACTTGGGTAAGTCTAATTACCTCTATTTTTCCTCTTTTCTCATCTGTACTGGGGGGACAGCATCTACCTGAAATAAGGCAACATATAGGAACACCCAGAATAGTGACTGCCAACTAGGAAGCACTCCGTAGTGTCTTTTTGTTTTTTTATTCCCACGGAAAACACCATTGGTAGTAGTTTGTGCAGGGTTGATTTATTTGGACTTTTAAAATTCTTTACACAGCCATTTCTTTTCAAGGAACAGAATGAAAACCATTGTGTATATTGGCTTTTGAAAGAACAAAGCAATCATCAACTGCATAACCATCACCAACAACAGACATTTATAAATGCAGGATGGTGTCACGGTTATGAGCGGGAGCTGGGTCAGCCTACCTGGGTGTGAATGCCCACTTTGCCATCACTAGCTCAGTTGAACTTGATCTATTCAACTTGATCTATTAGCTTCCCTTAGCCTGGTTTTCATTAATAAACTGGAACTCGTTAAGGTACTTTTGTCATAGGACAAAGGTTGGAAGATAAAATGTGTAAAAAAGCACAACACGGTATCAAAATGGAGCCAAACTGACAACTATTAGTCAGTACAAATCCTTAGACTTTCTATAAGAAACCATCCTTGCTCTTGAGTAGTTAGCAATCTCACTTGTAAATGGAAACCATTATTGTAGTTGTAATGAAAGGCAGAGAAATGTATTGTCTGACTCTTCTTTAGGCTTGAGGAGATATGTGCAGTTGGCAGGTCCAAGGAAGATTTGAATTAGACAATGTTGATCTTCTTGTCTTTGAACCTCCTTTTAGCAGTCTTCTCTCTCTTCCCCTCCCCAACTTTGATGTGTCTTCTCTGGCTGACTAGGGTCTTCATGTTATCTCCTGTGGTAGACTGAAAAACATGGCAAAAATATTTTACAGATACTCCCATCAAAAGGTAGAGTCTGTTTGCCCACACCTGGGGTTTGGGCTGGTCCAGTGACTTTCACCGACCAACAGAATGTACCAAAAACAGTAGCCTGCAAATTTAGGAGTCCCAAGAGGCTTTTCGGCCTCTGCCCCTGCCTCTTGGAAGACTTCCCTGTGGCCACCACACTGTGAAGAATCCTAGTGTGAAAGACCATGAGAGGAGAGAGGCCTAAACATTGCAGATGAGTCCACTGGAGTCCAGCCCCAACTGACCCACCAGCTGCTGGTGGCCACATGAGCGAGCATCAGTGAGACAAATATGATCCACAGAACTGTTAGGAATAATAAACCATTGATTCTCCTGAGTATATTCTTAGGAGTAGAATTGCTGGGTTATGGGTTGGCTCTGTGCTTAACTATTTGAGAAACTATTAAGATGTTTTCCACAGTGGCTGCACCATTTCACATTCCCACCAGCAAAGTATGAAGATTCTAATTTCTCTGCGTCCTCACTCAAACTTGTTATTTTCTGCTTTTATTTTTGTTCTTTTTATAGCCTTACTAGTGAGTGTTTATTGCTAGTGGATGGTAATACAACTGATCTTTGTGTATTGATTTTGTGTTATTCAACTTTGTTGAACTGGTTTATTAGCTGTAATGGGGCTTTTGGTGAATTTTTAAGGCTTTTCAATATATAAGTTATGTTACATTTGAATAGAGATAGTTTTACTTGTTCCCTTCCAATCTGTCATTTATCTCTTTTTCTTGCTTAATTGTACTAGAACTTCCAGTACAATGTTGAATAGAAGTCGTAAGAACAGACATCCTTACCTTTTCCTAATCTTAAGAGGGAGGAGTTCTTTCACCATTAAGTATAGTATTAGCTGTTGGTTTTCCATAGATACAGCATGAGGGTTTTTATGTGTTCTTCTAAGGGATAGTTTATTCATATATAAGAAAATATATCTTAACTGTTAGATGCAATGTGTAGACCTTGAGTGGACGCAGTTATGGTCTACACATTGCATTTTGGTTATTTCTCTTAAGTCTTTTATCTAGAACATTCTCATATATATGTTAATATGTAAATTATATATAAATAATACACAGTAAAATATATAATAAAAGAATTTTTATAATATTGATGTTTTGAAGAGGCTAAGTTACTTGACTTTGGGAGTGTTCCATAGTCTAGATTTGTTTGATTATTTCCTCATAGTATTATTTACTCTGTTCTTTTATTCCCAGTGTCTCTGTAAATTTGAAGGTTAACCTAAAGGTTTGATTAGATCCAGGTTAAATATTTTTGTTAGGACATTTAGTAGGTGATTCTACTTACTGCATTCTTTCAGGAGGCATGCGATGTCAAGTTCTTCCCCTACTAGTGATACTAAGTTTGATCATGTAAGTAGTATCCAACAGAACTATCCCTTGAACAAAGTACATTTTCCCCTTTCAGGTTCTGAAGTAGTCACTCCTTTAACCATGAGAGAATATCAAAGACTTGATTAGAAGGAGAGGGGGTAGAAAACAATTTGCTTTTTTTCTTCCTTATATATCCCAATTCTAACTAGTGGTTCAGACAACTTTTAGGTACAAATAGAATTTAGAAAAAAAAAAAGAATTTAGAAGCAAGCATGCAAATAGATCACGTGACATGCTATAGCTTGGAGTAGTAGGTACAGTCAGTCAGCATCTTACACTGGGATCAGTGAAAAGGTCATTGCATTAGAAATAAAAATCAGGGGGCCCCTGGCTGGCTAAGTGAGTTGAGCACCCAACTCTTGGTTTTGGCTGGGGTAGTGATCTTTTGGTTGTGAGATCCCCACATCAGGCTCCATGCTCAGCAGGAAGTCTGCTTGAGATTTTCTCCCTCTCCCTCTGCCCTCTTTCCCTGCTCTTTCTCATAAAAAAAATAAATAAATAAATAAGTAAGTAAGTAAGTAAGCAAGCAAGCAAGCAAGCAAGTAAGCAAGTAAGAAATCTGGGGTGCCTGGATGGTAAGTAAGTAAGTAAGCAAGCAAGTAAGAAATCCAGGGTGCCTGGATGGCTCAGTCAGTTAAGCATTTTTTTTTTTTTTTTTTTTTAGTTAAGCATCTTTCAACTCAGGTCATGATCTCAGAGTCCTGGGATTGAGTCCTGCATCAGGCTCCCCTTAGGGAGCCTGCTTCTCCCTCGGCCTATGTCTCTGTTTCTCTGTGTCTCTCATGAATAAATAAATAAAAATCTTTAATAAAAAATGTCAAAATAGGGATCAAAGTTTCAGTTTCTGCCACTACCTAGTCATGTGGCCTTAACTCATTTAACTATTCTGGGTTCCAGTTTCTTCATCCATGACTCAAGATGGTCTTTAGAGTCCCCTACAGAATCATAGTTCATGATTCTGTGGTTTCACTCCTTTTCATTTAGTGAAAAATATTTGATGACATTTATTAGCTACACAATGTGGGAGCTTTTTTCTTTTAAAAATCAAAACATGGGGATCCCTGGGTGGCTCAGTGGTTTAGCGCCTGCCTTTAGCCCAGGGCGCAATCCTGGAGACCCGGGATCGAGTCCCATGTCGGGCTCCCGACATGGAGCCTGCTTCTCCCTCCTTCTGTGTCTCTGCCTTTCTCTCTCTATGTCTATCATAAATAAATAAATAAATCTTTAAAAAAATAAAAATCAAAACACTTGAGAATTTCAATTAATCTCTTCATTAGGGAATGTCTACTCCATGTAGGTGCTCAGGTGCTTGTGAACCAGGAAGCTAGTTTTGATGAGTGGGCATTTATTTTGCTTTTATCATTATGTTTTATTTTATTTTTATTGTTTCCCTTTTTTCTCTATTACTTAAGAAAATTTTTGGTCAGCTATATTACTTTTTGTCAGTCCTGTGGCTTGAATTGTGTCCCTCCTTCCCTCATCCCCCCATTCCTATGTCCATGACCTAACCCCCAGGACCTCAGAGTGTGAGCTTGTTTGGAAATAGGGTCCTCACAGATGTGATTAATTAAGTTAAAATGAAGCCATTAACCCATATGGAGCCTTAACCCATATGACTAATATCCTCAAGGATAGGGAGAAATTTGGATATAGATATAGGTGCACACACGTGCAAACACACACACACATCCAGCCAGAGAATCCTATGTGAAGGTGAAGTCAGAGACTGAGGTGATTTATATACAAGCCAAGAAATACCAGATTGCCAGCAGGTCTCCAGAAGTTAGGAGAGAGGCCTGGAACAAATTTTCCTTATAGCTCTCAGAAGGAACCATCTGCACTACCACCTAGATCTTGGGCTTCTAGCCTCTGGAACTGGGAGATAGTACATTTCTGTTGTCTAAGCCACTTAGTTTTTGGTATTGGTTCCAGAAACCCTAGCAAACTAATATATTTGTTATCTCTGATTGGTAATGAATTCCTTGAGGAAATATAATAATAGCCTATATGGAAAAAAAAGAAATCATGGGCTGTCTCTTATGTAGATGTTAGAACCCTCACCGGGTTGAAAAGGTCTTTTTTTTTTTTAACTTGAATTCAATTTGCCAACATATAGTATAACACCCAGTGCTCATCCCATTAAGTGCCCTCCTCAGTGCCTGTCACCCAGTTACCACATCCCCCCACCCACCTCCCCTCTAGCAACCCTCAGTTTGTTTCCTAGAGTGAAGAGTCTTTCATGGTTTGTCTTCCTCTCCAATTTTTCCCAACTCAGTTTCACCCCCTTCCCTTATGGTCCCTTTCACTATTTCTTATACTCCACTTATGAGTGAAACCTTATGATAATTGTCTTTCTCCAATTGGCTTATTTCACTCAGCATAGTACCCTCCAGTTCCATCCATGTCTATGTAAATGGTAGATATTCGTCCTTTCTGATGGCTGAGATCCAACTGCTTTCTGATGGCTGAGTAATATTCCATTGTGTACACACACACACACACACACACATATATACACACACACGCACATCTTCCTTATTTATTCAACTGTCAAGGGACATCGTGGCTCTTCCCACAGTTTGACTATTGTGGACATTACTGTTATGAACATTGGGATGCAGGTGCCCCTTCAAATCATTACATTTGTATCTTTTGGGTAAGTAACCCAGTAGCACAACTGCTGGGTTGTAGGGTAGCTCTACTTTTAATTTTTGAGGAACCTCCACAGTGTTTTCCAGAGTGGCTGTACCAGTTTGCACTCCCACCAACAGCATAAGAAGGATCCCTTTTCTCCACATCCTCACCAACATTTGTTTCCTATCTTGTTAATTTTAGCCATTCTCACCTGTGTAAAGTGGTATCTTATTGTGGTTTTGATTTGTATTTCCCTGATGACAAGTGATGTGGAACATTTTTTCATGTGCCTGTTAGCCATGCAGACACATCTTCTGAACCACTCATGGAATACTTTGCTATTATTATGTCTCTAGAAAGTTTTGTGCATATGTACATGGGCATGTGTATGTGCTCTCAGGCATGTATACAAATGCTAACCTCATCCTTTCAACAGCTTTTGACTTTTGATACCAAGGAGACAGACTAGAACAGAATTTAAATATCTTAGTTGTTTTAGCATACATATGGTCACATCTACAATACAAAAAAATTATAGTCAGACTTTTGAATGAAAATTTAATAATTGCTCACACTTCCTGTATGGATATACAGAAAGATTTCGGCCATAGAGAGATAGTAAGGGGTCCAGCTAAGTAGAAGAGACCTCTCAAAAATACAGGTGATCTGCTAAAAATTTTCATTTATTTCTAAGCTTCACCATAATCAATGTAGAGTTTTCAATACGTGTTATATTTCAGTAAGTAGTTTAAAAAGCACACAGATGCAAAAATGCTTTTGTTTGGTTCAGATGAGTGGCTTCAGAAAACTATATGGATCTAGTGGGTTTTTTTTGAGCATTGCTTGCTTTATCTATTCTAACAGTATAATTTGTTATGCTTTGGAAGAATTTCCTCCGCTGTGCCCTCATGATCACTGTGATCCCTTCCACTTATAAAATGCTATCAGCTTAACATAAATAATGGCAGAAGGAGTTGGTGTTAGCATGAGTTTTTCAAGTATGACTTTTCAAGGTTGACATTCTGACATAAGCCTTCTTTAGTGATTTGTAACAACAAAATCATCTTGCAAATTTAACAACGAATCTAGCTTTTGTTATAAAAAATTTAACTGCCTGTGTCTTTGATTATGTACTGTGGTAAGAAAAGAGTACTTAAGCAGGGAGCCTGATGCTGACTCTGGGATCATGACCTGAGCTGACTGAGCCACCCAGGCACCCCAAACGCAAGGTTTTAAAGCGTTTCTGTTTTGCATAAGGTAAAGTGACGTGATGAATGAGGAATTTGCGTTCATCCTAAAGATGACCGTGGTATCCTCCATCTGGTAATGAACTCCTTGAGGAAATATGATTGCCTGTAGGGAAAGTAAAAAAAAAGGGGAGGGGGCTTCTCTTGTGTGGAATGTCAGATCAGGTTGAGAAAGTCTGATTTTCATTTTTTTTTTCCAATTCTATCTCAGGCTACACACATTTTCTGAACTCTTCATAGGTACTTTGCTGCCGTTGTATCTCTGATAGGTTTTGTGCCTACGTACACATACACATGTGAACATGTCTAGATGCCACAGGGTCACAGCAAAACTCTTTCACTTGTGGTTGAAATTAAAATGGTTTTCTCAGGCACACAGTTTGGAGTGAAAAGTCATTATCCAAACATTATACACAATATTCAACTTCTATGGTGGTATAAAAAGAATGGAGACTTCAGATTTTTCTCTTAAGATTCACAGTGTTACAAAGACAAATGAAAACCAAAATGAAATCCTACAAGCCCAAAGGACTTTGACAGCACTTTGACACTATCAGCCTAAAATACTGCCTTCACCTAGGCTCATGGAAGTTCTAATAAACACCGGAGGTGGCATTCATCCAGGGGTAAAATTTATTCCATAAAAATTGTCTTTTCTGTAGGGATTCTTCTAGAACTATCAGCACTTATCTCACGAATAGTCCCGAAAATGACTCCATAGTCCATAATTTATCTTTACAAGCATGTGTCCTAAGAGTCCAGCTCCAGCAATTTCAGTTTCAAAACCCAAAGAGATATAAGCAGGACTGTAACTTATGGCACAAACGTGATAATAATTGGTGATCAAATTTAATCTGATTCCAGATTTTCTAATGATGATACAGCGTTACAATGTGGGGCTTCAGAAATGTTATAAATAACACATTTTTAAAACGCTGATATTTTTATGATCTCATTTCATGTCTGTCAGTTTAGGTTATTCAAGGCATCCATCAGTGTATATTGAACATTGTTCCACTTGTTTGATTTTCTTAGATCCAACTACTTCTATTAAAACCTATGCTGACTTGGGTTCTTGAATTACAATAGTGAGTTTCTCAAAGTTCACATGTTTGGCAAACAGAATTATTTTGATACTTCCTAATTCTTTTCTTTTACTACTTTATAGGTAGTTTGGACTGCCAAACACAAGTTGCAGGGAAACTTCATAGAATGGGGAAGGATCAACTATTATTTACTCTAGTTAACTATTCCAGTTTTATTCACAGCATCAATCTGTCTTCAGCCACCTCAAGACATGCGCTGTGTTTGAACTCTTCCCCCCGCTCCAGCCCCCACAAACTCCAGTGTTAGGAGATACCTAAGGGCTCAGGAAGCCATTTATTGATAAAGTCCCAACTAGTACCCACAAGACCTAAGGCTCATATATATTTAAGCAACTCTTAATAGGAGAGGGCAAAGATAGGAATGCTCCTTTCCCATCTACTCACCTAAGGATGTGCTGTCTGCACTTCTCTTTAAAGGTTGGGTGATGCTTATGGTATGTATGTTGTATGTATGTGCATGCACCCTCCTGAACCTGGTGTGAATTGTCCAAATGATTTCCCCTTCTTTCTTTTAAATGTCAGCTTGAGTAACCCTTCTTCTGGGAAGGCTTCCTCCCCTGGCCTAATACGGGGTGTCAGTCAGGACTGCCATGTTGCACAACTACACGGGCACGATTTGCATTGTGTTTTAGGGGGATGGTACCCCTGGAGTTAAGGCAGTGAGGCAGTCCTCCCCACATGTCCCTTTTGTGTGCCATCACAGCACCCTGGGCTTACCTCTTCCACAGACTTTACCCAGCTGGATTGTAACTGTCTGTTTCTTTGTCCATCTCCCCTTCTCAAGGGTAGGGACTATTTTCCTCTTGCAAATCTGAACTTGACACAGGATGCACTCAGTAGAGGCTCATGAAGGACTAACCTGAGTTGCTGAATTGGGAGGCTCTGGACTCCCGCTCCCTGATGTCCTGCCCTGATTAGCCAGTTGCTGTGCACCTGGTCTTGTTTTAGGAAGGGATGCTACTAAATCCATATGGGGGCTTCCTATTCCCTGTCAGCTTCTCCTGAGTGTTACCTCCTGTCAGGCTCTAGTGCCCTGTGGACCTTCTGAGAGAATGGGGCTACCTGAGAGGCTGGATTGGGAGAGTGCCTAAAGAAACACAAGTGCTCCTGGCTTGGTTGGCAACAGGGTTTTATTTTAAAATATTTATTTATTTATTTATTTATTTATTTATTTATTTAAGAGCAAGTGAGAGAGAGAGAGAGAACACAAGATGGGAGAGGAGGCGGGGGAGGAGCAGAGGAAGATGGACAAGCACAAGCTGATTCTGTGATCACGACCCTGAGATCACGACCAGAGCTGATATCAAGAGTGGGCACTTAACCAACTGAGCCATCCAGGAACCCCTGCAACAGGGTTTTAAACAAAAGCACTCCCACCCCCTCCTACAACCCCTTCTCTTTTCTGAGGTGGACCTATCAGTCCTAAATTCAAAAAAAATTTTTTTAATGGCAGAGGATTATAAACCAGTAAACTCTGATTTTTAAAATTTATTTAATATTTTATGAGTATATAAGTATAGATGGAAGTATCAAAATCATTGAAATCAAAAAAGTTGGTTCAGCTTTGTGGAAAACAAATCCTTCTGCTGTAGTACATTTTTCCATTAAAAAAGAAAAAAGAAAAACTGATTTTCAGAGTCCTGCCAACAACACTCTAAATGTAAGTGCTAGATTTGCAAATAGGCTTATATTCAAATTTAGAGAATATGCATATTCAGAGACTTATTATTCAGGAAATATTTGGTTATCTTCAGACTAAGTAAAACTTTTGGCTAAAAATAAGAGGGGTAACATATAAATAGTGGGGAAAGTTAGGGAGCATGCCATTACAAGAATAGAATAGAGAGAAAGAGGTAAGGAGAACTGTGTTTTCTGTTTTGACTTGCCTTTGCCACTACCTGAAATTCAATTAAATTTAACAAACATTAACTTGGTACCTAGCGTGCAAAGGGTTGGAAAATGTAATCTTGACCCCTGTGTTCTTAGAGTTGAATAGGCAGGATATAATGGAATAATGAGACTGATTCACCAACACCCTCTCTTACACCATTACGAAGACCAGATATAGTTCACAGTTTGTACTTCAGTTCCAGAGGTGGGCTCTGATTGGTTTAAGCCTATTATGGTAGCTCCGCCCTTCATTATTGACTGGTTCAGGGACTCATCAGGCCACAGTAGTTGGTTTAGAAATGATTGTGTGACCCAGTTTAGGCCAATGAGAAACAAAAGAGAATTTTCTCAGGGTTTCAGGAAATGGTCCCTCTCCTAAAACAGAGAATAGATAGTATTCTTCCTAGAGCCCCTGTTGGGTATGAATAAAAGACCCAGATTAGCTGCAGCTTCTTGCTATTTGTCTGATGATAAAACTTGTGAAAAAGAGTCAAAGAAAAAAGGAAAAAGATAGAGCCAATAAAATCATAGAGAAATGGATGGAGAACCCTGATCAAGCCTTACCTGAAGCTGCCTACCTACTTAATTTCAGTTATGAGTTGATAGCTCCTTAAGGATTGTTTAAGGCAGTTGGAGTTGTCTTTTTTTCATACTGATGCAAGCAATAAGCACTTGTCAGAATATGATAAATGATGTTCATATTATACCCAAGAACAAAGCAGAGTCCGTCAGAGATGGGATCCTGTGGCTAGTAATTATAGAGTGCAATAATAAAAGTATTATCAACTAGAAATTAAACGAGGCTTACCAGGATGAATTAATGCCCTGCAGAACAAATAGCAAACATGAAATAAGAGAAACCTAAGTTAGAAATGAATCATAGAATTTGAGAGTTAGAAGAGATCTCAAAGCTTAGATAGGAAAGCCCCTAGGTTTCCTGCGCAGAAATAGGCCCCTAGAGGTTAAGTAACTTGCCTGAAGTCACAGAAGTGAATTGAGCAAAGTTGAGGACCTAATTTTTTTGAATCCCAACTGAGGTTCTTTCTGTTACAGTTTCCTCTCTAAAGATAGGAAATGAAATAGGAAAATGATATTTTAAAATGTCAGCGTCGGAAGAGGAGAGAGGAAAATTCTGCGTTTTTATTTAACGGGAATTTAGGAAGCTCATAATAGAAATTTTGGATATTTTGTTTTTAAATCAGACTGTGGCCTTTACTAAAAGGTTGAGCATATGCTACCATGTGGAACCACCTGGGGTAGCTCTGTTGCTAGGCGCCCCGCCTGAAGCAAGGCAGTGCTGGTTCAACCCGTTCTCACCTAAACCCTGACCCCCCCGGAGCCATCAGTCAGCTGGCTCTCCCCAGAGTTAGACTATACATTCCTTTGCAGGATCAAAAGTCGGTCTCTCAGGGGCCAGACCAAGAGCGTGTTGAGCCTGGTGTCTGGCTCAGTATAGGCACCGAGGGAGATTTCTCTCTTTCTTCCTTCACACATTGAGCAAGGTAAGAGATTGCAATAGAGCCCTATTATGTTAGAGCTGCAACAAAGCACATCTTGAATTAGAACTGTGTTCTGGTCTCAGGTGTTCTATTTTAATTGCTCTAAGATCTTAGACACGTTTAATCTCTGAGCCTCCATTTCCTCGTCTGCTAAATAACAACCGTCTTGCCCACCTTTCGGGGTTGCTGTGAAGATCAAAAGAGCTAATGATTGTGAAAGCAGAGGGTGAATTCTCCAAGCCTGTTATCATGATCTACTTCATACCCTTCGGTTTAGAGATCAGGGAGGCAGGAGCAGCTGAGTGATTTCCTGAGGTCTGTTGGTGACAGGTAGACCTGCCTCTTCCTGAGGTTGGGGAGAGCCGACCTGCAGCAGCGAGATTGGTGATTACCTACAAAACGGCTGCAGGATTTGCTAGATTTGCTCAACCACCACCTAACAAAGCTACATATGAACACTGGACTCTAACATCTTTCTTGAAATGATGCCCTAAGTATAATAAAACATGATGTACCATGTCCAGAGAGATCGTATGAACAGTCTAGCAAAATGAAGTCCGTCTTAAAAACAGCTTCCAGGGGGATCCCTGGGTGGCTCGGTGGTTTAGCACCTGCCTTTGGCCCAGGGTGTAACCCTGGAGTCCCGGGATCGAGTCCCACGTTGGGCTCCCTGCATGGAGCTGCTTCTCCCTCTGCCTGTGTCTCTGCCTCATTCTCTCTGTATCTTTCATGAATAAATAAATAAAATCCTTTGGGGAAAAAAAAAAAAAAAGGCTTCCAGTGCTATTTTGCTTTTTTAGCTCAAGAGAGGAAAAATGCTCCAAAGAGCATTGTCTGGGGAGTTCCATGAAGGAAACAAAAACTTTCTTACGGACTTGAATTAATGTTACAGTCGTCCAGCAAATCATTCTCTTCTTCCTAAATTCTCCTTTTGCCCAAGTTGGCGAGCCCTGCAACGTGAACACTTGAGGTATTTACTCACACTTAGCAGGAGTCTCCAGGGTTCACAACTGAAACAAGTGAAGTCTCAACTTAGCCAAAAGGACTCTAAGA
Source organism: Canis lupus dingo (assembly GCF_003254725.2). Lineage (NCBI taxonomy): Eukaryota > Metazoa > Chordata > Mammalia > Carnivora > Canidae > Canis > Canis lupus. Next base: position 12,894,420 of record NC_064262.1, read on the forward strand.
TCATACAGTCTATCATCTTGTGTGTCTGTCTTATGTGTTTGTCTGTTTGCTGCTTTCCATAGAGGGTTTTGAAGGTGTTTATACAAATAGGTGCTCTGTCCAAGAATAAGATAGAGTGAGTTTGGAGAAAGGAAAAAAAAAAAGTGGGTAAGGAAATGTGATGAACTGCCAGACATAGATCCCCGATAGCCCAACTCAGTTGCCAGAAGTGAGGGTGGGGGGACCAAAATCAAAAACCCAAAAAGCAAACGCTAAGCCTTCTAGAAGCCAAAAGCCAAGACAATAAGACAATCTTTGCTACTGGTCATTGCCATTTGGTTCATACTCAGCAGCCTGCGTGGGGCTAGAGGAAAGGGGCAGAAGGCAAGCTTGGCTTACAGCCAGCGCAGCACGCTCCTATGGAACCATACTAGTGAGAGCATTAATGTGAACCCTGAACTCTGAATATTCACTTTTAAAACATCCATCTGTCATCCACCCACCGAGCTCAGCGGAGTGGCTGCTTAACTTCTCCAGCGAGTACCCGATTTACAGATTCTCCTACCTCCAGCAAAGTGGGCAATATCCAATTTCCAAGGCTGTGTTTGCTCTCATGGAAGCCACTTGGAGAGTCTGCGGCCCTTGCTAATTCACTGCCCTAGGCGACTGCTTGTTTCATCTCTGTGCTTTTCCCCGCCAGAGTCATTGTTCCAACTTATTTGTATGAGTCAATGCTCCTCCATACTCAGAAGCCTCTTCCAGAGCTCACTCATTAGTCAAATCTGTTTTTTCACTAATCAATTATATTCTTTTGTAAACTAGTTAATCTGAAGGAAAGTGAGTTAGCTAATTTGGAAAAAACAAGTGTTTAAATCTTGGTAATATAATGTTTTCATGAAAAGCGCTTCTCTAAATTAGAGTCAAGTTGCATATGTGAATAATGCAAGTGGTTGTGGAATTTTAGGAATGGGTCTTTATCACCATGTCCCATCTCACTAGAGTTTCCTCTCTTCTCAGGTGTTCTTTTTTAACAGGTGTACCATATATAAACTACTTCATTCCTTGTTGAGAAAAAGAAGTGTGAAAGGACAATAGGTGTATATGGGAGGTAAGATTGAGACATTCGAAGTAGGCAAAGAATGAGAGATACCAGTTGGACAGCTCAATTTAGCTGTGTCCATAATCATTATTTAGTGATAATTTTTATCACCATCTGCTTTTGCTAATCACGTTTTAAAAACTAGGACCTTAATTCAACCTCTACAGATTGTTTGTTTTAAACTATTTGGTCTATCTAACAATGAGTGAGAAATTACCAGAACCTTTCAGAGAAAATTTTTAATTCATTTACACAGACTTGAATGTTTAAATTACATGAACATATCATCACTTTTATTTTAGTCAGTTTTCTTCTCTTGTTTTGATCTGCTGTTTGACTTTTTGCCTTGCCAACCCAGATTCAACTGTCTTCAAAGATGTCTCTAGCTATCATTTAAAAAAATCAGCTTTCTTTTCTTTGGATAATTCTGCAACCTGGAGAATTAAAACGACATTGTCTAGTTGTGCCGTTGACTCATGTGCAATCTTCAGAAAAATACATCATTTTCATGTGGCTGATTAGGTTTTGTAGCAAGGTTCTCATAAACATGTGCTCTTTGGAGAGTAGCAATAATTCCGTCTGTTTTTCTTTCCTGTTCTTTGTCATATACAATGTGGAGGAGGTACAGGGGATGTAAATTACTAAAATTCTCTATACCTTTAAAAATGCATGTCATATGGCAGAGATTTTTGTTATCTTTGTTGAACAGTACAGTTTAGGAAAAGAAACTATAAATCTATAAAACTGATATCTATCGGAATGTTTTCTATGGATTCTAGCTTTTTTTTTTTTCTTGTCCATCTGTTGCCACAAACTAACAAATGAGAAACGGCAATTATTATGAAAGCAGAATAACCAAAGAGTGGTTCTCTTCAGTTTTGGAATAGGTTATACTACTTCATATTCATCTTTATCTGAAGATGTCAAGTATCAGTGGAAATCTCAATGCTTCTATGAGATAGGTATTTTGTTATTTTACAGAGAAGGATAATGCTATACTGAGAGGTAAATTACATCCTGGGGTCATATCACCTTAGCACAAACTAAGATTTTAAAGTTCAAATTCAAGGAACAGAAGTATGATTTGCAATCAAACCATATCAACAGAGATTCCCAGATTTTGACACCAAGGCTTTGTTTATTTGACATAAAATAGGTTGACTGGCTAAATTTTTTTTCCATCTCCCCAGTCTTCCCTCCACTTAATCAAATAAAACATAAGGTTCCTCTTGCTCTCCCAAAAGTTTCATCTGTAAAACAGAGATGATAACTCCTAGAGTTGTTTGGAGGAAGAAAAGAGAAAATGGAGATATCTTTTTACAGACACTGGCACTTGGTGAAGTATTCAATAAATGTTAACTGCTATTAACATTATGATCAGTTCATAAAGAAAATAAGTGGAGGACTTCAAAACCCCTGACTTGGGGCATGTTAAAAGAATGTTTATTTCCTTCACAAAAGAGAAAGTTTCTATTGTTTTTTTCCAAGAGATTGGAAGGGATAAAATACTCTTCTGTATTCTATGATGTGTTAGTATCTATCTTGCATCTATATATCTATTATCCATCATTATTTGTTTTCATCTTTTATCTATTATCTATTACTACCTATTATCCTATTATGCAAGGATAAATTTTTATCCTGTGACTTTTTGATTTACCCATGGCCAATGACAAGAATCCGAGACAGAATTGTCAGGATAACAAAAGAGAAATATTGAGGAGGTAGCCAGCAGCCACTTATGAAATTGCCAATATCTGATGACTTTTTACCTAAATAAGTGGCAATTTCATAAGATTCAACCTAAGAGACTCTGAACCCAGACACATCCAAGCTAAGAATTAAAAACCAAAGAGACAATGTATTTTCCACTGTTTCTTCTTACCTGCTTGCGAGACATATGAAACAAACAGCAGAAAACCAGTAGAATAAGAAATACTGATTTACCAGGCTAGTGCAAACTTTAGAAAATACTGTTCAATTCAGCACAATTTGTTCTTGTATTTTCCATTTTCATAAGGCATTTTAAATATAGTAAATGTCATTTTCTCAATATAAAACAGAAGCTAATATCAAATGATATATATTTTTTAATCATGGCTATTTCTAGCATGAAAGCCCACTGTCCTTTAATGAAACAAAGATATTTAAAAAATTTACAGTAGATCTGCGGTGTCTGGATGGCACAGTTAAACATCTGACCCTTGGTTTCTGCTCAGTGTCTGGGGATAGAGCCCCAGGTCAGGCTTTGTGCTCAGCATAGAGTCCGCTTAAGGCTCTCTCTTCCTCTGCCCCTCCTTCCTGCTCTCAAACTCTCTCTAAAATAAATAAATCTTAACAACAAAAAAATTTATGGTAGATCCAGCTTCACTTTTAGAGGACAAGATTATTTTTAATAAAATTCTGCACTGCTTTTGCCCATGTATTTTTATTATGTGCTAAATAGCTCTAATTTTGAAGAGGATTTTTATAAGATAATTTTATACCTTCCTTCTTGCTGTTTTCTGCTTCCTTAATTGGTCACCTAGCTAACAGAGCTCTACTTGAAACATGGCTTCCTTGTCAAAAGGGAGAAGGCAACAGGCTTCTTGCTACCGTCACCTCCGCTGGGATTATTATAGTTCTGCAGACCTCCCTTCACATAGGCCGAGCAACCATCCATTACAGTGTGTGCGCGCTGCCCTCCCAGGACAGACTAACCTCCAGCATACCAATAAAATCATGACGTGCCCTCCAACACACAATTAAATGTCGCTGAGGTTTTCAGATGTGACATCTTTAAGAGAATTTCATATGCGAAAGTTTCACGAATCACACACTCTGGCAAATTACCAGGACACTAGTCTCAGCTGGATCTCCTCGGGAAAACAGGCTGAAGTATTAACAGGAGGGCTTTGGAAAGGCTCCCCACGGCACCTTTGCTGAAAAGATATTAAACCAAACAGCTGCTGATATGGAAACCGGCTGTTTGAACTGTAACTCGGTTAGATATGTTAATAGGGGAAGACTATGATGTCTGACAAACGTGACGCAGGAAATGACTAAACAGTTAATGCTTATTACTCTGCAGTATTCTGAGGCCGGGGAGGGGGTAAGGGTGGTATCGTGTGGGCACTAAACAGTAACCCAGGGCTGTGAGACTTGAAAGGGACCATTTCTTTTGTCCTTCTTTCCAGAGTTTCAGGCATTATAAATATTAACTTGTCCAAGATCCTGCTTTAGAGCAATCATTGACAGGACAAATGAAACATTTTGCAACACCTTAAAAAAACAATCCTATCAGTGTTACAGAGCTACTTTGCTACTTTTATTATCCTGCTTCCTAAAAAAAAAAAAAAAAAAACCAACCATGAGGCCTCAATAGCTCTGGCACAATTTCTGTAAAGGTGATGGAATTTGGCCCTTGAATGACGTGAAAAGATGCACGCATGGATTTTGCAAGTTCATGCATCCACATACATAAATGCTGGGCTTAAGCCAGGTTTTAACTGTTTGGATTTTTAAAAATAAAATAAATACAGATGCCATAGTATGGAATTTTATTTAAAAGTACCAAAAGTTAATTAAGCATATAAAAATGTACTGGGGCTATGTGCACCACTGATCTTTCACAATATTAGAAAAATGGAAGAAAGCATTCTCCCTTACAAATACTGTCATTTTAAAAAAATGTTATTTATTTATTTGAGAGAGAGAGCAGGAGAGGGGTGAAGAAAGGAGCAGCAGAGGAAGAGGGAGAAGCAGGCTCCCCACTGAGTAGGAAGCCCCTAAGAGAGGCTCTGTCCCAGGACCCTGAGTTCATGACCTGAGCTGAAGGCAGATGCTTAACCGACTGAGCCACCCAGCTACGCCACAAACACTGTCATTTTTTAACCAGTAGAAAAATCATCAATTATGCAAAAATGTCCGTAAACACAAACCAAGTAATTTCCAACATAACTCAGGACCATCGATGATAATGCCAGAAATATTCACTAAGCCAGTCTCAAGCAAACTATGGTCTGAGGGCCAATCCAGCCCCCAGCTGACCTGGGACCCAAGGATGTTTTTTATTTTTTTAAAACATGGTAACAAAGAAAGCGCAGAAGAATCAACAGCAACTGTTCATAACCGGCAACGTCTAAGATATTTCCAGAAAAAAGTTTGCCTACCCCTGTAGCAAGCAGTTCCAAACTCCGTGAGGTGAACTGCGTTTTCCATCTCAGACCACACGAAGGTGAATAAAGCCTCTGTCCTAGTGCTGACTTACCACAGTGGGGGCACAGGCTGGTGGGTAAGCTAGGCCGTGAAAGAAGATGGCGTCAGATAAGGGCTTCAAAGGAACAGGCCTCAGGGTTGGTGGAGAAGTAGGGAGTGGCTTGTTAGGAGGGCGATTCTTCAAATGAACCTTCAAGGCCATTGGAGATTTTGAGGGATACAGGAGGGGAGAGTGAAGAGGGGATCGGAGAGACCAGAATGCAGGCAGTTTCTGTAACCCGCTGAGACTCACTCTCAGAAGCACTTAGGTGGCTGAAGGTGGCCTACCAGGCCGGGACGTGAGGTAAGGGTTTTGTGACAGAGGCCATGATCTGGAGTTTGTATGGAGTTGAGACATTTGTTCTCTTAGAGACCAAAAGGACAACTCATGCTTTTACTTTGGTGTCTGGTCTTACTGGACTCTCGTGTGGTCCCAGGGAAGTGTTTTATTGCAATCGGTGAAAAGTGAGGGAAATAGTCCCTTGTAGGCCATGCATCTAGTAAATGAATGGCTTTTGGCTGTAGGTCAATGAATAACATGAGTATATGCAGTTACTAAGTCACCATTAACGAATAAAACTGGTAGTTTCAGTGCACTCGTCAGAATTCTTGAAAGCCTATTTTCCAGACAGTTCAAATAGAGGCGAGGCAGCCGAGGTGAGATTGGTGAGGCTGCCAGGAACACCAAGTTCTGAGTTTGCCCCTGACTCAGTGTATGACCTTCGGCAAGCCACTCAACTTCTCACTATCTCAGTTTCCTTGGCAATAAAATGGGGGTAACAGACCTTAGCCACCTCTTAGGAGGAGTAATAAATGTCTGCAAGAAGCTTTCAAGATAAGTGCTCCTGAAAACTGGGGGTGGGGAGAGGGAAGAGGCTCTTTTTTCAACAGTTTAGAAAGAAAAAAAAATGAGATTTTCAAAATTAAGGTAGGACACTGTTGGCAACTTCTGAGAGCCAAGAGCTTTGTAAAACAGAAAGGATTATGGTTGCTACAGAACCTACAGATGGCTAAAGGTACCTGTAAACTACCAGTAGCATTCTGTGACTGTCTTCTCTAAATTAAAATTAAGAGACAAATTATTTTGGTTTAATGGTGAGAGAGAATATGGAAAATCAGACAACACTGCTCTAGACAAGGTGGCCACAGTGGCTGCTATGTCTGTACTCCAGAAGTTAGAATGTTCTGCTCCTTTCTTCCTGTGTATTGTTCAGTTACAAAGTTGCAGAAAGAAAACATTCCTTTCTCTGCTTCCTTTTCTCTTATTCGTCCTAGAGAGGGGCTTGTGGCAGCCACGTCTATGCTGCCAGAAGAGCTGCCTCAGAGCTGCCTGTCATTGGCCCTTGGAAGCCGAGGGAGATACTAAAGTTTCTAGAGAAAGTTGAAGAAGCAGCTGTGAGGTATACCATCCTATACCTGGAGCAGACCACCAGGATAGAAGACATGCTCTGCACTGCCCTGGAAATTTGGGCTGGTGAAATATTTCTTAGGATCCTTGCCTTCCCCTACCCCCTACTCCTTCACTTTTCCTCCTTTTCTTCTTTTTTCTTGCTCTTACTCTCTCTTCCTTTCTTTCTTATTTATTCGTGAGAGACACAGAAAGAGAGAGGCAGAGACAGGCAGAGGGAGAAGCAGGCTCCCTCCTGAGAGCCTGATGTGGGACTCTATCCCAGGACCCTAGGATCACCCCCCCCCCCCCCCCGCCCCCCGAGCCAAAGGCAGACGCTCAACCACTGGGCCACCCAGGTGTCCCTCTTCTTTTCTTTCTTAAAGCAATCTTTACTTTACAGTTGGCTAAACTGGAGAAACAAGCCAAGATAGTTAGATTTGCAATTTGCTATCTTGTTGGGAGGACACTAGCTCAAAACCACAAAGCCCTGAGTTTGACCCTAGCACCCTGTGGCTCCTGATGACTCATCCTGATAATTATCATATTGAATCTTCTCTACTGGTTTGATAATAACAATGAGTGGAAAAAGAATTTCTATCAAATGTTATGCCTAATAATTGGTCTCCTGATTGCCTTCGTAGACTCTTGGTTCTCTTCGTTTCCCTGGTATGTATCAGACGATACGCTATTGATGCAACTCTTGGGTGCTGCTTGGTAAAACAAAAAACACATAGGTATGCTGTTTTGGGACCCTTGGAGAATGCGGCCTGGGTAAAGGAGGGAGCCACAGACACAAGTACCCGTCAGAGGTGGTGGCTGGAATAGGAGAAAGTGCCCTCTGATGAAATCTTGATTTTATGTGGCTTTTCTATGCAACATGGTTGCTAAATAGCAAAGTTAAGCTGGGGCTTAACTGCCAGGGTTCTGCTTTAGATTTTGGAGCTCTGGGTCCACGGATGCTCCTTTCCATCCCATCCATTTCTAACTTTCATCACTTTTTCCTCTAAAGAAAATGTACCTCTGTGACTCAATGGCATGCCAAGGCCATTTGAGCCTTCCCAGTGTTCCAAAGGAAGTATTGATTTGAATTCAGCTGCTTAAACAATTAGTCTCTAAGACAGCAGCTTGCAACTTCCTTAAAGTCATGGTGTGGGTTTGAAGGGGAAATTAGCTTGTTGGTAATTGTTTTAGTTTTTCATTTCGCAGTTATTTCATCTGGTTGTGTGTGGTCTTTTGAGCCTCATACTCTGCTGACTTAATCTCTCTGTGAAAGTAAAATGGGAAGAAGACTAAATTTCTGTTCAACGGAGCTATGCACTTTCTGACATGGAATCACTTGCCTATCCTTAGTAAAAATCACATATGGATGACCCACATATGAATTTCCCCACAATTCCACGCAATGATGTATATAAGTTATATGTATGTTATATATATATGAAACTTCTCTCTATATAGAGAGAAGTTATATATATGTTATAACATAAATGAAATATATAAAAGTGTATATACATGCACCGAAGTATGTATACATGCACCAAAGAATTATATTATTCACAGTAGCATTAGTCGTAATAGTAAAAATTAGTGACGACTCAAATGTCCATCAACTGTAGACTGGATAAATAAACTGTGGTATGTTTGTACGATGGCATGTTACATGGCGATGAGAGAAAGTGAGCTCCTGCTACACACAATATAGATGAATTTCACAAACAAAATGCTGAGCAAAAAACTCAGACACAAAAGGACACATACTTATGAATCCGTTTATCTGAAGTCCACAGTCAAAATTTGTCTATAGAGATGTATTCTGATAGAAATCTGAACAGTGAGTTTCTTTGGGGTGGGGGATATAGTTCTTAAAGGGAACTCCTAGAGTTTGGTGATAGCTACACAAGCATGGAGCTATGCAATAATGATTTGTAAACTTTTCTGTATGTATAGTCTATTTTATTTTAATAAAGGTTTACTTTGAAACATGCATAGTCATTATTATCAGTTTGAGTTTAGTGTTATTTCACTTTTCATCAGAATGAAAGAGATCAATATTGCACAAGTGCTCTTAAGCTGCAAACAACAGGAGACCCAACTCAAAATGGTTTAAACCACAGGTGGGCCAATTTTTCCTGTAAAGGAACAAATACTAAAGATTGTAGGTTTTTGGAGTCATGTGACTTCTTGTGAGTACTCAGCTCTGTGTTGTAACAGGAAAGCAGCCACAGATTATGCATAAACAAAGGGGCAGGGCTATGTTCTAATAAAACTCAAGCGAACTAGGGGGTTGTCTTAGAATTTTGCTGTCCACCAATTCTAACCTGTAGCATTAAATCAGGTAATAGCACAGTAGAAAGTGCCACATTCAGAAGAAATGGGCTTTATTTGTCATTCTCCTTGCTTGGAGGATTAATGTTTAAAATCCAACTCTGTAAAGACCATGATAACATGGAAGTCCTGAAAGATCTTTAGCTATTCGCTGTAGCAAGATGGTCAAAATACTCAATAAAACACTAAACTCTTTACATGAAAACAATCGAAGTGGCAAGGGCTTTTATTAATTTTTAAATGTTATTTGTTTGTGGACTAAGTAATACACTAACAGCATTCACATTTCCAAAGATAAAGGGGTGTGAAGAGAAAATCTCTTTCCCAGTTGTTTTGTTTCTGGAGACAACTAATGACTGCAGTTTTTGGTTTACTGTTTACTTTACAATAGGTCATGGAAACCCCTTCACATCAGTATATAAAGGGCTTCCTTGTCTTTTTTTAACAGCTACATAATGCTCTGCTATGGAGATGTAGCCCAATTTAACAAATTTCGTATTGGTAAGCATTTAGATTATTTCCAATCTTTTGCTATTACAGAAAATTATGTATTAAATAACTTAGTACACACATTATTTCACACATGCTTGAGCACACATATAGTATGACTTGAAATTGTTGCATTAAAATACAGGCCCATGTATGATTTTGATGTATATTGCCAGATTGCCCATGATGGTGTTGAACAATTTAACCTCTCATTAGTAAAATTGGAGTGACGTAAACCATGCTTGTTTCAACAGCGAATTTAACTTGATTTTGCCCAATCGGACAGGTGAAAATGCTATCTTTATATGAGTAAACTAGAACTTCCTTCTATTTCTTTTTCTGCAAACTCTCTCTTTTTCCCTGTTGATATTTTTCATATTAATCTGTAGGAACCCTTTACGTGTTATCTGAATTGCAATTTTTTCCTAAAGTTTGTTTTTTGTCTTTCAACTTTGCCAGTGTTTTGTTGTTGTTTGGCCATACGGAAGTACTGGCTTTTATGTATATACCAATCTTTTTTTTTATGGATTCTGGCTTTTATTTTATATTTCAGGGCCTACCTTATTCTGAAATTATATTTAAAAATTACCTAACAAGGGATCCCTGGGTGGCGCAGTGGTTTGGCGCCTGCCTTTGGCCCAGGGCGCGATCCTGGAGACCCGGGATCAAATCCCACATCGGGCTCCCGGTGCATGGAGCCTGCTTCTCCCTCTGCCTGTGTCTCTGCCTCTCTCTCTCTGTGTGACTATCATAAATAAATAAAAATTAAAAAAAAAATTACCTAACAATTTATTCTTCCATGCTCAGAATTTTCTTTCCCTTTCTTATTTCTAAAAATGTTATCCATCTGGAATTTATCATGACAGAAGGTGAAAGGTTTGAATCCAACTGTAATATTTTCTCCCCAGAGCTGCTCAATTGCTTGAACACCATTTATTGAATGGGCATCTCTCTCCACCGATAAGAGATACCGTTTTAGCTTATACTAAATTTCTTTTTGCATTTTAGTCCCTTTCTGTTTCCATTGAGCTGCTATCTATTCATGTATTGTGCCTTTTTAATGATTGTAGCTTTACGTTTTAGTATCTAATGCAGCTAAGTTAACCCTTGTTTTTCTTTTTCAGGGTTTTCCTGCATACGTTGGCATGTTTATTCTTCCATATAAACATGGAAGAATTGACCTCTTTATAAAATCCCTTTTATCTAAAAACATAAATATCCTTCAAGTTGTTCAAGTCTTCTTTATGACCCTCAGTAGCTTTAAAAATCTTCGTGTAGCTGTTCACTTCTCCAGTTTATTCCTGGGAACTTAATCTTTTTTGTTGCCAACACAAATGAGGTCCTTTCTTCCATTTTATTTTCTAACTCATCATTGTTTCAAGGACATTTAAAAACCAAAGGGAAAAAAAATTTATTTTTAGCTAAATAAATGGAATTTTCTAAACCATAATAAGTAACCACAGCAGTTGTAATTTAATTCTGTTCAGAATAGTTGCAAAGGAAAAAAAAAATCCCAAATTCATACAAGTAGAAGGATATTAGGAATAAATTAAAATATCTTTTTAAAGTTGTTTTTTTGATTCACGTTTTAATCTTAAAATAGAATCCATATAATTTTCTTGTTCTCACACATCACTCACTGTTCATCTTTTGCCTGGTAGGGTACACATGTTTTTACCCAGTGCTTCTCAAGGCGCTCTGCTAATTGCTTACCTCTCCCCAGGGGAAGGCTGGCAGCTCAGTTATTCTCTTCTTTTTCACCTAGATCTTAAGGGAGAAAAGCTGCTGGGAACTAGAGCTTACAGCTCATGCAGAGGAGATGGCTGATGCCTCCTCCCATCCCTCGCCCCCACCTGCCAGTTCCCCTCGACAATAGCTGGGAAAGCAATATGTATCCAGGAAATCCCAGCTCTACTGAGAAATGAGAACATTTCCAAGTTAGCTGGAAAGAAGCAAGAGGGAAGTTCTATCAAGGACTTCCAGATTTGCAACCTGGGAGGGTACAGGATGGAGGACTAAATTGTTCTGGGAGAGGAGCCTGGAACTGGGAAGACACTAGGCTGTGTAGCCTTAGGGTAGAGATTTCTTTTGGTAAGTGGTCACATTAGAGTCTTGGTCTCATCTTAGAGCTGAGTTGGTTGGCTCCCTGACTTTGGAAGAACCAATTGATTAGGCCAGGAGAGGAAAGAGTAGGGTTACTTCCACCGAGATCCTTTCATTCAGGGAATGGACTGGAGGCCATAGACTTCTCTTCCTGAAAACCAAACAGTCTTTTTACAGGCAAAATCTCTACTGAACACATTGCTTGGGTTCACTGGTGGCCTTTATTTATTGGGAGGCAGTCAAGAGGCCTTTTGCATAATAACAGTAATAAGGAGTAGAAAGGCTACTGTATTTGGAGGGCCATGACTTGCCTCTGTTCTTTACGTGGGTTTCCTTATTTTAATCCTCACAATGGCCCTATAAGTCAAATATTACTATATTTCTAATTCATAGGTAAAGAAAGTAAGGTTGAGGGAAATCACACAACATTGCAAGACAGAGTTAGGATTTGAAATCAAGTATCTGACATTAATGATCATGTTTTTTTTAAAGATATTTATTTATTTGAGATGGAGAGATAGCACACAAGTGGGGGGAGGGGCAGAGGGAGAGGGAGAAGCAGACTCCCCACTGAGCAAGGAGCCCTATGCAGGGCTTGATCTCAGGACCTGGGGATCATGACTTGAGCTGAAGGCAGACACTTAGCCCACTGAGCCACCCAGGTGCCCCAATGATCATGCTTTCTACCATCACACTTGGTCTTATAAAAATGAATGGCAAATCTCAGTATTTTGAAATAAGGATGAGCAAAGAGATTAAAGTTTTTCTATATATTAAATATTTCTTCCTGTAATTTTTCATATTAATATATTCATTCTAAAAATGTGAGTTTTACTTAATACTGACTGGGCTCACGTTTATGAGGGGTATTGTGAAGTCCATTCATAAGCATATATTTTTTGCTTTAAAGGACAGCTATATACACACCAACATTGAAGTATAAGTAACAGCTCAACCAGCATGTATATTATACAATGTTCCAAAGACTATTCTACTTGTGACTATAATTCTGTACTCATGGTTTGTAACATTCTTCCAGAGATGTCAGATGTGTGTATATGCCTGTGTGTGTGTGAGTGTGTGTGTTTATGAATAATGTGATTTCCTTGTGGGTGTGAATTTCATCCTCTCTGTGATTCCTGTGCCCTAACCATATTGCTAGGCAACACAAAGCAACACACATCCCACATTCTCCTAATTCCGTTTAATGTTTCACCAATGGACCTTTGGTTTTATATGCAAGCAGAATCACACCAGTGGGCTTAGGATTTTGGATCTTTAAATAATCAACTGTCCACTCTGATCAAACCAAATGATCATGACTCTCAGAACTAGCAGAAATGAGGAAAAGCTGGCATAAAGCAAATATACATATTTGCTTTAAAGCTTTGGTGATAATTCATTAGTGAAACCTAATGTGATTCTTACAGGTGACATCAAGGAGAGAGAGAGAGTACTGGCCTCCTTCCAAAGTACTCCTAGGACTTGGAGGGAAATCGTATGTGGAATATTCTTTCCAATATTGGTGGTGTGGCTCCTGTATAATTTGCCAGATGAAAATCAGGTGCACATCTCTTCTGTCAAGATAGAGACCAAAAAAAAAAAAAGATAGAGACCAATATTTTCATGTCAGGCCCCAGTTTAGTAGAGTACAATGAATATACTCATTATAATTTCCTCATCACAAACTAAAGTCCCTTACAATCCTCCTGCCCTCTGTTCCTAGGGAAAGGTCAGAGAGAGGCATCAGGAGGCATGAAGCATACTGGCATGAGGCCTACAGTGGACAAACACACAGATCTTCATCACTACAAAAAAGATGCCTTGATTTTCTCCCGTCCCATCAAGCCAAACCTCAGAGGACCGCAGGAAGGAGAACTTGTAAGTCTTTACAATGCTCATCAGCATTATTTTTTTTTTTTTTCCAGTTGAAAGTCATTTATTATTATTATTATTAGCAGCATCATTATCATTAGCACAAAACTAAATCCACTAATAAAAGAAAACAAAACCACACCCCAAAGGCATGTGTCTTGCTGACAACGGATCAATAACATTATTTTCATGTACAAGGGACAGCACCCTGAGGATAGCATTATTTAAGAAGCAACATCGCACAGGTCAGAAAGTCCTATGATAGCACTCTGAACTGACGCTCGACCTATAAAAGCAAATAGCCTATTTTAATACCTTAGTTGCAGGCTTAGGAAAAAGAACAACCAAAATTTTTGCCCTTTGGGAGATGAAAATGACATGGAAATGAGGCCACTGGTAAGAACAACACATACAGGAAAGTGTGATTGTATTAATTACCCAAGGCTGTGTAACAGTTTCCCCAAAACTTAGTAGCTTATTTTTTAAAAAGATTTTATTTATTTCTTTGTTTTAGAGAGAGAGAGAGAGAGAGAGAGAGAGCACGAGTGGGGATGGGGAGAGGCAGAAACAGGCTCTATGCTCAGCGGGAGCCTGACTCAGGGCTTGATCCCAGGACCCTGAGTTGATGACCTGAGCTGAAGGCAGATGCTTCGCCAACTGAGCCACCCAGGCACCCCAAAAACTTATTAGTTTAAAGCAGTAAAAAACATTTATTACTTCACACAGTTTCAGTGCATCTGGAACTGTTGATTCTATCTCATCTCTTAGGAGTTTAAAGTTAAGATGACAGCCAATGCTGCACTTGAAGGTTAGACTAGGGCTGGATAATCCACTTTCAAGATGGTTTATTCACATAACTGGCAAGTCAGTGCTGGCAAGAGGATTTACTTGGTCACCATATGGGAGCTACATGTCCTCACAATAGTATCTAGCTTCTCCAGAGTGGACAATCCAAGAGAGAGCCGGACAGAAGCCACAGCATCTTTTATAACCTAGTGCTGGAAATCATAGTGCGTCAATTCCACAGTATCCTATTGGTTAGACAGGTCATCCATATTCAGTGCAGCAGTGGACCACATAAGGGTGTAAAGACTAGGAAGTGGGAATCATTGCAGGCTATCTTGGAGGCTGGCCACCATAATGATAGAGCCATTTCTGTGCACACAAGATTGAGTCGAGATGCAAGTATTGGTTGAGTGATTAATGGCACTGGACCAGTGGTCTCAGTGCAAGCTGCAAGCAATGCCTGTATCAGAATGCCCTGAAGCACTTTAAATAATACTGATTTCCCTGGCCTCTTCCCATATATAGTCTGATTAAATCAAGGATGATGCCCAGATCTAAGAATTATTGGATTAGATGATCTCCAAGTTCAAGTCCAACCTTAACCCTGTTCCCCAAACTTTCCAGATCATGGGTGTGACCCAGGGCGTTTGTTTAAAATACAGATTTCCAGACCCCACCTCCAGTGTCATGAATTAGTAGCTCTAGGAAGGGCCCTATAAATCTGTATTTCTACTTGATTTTTTTAAATTTGGACCAAGTCATTCAACATGATTGGAAATTCTAAGAGGTATGAAAGAATTTCATTAAGAATTATCTTTGCAAAAAAAAAAAAAAAAAAAAGAATTATCTTTCCCAACCTTGTCCTCCCCAAATCCCAATTCACCTTCCTAGAGAAGGTGATCATTATCACTTTGTGTGTGTGTGTGTATATATTCTTCCAACAATAAATGAATATTTAAAACATATATATATATGTATGTGTATATTTTAAATTTTTCTTCTTTTAAGGCAAATAAAAAATCAAAAGCATATATGGTACAAAGCAAGTCATTCCTGCTCCTAATCACCAGCTCTCCTCTTCAGATTCAAACACATTTACCAATTTCTTGTGCTTTCAGAGCCAGGACTCTGAAAATTAAAAATGACTCTGTCATTTTTAATAAGTGACTCAGGTATTCTTATAACCCAGTGTGTTTGGGGCACCATAAGTTTATCATAGTAAGTTGAAATAGCTAGAAAACTTCATTTGGCTACTTATGGGTTATATAAATCTCATTTAGTTGAACTCTATCCTGGATATTATAGTTAGAGTCTTTCTTTCATTTAACCATTGCTTACAAAGGCCTACGATGTGCCTGGCCTAGTCAGTGGTGAACAATGAATCCAGCTCACAGGAGCTCATAGTCTAATAGAGGAAACAGCCACTTCCAGTGCAAGTGCTATGAGGAAGGTGTGCATAGGGCAGCCCCAGCAACTCACTTGCACTATAGGTGGGTGAGGGCTTCCGGAAGGAAGGGGTTTCCACACTGGGACAAAAAAGGATGATGAGGAAGTACTATATGGGCAAATGGAGAACCAAAGTATTCCTGTCAAAGAGAAAGGAAAAATGCAAAGGTACCAAGTTTTGATCTAGCACACTTCTCTCAAGCAACCTAAAAGTAAAGCATCTTGGTGTTTGTGTGCAAAAGAGGCTCAAGATGAAACAAGGGAGGTAAACTGAGGTCAGAATAAGATGGGAGGACATATAATGGCTCTGAAAGTCAGGAATTAAATTTGGGAATGATGTAATCAGTGTAAAAAAGGGATGTTGGGGGTGCCTGGCTGGCTCAGTCAGTAGAGCACGTGACTCTTGATCTCAAGGTCATGAGTTCAAGCCTCACGTTAGGTGTAAGCTTACTTTAAAAAAAGATATTAAAAAATTGATTTTGATGCAAAAAAAAAAAAATGAATTGGAATGGGTAAGAGTGGAGGTGGGGAGATAATTTAGGAAGTTGTTGTCAGAGGAGTTAGGTGCAGCCTGAATTAGATGGCCATAATAGGGATGGCCATTGTAGGGATGGAAAGGACAGCAAACATTTTGAAATTATTTGAAAGGTAGACTCAGCGGGACTTGGTGATTGACGGGGCATGGAACTGGGTCACTTCCAAATTTCTAGCACAGGCAATTAGGTGTTCTGCATTTCAGTAGGGAACGCAGGTGAGAAAGCACTTTGGGAAAAGGCATTGGAGAGAGTGAAGGATGAGTCTGACATTTTGAGTTTGAGGAAGAGAGAGAAATTAAATGAAAATCTAGCATCAGACTAAGAAATAAGAGTTGGTGGTTGGTTGTCAATTGCAGGACAGTCATCTCCTAATTTGTCTCTAAGCCCTACTTAGCTTGCACTTCCACCACTGCCCCTGCTTTTGTCCTACCCCGACCCTTTCCCATCCCTTCTGAAGCAAGCTGGTTCAAGCTTTCTCCACCCTTCATAGTGGAAGGGGCTAGCGATGGTCCTGTGTCCATAAGCTGTGTCCTTCACAAAATTCAGTAGCTTCCAACAGTGTATTAGGTTCTGTAAAAAGATAATACTTTTCAGTTGATTATCAATGATTACCTGATGGTTCCATGCTTACCAGCATAGTGCACAAAGTGGACTCTATATCTTTGTTTAGTTCTTAGTTTATTCTGGGTACTGATGCTTTGTAGTGCACAGGCAACTGACCGCAGGATGGATATATTTGAAACAAGGTAAGCCTGCAGCCATAGTTTTCTTTGCCTTCTGGACTTATTAATTCTTTTTGCTGGAATTAATAGAACTTAAGCTAATTAGATGTTTGAAAAGGCTCACCTTTGTTTTGTGCTGTGAATAACCAGCCAGAGGCATTTTAAATTGTGAGGGTGACTAAGAAAACAAGGTCTTTGCTATTGTGCGGAGAAATCTGAAGAATTTTATCCATTCTTCAGTTCTTGCTAAATGGCTCATTGTATGCTATCTGTATGGTATGGGTCTAGGACAGATTTCTCTCTGAACTTCACAGCATGGGTGGAAGGGAGTAATTTGGCCTTTCCTTTTTCCTGGCAGTCGGTGCCAGTCCATTTATATGGTATGTTCACAGGAGAGCTGACAAGTGTTGAGAGGTTTTATTTGATATGCATTTTTTCAAAGTAGAAAAAAATCCATAAAAATAGGTACTTTTAAGCTAGTTTTCCTAGTTAGTCTTAAGGTCATAACCCATTCTGTTTCGCTAAAAAGTTCCACCTCAAACCGACTAACTACCTGTGTTAAATTCTTCGGGCTGTGTTTAATATTTATGATGAAATCATGTACTACAGGGACAGTTTTTAATGATACAAATGCAAAAATCACATTATTTTTCTGTGTAACTTGTAAAAGCCATTCCTTCTAAAATGGGGCTGCTTATGCTAATTTGTTATAGTTAGTGAGTTGCAGGCAGCTCTGTGAATTTACTTTTCTTGGCAGTTCTAGAATATCCTGCCATAACACATACTGAAAAACTGTTTGATGGATTATGAAAATCTGGATGTACTAAAGGTACATCTTGTGCAAACCATAAGATAAATACATGATTACATCTTTAAAAATCTGTTATCTCATCAGGTTAAAGAAATTGTCATTATAACAACCCAAAGAAAATTAAACTATTTTGAATAGAAGATATATTTTCCATTTGTACATGCTATAAATATTTTTAATATCCAATGCTGGCTTGATTCTGCTGGTCTTTCTGAAAATACTGCCTGTTGGAAATATGCTGTATTCTATGTAGAACCCACCTTATAGATGGGTAGCCACTTCATTGCTCTAGTTGATATTCTTAGTAAAGTGTAAGAAGTACTAGTTGTTGGGATTATTGATGCAAAATATTTTTTGAAATGTGATCATTACATTTAACGAAGCCCGCCAAGTTCTATTACCTCGAAGATGTTGAATTACTGGTCCTGTCAATATTAAATTTACACTGATATATGATTGCTTCATTAACAATAAATGAAAAATGTATATAATTGGATTCAATTATATGTTAGCTACATGTAACCAATACCTTTGAAATAGTCTCTAACCTCTAACACTTTTCATTTCTAACAGATGGAAAGGTGTTGGGGGGAAAAAAAGGCAATTCGTTTGTTCATTTATTCAAATAAATATATTGAGAAGCTCTTATGTAAAAGGCACTCTGCTATATTTTCTTAGGGCCTAGGGAATGCACCTTGATAATTAGGAAAGATCTGGCTAATATCTTTGCATTCTATCACGAAGACAAACATGAAATGACAAATTATAAATTATTTAGTGATTATGGGAAGTGTTTCAAAAGATACCAGGAGGGTGGGTTGAGGGCAGATAACTGGAACTAGTTGGAGAAGCATACTTATTTTAAGGGAATTTTTAAAGTTTAAGTTGCATTTGGAATGAACTGAGCATTAATCTTAATCGTGTCAATTAAAAAAAAATAAGAAAGATAAGTTCTTGTATTTAAGGTAAAGAGCCAAAAGATCTCTAAGAGAAATATGGTGTCGTGTGGTAAGAATCTTATACAGACAGGAAAACATCCTTGCATGTGCTAAAAACATCTTACCACTTGAAGGGATGATTTTTAACCCTAGGCTAAAAGTAAGATATTATATCCCCCTTGAGAAGGAGGAAAAATGGCTAAGAAATGCAGATGGCCAATTAACTTCTTTAGTTAAACTTTGTGCACATGATAAAATATGTAAAACTTCACATAAAAAACACTTTAACATGTTTATATGCTTATAAATGCTTCGAATGGATTAGAATGCTTCAGTGACAAGGTTAGGCTCTTTGATTAGTGGATGTTCTCACATATTTCAAAGCAAAATGGAATTTTATCAGAAGCTGAAGCATAAGGACAGAGTTGTAAGAAGAAATTCTAAATTGACTAAGCAAAGTCAGGTATGAGATTAAAATAATTTTTGTGACTTAGTTTTTCAATAATGAATTTTAACCAAACTTAATTTATTTTAAATTTCTAGCACAACATGCAGTTTTAGAAAATGTGTCAGTAAAGAGATGTATAATCGGAAGCAAATGTGATCATCTACTAGGCTTAGATTAGGTTAAAACGTTCATTTACCTTTAATTTTTGAATAGGGGGATCCCTGGGTGGCTCAGCAGTTTGGCACCTGCCTTCAGCCCAGGGTGTGATCCTGGCGTCCTAGGATCAAGTCCCACGTCAGGCTCCCTATGTGGAGCCTGCTTCTCCCTCTGCCTGTGTCTCTGCCCCTCTCTCTCTTTCTGTGTCTCTCATGAATAAATAAATAAAATCTTTAAAAAATAATAATAATACTTTGTGAATAGGTAATAAGTATATTATTGAAAAAACAAATCCAAAAATCAAACTGTCTTTCTTTCAATCCTATCTCCTACCCACCCTGTTCCCAACCAGCCTGGACCACATACTTGATGGTATTATTACTCGTGTGTAAATATGGTATCTACCAGCAAATATCAATATAGGCTTGTCTTTTTTTATACAAAAGGTAAAATACTGCACACACTTGTGCCTTCACTTTATTTTTCACTGAACATTATTTCTTAAAGATCTTTTGTCTTGGATGCAAAACCTTTCATTTTTTCCAAATTTTTAAATATTTATTTATTTATTTTGAGAGAGAGAGACAGAGAGCATGAGTGGGATGGGCAGAGGAAGAGGGAGAGAGAGAATCTCAAGCAGATTCTGTTGAGCAAGGAGGCCCACGTGGGGCTCAATCTCATGACCCTGAGATCATGACCTCAGCCAAAACCAATAGTCGGATGCTTAACCAACTGGGCCACCCAGGCAACCCTCTCTGTCTCTCTCTCTCTCTCTCTGTCTCCTTTTTAAAAAAGATTTATTTACTTATACTTCTTTTTATTTTTTAAACAGCTGTCTAGTATAGTATGGATGTACCGTCATTTATTTAACCAGTCTCTTGTGGATAAGTATTTGGGTTGTTTCCAAAAAACAACTCTATAGTGAACAACCTTGTGTGTGGTCATTTCACAATTATCTCCAGAGAGGTAGAATTACTAGTTAAAGGATGTAATCATTAATAATTTTAGCCAAAATGTCCCAGAGGATTTATACCACCAGCAGCAATATATGAGAATATGTGTTTTTTTCTTATGTTATTTATCTCTTAGGCTGTTTTTGTGAATGATTGGGGGGAAAATGACATCTCATTTTCTTATTGTTTATCTCTTTTAAGATTTTCCAATTGGACTGTTGGGTTTTTTTTGCCCCTCATTTTGAAAAAGGTCTTTTATATTAAGAAGGTAAGATCTTCATTAGTAATATGAGTTGTAAATATTTTTATCTCACCTTATCGTTTGTATTTTGATATGCCTGTGATGGCTTTTGCTGCAGCAGTTTTATTCTTTTGTAGTTTAATTTACCAATGTTTTCTTTTATGGCTTTTGGATTTGATGCGTAGCTGGGAAGGACAACTTACCCCAAGATCACTAAGAGAGTATCTTGTTTGTCTGCTATGGCTTGAGTAGTTTGTTGTTGTCTGTCTTCAAAATTTTTTTTAAAGATTTTATTTATTTATTCATGAAAGACACACAGAGAGAGGCAGAGACATAGGAAGAGAGAGAAGCAGACTCCCTGTGGGGAGCCTGATGTGGGACTCGATCCCAGGACCCTGGGATCACAACCTGAGCCAAAAACAAGCATTCAACCCCTGAGCCACCCAGGTGCCCTGTCTTCAAATCTTTTATGCATTTCAAATTTGTCCTGGTGTAAGATATGAATTTTTCTCCTAAAATGGTAACCAGTTATCTCAATATCGAGTATTGTTCTTAGTTCCGTATCCCTTTTCAATTATCATTTTTATTCCATATGTATTTGATCAACTTCTGCACTTTTTAAAATATATGTATTTTTACACATTTCAACTCAAAAATATTCCCATGCTGTTTTTGTACTTAGGCTCCTTTTAGGTAACTGGATTGTTTAATCTTTTGTTTTCTCTATTAACAAATAGGAAATTTGTATTTGTTGCTTCCTTGAGCAATATCTTTAGAAAGTTATACAAAGTAAAAAATGTGTTTGCAATTATGTGAAAATATTCACATCAGAGCAAATTCAGCAAAACCTGGAATCTTGTTAGAAAAATCTATTTCCAGTGAAATTCCCTCAACCCCAGGGAACCTCTATATACACAGATGAGAAGTGATTTTTGGTTATACATAATTGTATTTTAAAGAGAAAGATGGATCAGTTGGGCATTACCTGTACCTCAGAATCTCTCAATGAGGTTACTTAGAGACTTAACCCTAAATTGCATTTATTGCAGGCTGGTTTTGTTGCTTTTTTGGGGAGTGGTTGGCAGAGGGAGAGAGACATAATCTAAGGAAGAAACAGGCTCCACACCCAGTACAGACCCCAATGTCGAGCTGGATCCCAGGACCCTGAGATCCTGACCTGAGCTGAAATCAGGACACATAACCGACTTAGCCACCCAGGCGCTCCTGGTTTTGTCACATTTAAAATACATTTTTCAGTTGGAAATGACAGCGGGCTATTTACATAATACTTGTAATTGCAGGGCTTTAGTGAAAATATCAGGCCTGCAAGTTTTAGATAATCACAAGCAAAGTCATGTGTGTGGAGGAAGAGGAGTAGAGATATGTCTGATTATTTACTCTCTGTGGAATGTACACAGATTATTTCTGGTGCAATTTAATCTGGAAGATTATATAGCTGACAATAAGAGATCAAATAGATCTCCTCCAGACATCAGAATTTCATGAGTCAGTTGTAAGCATGGAGCACATAGGCTACATCTGACACTGGACGACTCACTCAGGTTCTATTCCTGACTTTCCTGAATCAAATAAGGTTTGTTTGAAAGCCTGAAGTTAGTATTCATATAAACAGGGAAGTGCTGAAACCAGCTGGCATTTTCTTAACGAAATAAATAGAATGGGAACTTGGAATATTTTTTTTCTTGATTATTGTGCTAGGTGGTCACCATAAATGACTCAAACCTAAGTCAGCTCTCTGTCTCTTTTGGGGGGAGATGTCAACAATAGCCTTTTACAGGGTTTACTGAATAATTTTCAAACCATACGTTGAATTTAATATAGACATGGCTATTTATAAGAATACAATGACTACTTGACAATTTTGGAAGAGTTCCATAGTATGCTACAAAAAAGAGAAAGCTGTTCCACTACTATCAGACATGGAATAGAACATCCAGCATTAGCTGGATCCTACACACAAAATGGTAATAAAAAGAATCAAAGTTATTTTTTAGGTTTGTATCAGAGTATCTTTCTTCTTCAGAATATTGATCCTGAAATTAAAATGAACATATCAAAAATGCAAGTCTTAATCTACCCATCAGAAATATAATATGATCACTTGGGAAAAATCTCATTTAACTATACACTGAATAGTTTTGCCTATAAATAACAATACATATAAACGTAAGTACATACATTCAAAACTATTTTAAGTTTGCTCAGCTCTATATTTTTGATGATCGAAAGGGAAAAAAAAGTAAGCATTACTGAGAAAATGATCCAAATTTCTTTCAAAGAAATTTTATTGAATATGAGCACTGAACTGCTTTCTTGTATGAAATGATTGACCAATGTGTGGATTTTTTTTCCCAAAGATAAGGAAATAAGCAAATCAAAATTAGGATTAAGAGTCTGGATGACTCAAATGCTAAATGTCTAATTAAATGCTCTTCATGCTCCAACTTTGTTGGGCCTCTTTTTATAATAGGGAAACAACAGGTAGTAACCTGTGATAACTATACAGTAACTGTACAGCTGATAAGAAGTAAATTGATAGTTACTACTGATGAGTGAAGAAAATATTGGAATAAGAAAAAAGAAGAGAGGAGCTGTCAAGTTGCTCGTAAGAGGCAAAGAATGAATGAAACTGTGGAAATGGTGATTATTTTGCAGTAAAGTGATGGAGGCCAGGATTACAGTCTATATTTCTGTTTATAACCTTCAATGCCTACTATGGCTTTCATTGTTCACTGATTTTGTTGCCTGAGCAGCATGAATCTCCCTGTTTGTTTCCTTTTTAGTAGTTCTTCATTTAAACTGCTTCTTACAACTGAAAGGTTTTCTTCTTTTTTAAGGAAAATAAGACTGGTATTAGGTCAGATTACTTTCTGACTAGTGTGTATAATAGAAAACAATTACATTAATTTAAAACTCCCTCTCCTGATATTTTAGACACTCTAGGGCTTGTGGGTTTTTTAAAATTAATGAATTTATTAAGCATGTTCAATGCCTATGGGGATAAGACTTGGTCCCTATTCTATAAGCAAATGATTTTTAAAAAGATTTTATTCATTCATTCATGAGAGACACACAGAGAGAGGCAGAGACATTGGCAGAGGGAGAAGCAGGCTCCCCTGTGGAGAGCACGATGCAGGACTCAATCTCAGGACCCCAGGATCACGACCTGAGCCAAAAGCAGACGCTCAACCACTGAGCCACCCAGGTGCCCTTATAAGCAAATGATTTTGTCTGAGGGACTAAGTTGATGCTTTCTTCCATCTAATAGTTAAGTCTACTTTAAATGTTCAAGAACATTCTAGTCATGGGATTTCAGAAGGAAGAAGGCTACATGAATGATCATTTCAGAAAGGTTTTCCTGGAGGAAGTTAACATCAGTTCTTTTCTCTACTTCTACACTTTCCCTGTGATTGGTGAAGAGTCCGAGAACTGGGTTGTTCGTGCTTAGAGAAGAATAAAGGGCAGGACAGATGGGATTCAAGAACTTTGTACATAAACTTGGGAAAGTTGCTTAACTTGTCACTGGGGGTACTTGGAGGGTATGCGGTGTGGGAACAACACCCCACCCCAAATTTTTTTTCCTGGAGTTTCCTCTTTCCCCGGTTGGTAGCTGGAGATGCCATAGAGGGAGTCCAGGTGGTACAGAGGATGGATAGGATTAGATTTGAGTGAAAAAGTCATGGTTTCAGGAGGTTCACTGCAGCTTCTGAACCTGAGGAGAGATGACCTATCCCGGGAAACATTATGAAAAGCAGTTCCTCTCAGGATGCCTGAAGCTGGCATTGGGAGGAATTGAGTAGAACTCAGGGAAAGACAAAACATACCTTCGTTTTTGATAGGAACGGAGATAGGAGCAGATGCACTTGACGTCATGCTGGAGATGCTTTTGTCTCTGGCTACATTCTCAGCAGGCTTCCTGAAAGTCTTTCCAGCCGCCTGAGATCTTCTGGTTTTCTTTCTCAGACTTCTTCCTGCCAGCAATGAACTAAAACAGAGTAGCAGACACTCCTGATCTGTTCATCTCTAGCAATCACCTCTTCCTTTGAAAGAGAACCCCTCACATTCAGACTCCTGGATCCTGCTTTCTACTCTCATTTCGGACCCAGAAGGTCCCATTGAAGTCCAAGGTACAACTCTGAATTCCAGGAATTCTCTGACTTTTGATCAGGTTCCCAAATGAATATTTGCCTAATTCTGTACTCAGGTCATTCTTTACAAATAAATACGTTCTAAACCATCCTATGCAAACTACTCTAATACTACTGGATCTTTCTTCTAGGTCTGGATTTTTAGAAATGAATGTTTCTTTAGGAATGTCAGCAAACCTAGCCTCAAGATGCCTGCCAAATCTTACCTCGATTGAGCATTTTGTTGCTTACTGAGCTATTCTTTTGATTATTTTTATCTGTTTACAGCCAAAAAGCTATGATGATTTGCTATAGTCAATATGTCATCCTGACCCTCATTTAACAAATATGAGCATTCTAACTATTTGCATGGCACTAAAATGCTTTATTTTTGCCCTGAGTAAAGCTCTATAATGACCTTCCTTCTTTTTTTGAGAAATGGGAGTTGCTGCTTATCCAACATGCTTCTATGTTTGATTTACCATCACACTATTTCTTCTTTTTGTTTATAGTTTTCTGTATTTTTTGGAGTTTCTGTACCAATTATTCATATAATTAAAAAACCATCTGAATAGAAACATTATGCCCCCCAAACCGACAAAAATAGAAACCTTAAAAAACAATATATGAACATGCATGTGGTGTGCACACACACACACAATGTAACTTTTTAAATCTTTTTTTTTTAAGATTTATTTATTCATGAGAGACATGGAGAAAGGTAGAGACATAGCAGAGGGAGAAGCTGGCTCCCCGCAAGGAGTCTGATGTGGGACTTGATCCAGGACCCCTGGATTGCAACCTGAGCCAAGGGCAGACGCTCAACCACTGAGCCACTCAGGTATCCCACAATGTGACTTTTTTTTAAAATTTTTATTTATTATTTATGATAGTCACACAGAGAGAGAGAGAGAGAGGCAGAGACACAGGCAGAGGGAGAAGCAGGCTCCATGCACCGGGAGCCCGACGTGGGATTCAATCCCGGGTCTCCAGGATCGCGCCCTGGGCCAAAGGCAGGTGCCAAACCGCTGCGCCACCCAGGGATCCCCCACAATGTAACTTTTAAATAACGGTTCACAGTGAGGAAATTTTAATAATGGTGATATTTGATGTTGGCCTATCATTTTCCTATTTCATAGTTGTTTTCATAGGTCTTATATTGGAGGTGGAATAAGCTTTAGTAGAAGTCAGTTCACATCTTGCGTCT
The DNA here is from genome assembly GCF_003254725.2 of Canis lupus dingo. NCBI lineage: Eukaryota > Metazoa > Chordata > Mammalia > Carnivora > Canidae > Canis > Canis lupus. Next base: position 12,920,308 of record NC_064262.1, read on the forward strand.
GCCGTACACCAGATATGGCCTGGGCAAGGTGTTGCATTTCCTAAGCCTGAGTGATTTCTGTACCTGTCTCATAAAGTTATTGTGGAGATTTGGTGGAACAACACATATAATGTACTTAGAGGGTAGAGATAATAGGAAATGTTCAGTTCATGTTACTTATTGTCTGACCTGTGTGTTTCCCCCACAGTAGTCTTGTAAAAAAAAGTAGGCCCTGTGGGATTACTTTCATTTTACCAAGGAGAAAACGAATGTTTAGAGAGATTAGGTGAAATGCCAAGCAATTCTTCAGTTTTTTAAACTGAGTTTCAGTTACAGTATTAATGCCAAGACTGGAAAGGATCATCAGGTGAGTTTATCCACCTTTCTCTAGGGTGGAGTAAACACACAGAGAACTTGAAGCACCTGTTGAACCACTCTTTTGGGTTGAAGAGAATCCCTAAAGAACTGACACTGTCAGATATTCTTTATGGTCAGGGAGTTAATGGCCTAAAGTTCAATTTGATCTGAACATTCTAATAAGGCAGGTTCAAATCATTCTTCATTTTTCTTGGGTGGGTGGGTGGGGGGTGATACAAATAAATTATATTAGTTGCAATAACTTCCTCATCTCTAAATGAAAATGACTTGCCTGAGAATGTCTGTGAGTGTGTAGCTACTTTAGAAACTCAAGCTTCCTTGGTTAATGTGGCTTTGCAAAAGGAGCACGCACAGACTTGGAACTGCAGGGTGCTGGCTGGCCCTTGCCTTATTTGGCCAGATGTGTTAATCCAGCAGCTTAATATGAGACAGGGCTCTTCTTTTAAGCTACTTGAAAAGTAATGCATCTCATCAGCTTGTGACAAAGATGCGCTCTGTGATTTCTTCGCAGCAATTTCATTTTTTTACTAGATTAAAGTTACCCCCGCAAGCACACTTTTTGCCATTTTTTGGCAAGTAACCTAATTTCCTTTTTTTCTGACAAATACTTTTTAATACAGATTCATTCCATTTAAAATGAGTCAAAATATTAAAATGTTTCAGCTAGAAACAAACTCACCTCTCATTCTACTGTGCTTCTTGCAGAAATAATCTTGGACTGCTCAGCTTTAAAAGAGATAAGGTATGTAAATGAAAAAGTCCCAATAAACATTATTAAAGGGTGACAACTCTCATTATTAAAGACTTTTTTTGTTCAGTGATGGATTCTGTTAGCTATACATTTAACTTAAAGACATGAAATGTTAGAAGTCAGTTGACCAACAAAATCTCTGAAATCACATTGTTCAGAAGGCAATTTAAAATGCAAACGTTGGGGTGCCTGGGTGATACAGTTGGTTAAGCATCTGACTCTTGGTCTTGGCACAGGGCCTGATCTCAGGGTCTTGAGATCAAGCCCCGTGTCAGGCTCTGCACTCAGCTCAGGGTCTGCTTGGGATTCTCTCTCCCTCTCCCTCTTCTTCTCCTGCTTGTTCTCTCTCTCTCTCTCTCAAATAAATAAGGAAATTTTAAAAAATTAAAAAGATAAATTTCAAACATTAGATACATACCAAAGCTTTTGGTAATGCAGTTTTTTGGTAAACTTGAAAGTGGAATCTCCAAAGATAGTCTGGAAAGCCAATGTTAAAAGGTTCATAAAATCATATCTTCAGGTTATAATGAAAACAGTTTAGGAAATGAAGCTGAAAAACTAGGTTTAGAGATCAGACCACAGACCAATATTTAATGTTGGTACAACAATCTGCAAAGAAGATGTGGATATTTTTACTGGATATTTAATTTTATTTGTAAGAGTCTCAAAACAACTACAAAATGCCATAGAAGTTTAGCAGCTCTTCTCTGATTAATACAGGTCCTGGGACACGTTTCTGCAATAATAGAAATGTTAGTTTTGCTGTTCACAAACTTCAATTTGGCTAAGTGTTAGGCACAATATGATTCCTACCAGAATTATAGCGAGATACTGCACACTTCACTTCCTGTCCTGAGCATGAGTGTTGCCAGGCAACAATTAAAAAGGCACTGCATACCTTTGGTGAGGCACTGCCAGATTAAAAAAACAAAATAGCAGGTGAACTGGGTTGAGAAGCCAGAAATCCCTCAGGAATAAAAGATACTGAATGAATGTGGTGTGTCTGCATGAATGTGCAAGTAGACATGTAAGTAATTAGCATTCATCCATACAGAGCATGTTACAGAGCATACAAAACTAATTTCTTTAAAATATGTGGCTGCCAGAGCCAGATTAAATTCATAGTCTTAACCTTTCTATGACTACCCTATTTGTTTCAACTATAAGCAGTGAATCTATTTTTTTAAGAAGGGGCAGGTTTACAAAACAGCAATAACAGTAGGTTATACACATTCCCCTCTCCCCAGCTATAATCCAAATCTCTGGGCAAAAAGATGATAAACTGTGGCCCCTAAACCAAATCATCTGTAAGGAAAGTGAATTAACTTTCATAAGTATTGTGATTAGCAATAATTTTTTTTAAAATCAAAGCTTCTGGAATTAGTTTTTTTTATCAAGATTTTAGTCCTAGCATGAAATTCATATGCCGAGTTTGGAAGCTGGATGAGGTGAGATTGTTTTCCAAATATGGTAACACTAACCTAGCCTTTCCCATATGCTCTTTTAACAGGGTGATGTTGGCACATCTCATCAAAAGGTGGAGCCTATTTCCTTGAATATGGGTAGACCAGTAGCAGGGCAGAAAGGACATTATCCGACTTCCAAATCTAAGTCATGCAAAGTGATGCAACTTCTGCCAGTTTCCCTTCCTTGGGACTGTGTCTTAGGATCTCTGAACTGATTTATAAAAGCACCAGCCAGCCTGAAGCCACCAAGAGGGGTAGACCACGTGGGAAGCTCCATGGAGATAGTAATCTCAGAGAAGCCCAGCTGTTCTAGCTCCAGCTGTTCAAGTTTTCTTCCCACCGCCAATCTCCAGATGGGAGAGAACTGACCTTTAAGCCAGCCTTACCTGATGCTGAAGTAGGGCAGAGACTGGCTGTCTTCATGCAGCTATGCCCAAATTGCACAGTCGTGAGCAAAAGAAGTGTTCTTAAGCCCTTAAGGTTTCTGGTGGTCTATAACGCATCATGAGATAACCAGAACATTAAAATTGAAGAACATTTTGTGATAGTTAAATGCTAAGTGTAAGTTAATGTAACTGGAGCAGGACTGGTTGATTAGCAAAATTAATTAATTGATGGCCTTAGTGTCTTGAGTTTAAAGCAGAAAACCACCTTGTCTGGATGAGATACATGGAAGTGTTTGTTGATCAGGTTCCTTACTCAGACTTCTGAGACCTAACTATTGTCAAATGGCCTGATTTCTTAATTATGATAATCAAGTGAATAGAATAAGGCAAAGGATAAAGGGGATCTTTCAGTTGTGTCTTTCTCTTTAAAAAAACTTATTTATTTATTCATGAGAGACAGAGAGAGGCAGAGACACAGGCAGAGGGAGAAGCAGAGGGAGAAGCAGGCTCCATGCAGGGAGACCAATGCGGGACTCGATCCTGGGTCTCCAGGATCACACCCTGGGCCAAAGGCAGGCGCTAAACCACTGAGCCACCCGGGGGATCCCCAGGTCGTCTCTTTTTCATGATTCTCTGGGTCAGGAATGCGGATAGAGTTCAGCTGGGTAGATCTTCCGCTCCATGTGATTTGGTGGGGGTAACTCATTCAGCTGTGTTCAGCTTGTAGCTAGGCTGGGCTGGAAGGTCCAAAGAGGCTTCCCTTGCGCGTGCTGCTCTTCCACATGTTGTCTCTGTCCACGTGCTATGGCTCATCACTCAGTAGTCAAGCCCGGCTTCTTCAAAGCCTGGAGGCTGGCTTCCATGCTTTAGCAGGAAGCAGAAGCTGTCAGATCTTTTAGGGCCCAAACTGGGGAGTCTCAGAATGTTCCTTCCACTGCATCCTATTGATTAAACGAAGCCACAGACCAAGTCAAGGGGTGGAAAGAGACTCCACTTGCTGATGGATGTTGTGTCATGCACATCCTTGTGTGAGGTGGGGGGAAATTGATGGCCATTTTGGGGACAAATGGGATGAGTAATTGTCTTTAAAGGGAGAGTGGCTCTAATCCTCGCTCTGCTTCTCTAACCAGCTACGTGGTGTTGGCCAAGTCACCTATTAATATGCTTGACCATTTTGCACACATGCCAGGTGAGAAGAATAAGCCGTGAACTCCAGAAGCCCTGTCTAGTTCCAAAGTTTGCTTCTCATCAGGGCAGAGCCTATACTAAGCCTGGAAGGTGGGGGTCGGAGGGGAACACAACTAATGAATTCTCCAATTGTTCTCTCCTGGGCTATTGTTAGCCTGTGTTTAACCTCAGCTGTGGACAGGGTAACTAGTGACATCTCCCTAATCAATCATCACGTGAACTCCGCTTTTGAGCGATCATATGTTCTTGTTACAACCTTCCCTCCCCTTCCTGTGCCTCCTCTGTCAGTCTCATGGGAAGGGAAATCAAAATGCTGTTCAGTTTCACAGCTGTTATTATCTTTTACAGGGAGCAGGAGGCACTAGAGCTTCAAAGGGAGTTGGGGTAAGGATCCTGGAACCTGGATTTGACAAAATAACTTACCCAACTGAATAAACATTGTGTTCAACAGTGTGAACCTGTTGCAAGATGAGACCCCTGAAGCAAACTGAAACAGGTTTTTTTTGTGTGTGTTTTTAAAAGGCTTCAACCAGGGTTTTTATAATTTTGAAATACACAATTTCTTCAGCATGTATTCCAAAAAACTTCATTTTAGGAGGATTATAGGTTGCCACAAGGACATCCTCTGAACTAGATTATTTGGTGAGGTGCAGTACATATAAGATCCATGGTAGGTGTACAAGGAGCTCCTTAAGGAGCTCAGCATTCAGTAAGTTATCTGGCACCTTCCAATCTGTGGGGCAAAGTTAGACAAAGCATTTGAGTCCTTACAGGCTGTATCGTATCGCCCCAGGAATTTCAGCAACAGCATCCAGGTTCAGGCAGAGACCGGTGTACCTACCTTATCCAGTTATTCCTTCACCATAGTCTTTGATTTTCAACATGGGGTTAGGGTAGAGACACGAAAACAATGTGCAGAGAGATCTACTGGATCCCAGATTATCTTTCTGGTACTAAACTATCAGACCCCCTTATGTTCTTCCAACCTTGTTGCCAGAACTCTCTGGACTCCTCAAATAACGAAATGGTAATGTTTTTCGGTCATCATACACAATGTACAAATCTTCATGCTCAAGAATATCATTACCATTAGAACACAGAACAATCTGCTAGATCTGCCATCCAGTCTATTTTTTTTTTGTCTTCATTCTTTTTCTCTAAGCTCTAGTTATCTCCCCTCACCAGGATTTTCTTATCCTTCTTTCCTTAACACACGACACTGCCTCCCCACACACCCTATTTCCAGCGCTTCCATTCCGCCAAAATTTCAACTCAGGCTGTACAAATCCAAATGCAGGAAAGATCTTCTTCCAAACATTATGAAGAAAGATGTGATTAAAAGCATTCGGTGAACAGTCAATGAGTTCTAAAATCTCAGGAGGAGAGGGTGGCAGAGAGAAACAAGAACGTTAAGATCTTAGATCAGTAAAGGCTTTTTTATTTGTTCAATTCTCATTGTTCCTTAATCCTTCTCCCATTCTTACAACTGTCTGACAGAAATCCTCAGTGAAACGACTCACCCTCGGAGACAAGAGAGACAAGAATAGCAGCAATTCTGTATTAACAAGAAAATGAAGTTTGGAGGTAGAGTTGCAGATCTGGAGCTATCTCCCACGGTATCTGCACCCAGGTAGCAACTTAAAAAAACCTGTCTATGGGAACTCATAATCGAGCACAACTATATGCTGCCAAACAGGACAAATGGGGGATGCATGTTTGACTAGGTCCTGTATCAGCAATTTCACATGTTATCAGAAACCATCATGACAGCTTTTAAGGAGTGTTTAAAACAACAAAAATACTTGGTGTTCTTAAGGGGCATGTGGCTTAGTTGAGGGACCCATGGCATGAGAATATACACCGCTGACATAGGTACATAGGTCGGGCTTGGGACAGAGCAATGTGGTCTAGATGTAGCCCTATCTTTCCTTCGTCAGGCCATCCACGAGAAAGCTGCACGACAATACCTGTAATTGGGTTAATGACAGAAGTCTAAGTGTCACTGAAGTTCCAAGCGGGCCCTGGACTTGCCCAGGAGAAGGCCGCTGGCCAGGTGAGTGACCTTGGATGAGGTCATCTCCATGAGCTTGCTCTTCCTCCTGGAAGATCACCAACCAGGGCCCCGGGCAGTGCTCCGCGGAGGACCACTACTGCTCCACGCGCTGCTGCGGCAAAGTAACTGCGGGTGCTCCCGACGTGATGGAGTCAGCGCGGGTTCGAGTGACTTAACCGTAAAATGGGAGAACCTGGAGGCGTTCTTCCTGGCTTTCCCCGAAAGGGCAGTGTGTGCAGCCAGGGGTACCTATTCCCTTCCTTTCCCTGGGAAGCAGCCCTTTCCCCGAGGCCTTCCCCGACGCCCCCGCCTGCCCCTCCTCCCCCTGGATGGAGCCTGTGGCCTCCGCGGCCTCAACCGGGCTCCGAGCCCCGCATCTTCACACGCGCGCGCACAGCGCAGGCAGCAAAGCAGCAGCGCAGCCCGCAGCAGGGAGCCGCACGCGCCCGGCGGGGTCGGCGCGGCCTCGAGGGGGCGGGGCCGGGGGCGGGGCCGACGCGAGGCCCTGGGTCGCTATTGGCGGCGGCGGGGCCACGTGGGGCCCCACGTGAGCAGGGGCCCTCGGGCCCACGGACCCCGGTCGGGGCGCGCAGGCGCGCGGCGGGGTTGGGTGAGGGCGGCGGAGGGCGTGTCCGCGAGCCGTAGCACATGCTCGGCGCGGTGCCTGGCAGCTGGTGGCGGGAGCGGGGGCGCCGCCTTCTGTCGACGGAGGCTGCTGACGGGAGCACGACCCGGGTGGGAGTCGCCCGGGGCCGGGCCCTCTTCCTCCGAGAGTCCGCCGGCGGAGCCTGGGGCCCGGCGAGCCAGGCAGAGGCCCTGGGACGTTGGCGAAGACCCGCGTGCTGGGCCCGTGTGTGCGCGTTACGGGCTCTGTGACCCCTGGCAGGCCCCTGAGGCCGGGCCTCAGTTTCCCCTCCTTCTAGAGGGCTTGCGACGTGAGAGTGGCCGAGAAGGAAAGAAAGTTCACGTCACAAGCACTGCCTACCTAGTGAGTACTTAGAGCCCGGAGTCCCGCCCTCGCCCATGGAGAGCCGGTCCCTGCCTGGGCGCCGAGCACGCTGAAGGTGCCCCGGTGGGTGGGCGCCGGGCTCCGGGCTCCGGGGTGGGCCCTGCGGCGCGCGCGGCTGCCGGCCCGCAAAGGGCGGCTTTGCACCCTCGCGGAGCAGAGGTGGATTTTTATTCTCTAGGCCAACCAGAGGGAAGGAATGCAATTTTTTTTAAAAAAGATTTTATTTATTTATTCGTGAGACACAGAGAGAGGCAGAGACACAACACAGGCAGAGGGAGAAGCAGGCTCCACGCGGGGAGCCCGACGTGGGACTCGATCCCGGGTCTCCAGGGTCACGCCCTGGGCCTAAGGCAGGCGCTGAACCGCTGAATGCAATGATTAATTTATTAAACACATTCCTGTTCGTCCCTGCCTTAGGAAAAGGCTGCCGAGTCTTAACTTTCTGAATCTCTCGTTGGTAGTGTTTTAGAACAGGTAAAGGAGACATTTAATTGATCTTTCTGGATTCGCTTTTACGTTTAGACCTGATGACCGAGAAAGAAAACGATTTAAAAATAAATAAGTAAAAAGAAAACAACAACAAGAAAACGATTGATTTGTATTTGGGGGCAGTTAATAGCGTATTGTAACAATTTGGGGTGAAATTGTCGGTGCTTAACAGGGAAGCTGGCAAAGACATTGAACTGTTACTGTGGCTCCGTGTTGAAAGCTTGAAAAAAATATTCATGGGCTGTGCTATATTCCCTCTTTCTTCTGGATTCCATAATACTCCTGCCTCTATTGTCTCTAGGTGGTCCTTAAAAAAGAAAAAAATCCTTATTTATTACTTTTGTGTAGATGTGCATTTTGACCTTAATCTCACCTTTTCTTACCAGTAACCACTTTAAGATCCTGTTGCTACAAGAGTTCAGGGAAAATCCATTTGTAATATTATTTAGAGAAGCGTGACCACACCCTGACTTCAGCAGAGTGTTGAGTAAATCAAGCTACTGTTCTTTCTGGAAAAAACCTGCAGCTGAAACTGGGATCAGGGATAAAGAAACCCAGCTGGATGTTGCCCCAGTGCCAGTGGTAGTTTCTGTTTATGGTCTGTTTATCATACAACATGCTTTGCCAGAACGTGACTAGTTTTTTGTAAACCTACCATGACTGCATATAGTATGTGACACCTTGTGTCTAAAGTATGTATCAAATAGCTAATTGATCTTGACCTACTAAGTGAATGGGAGATGTTCGCTAACATCGGTAGCTTGTTTCCATGGAGGTCTTTGTTGGAAAAAGTAGCCATTTGATTGATGCTATCTAATTGAAAGCATATGAGAGATTCCAGGAACTTTTTCATTTATTTTCAATTTTTCATTTTAGTATTGTAAACAGTTGTAGAGTTTACATGCAAACGTTTCAGTTTCCTGAAATTGGCTTTAAAGAATTAGTTGTCTTTGGTTTCACTATTTCAGTTCAACATAGATGATTTAATTCAGTATAGTAGCTGAATAACTGCAACAATTATAACAGATGTTTGTTGAGCATGTACTATTTATGTCAACAATTTATGTGTATCATTTATTTTTTTATTTTTTAAAAATTTTTATTTATTTATGATAGTCACACAGAGAGAGAGAGAGGCAGAGACATAGGCAGAGGGAGAAGCAGGCTCCATGCACCAGGAGCCCGACGTGGGATTTGATCCCGGGTCTCCAGGATCGCGCCCTGGGCCAAAGGCAGGCGCCAAACTGCTGCGCCACCCAGGGATCCCTATGTGTATCATTTATATCCATAATTTCACTTCATCATTTTGGACCCTGGGGAATAAAACTGTTTATTATATGTTTCCCTACCTCAGAAAATTTGATGTTGTTTTCTCTTTTATTGTTTTTTAAGAGAAAAGAATCTTCCTGAAAAAGCTACGCCTTTCAGTTGTGATAGAAATCCCGGATATTTATGTTGTTTCGTTGAGAATACTCGTTTTAACTTTTTTTATTTTTCCTTTGTTTCAAATGAAATAACTCAATCTTATACTGTTAATGTGGGTCTTAGCCAAAACTGATTATTTTCTTAATTTAATAAAGGATCAAGAATTTTGATTTAAGGGTACCTGGGTGGCTGAGCGGTGGAGTATCTGCCTTTGGTTCAGGTGGTGATCCCAGGGACCTGGGATCGAGTCCCACATTGGGCTCCCCGTGGGGAGCCTGCTTCTCTTTCTGCCTATGTCTCTGCCTCTCTCTCTCTGTATCTCTCATGAATAAATAAAATCTTTAAAAAAAGAATTTTGATTTAACAAAATACTTAAGAATTTGCTTGTAAAATTGGTATGAATAATGAGGGTTTTAAAACAAGGGTTTTTGACTTTAGAAAAGGAGAAGTAAATTTGTATTTATTCTTTGCTTCATTAAAATAATAACCTGAAAATGTAGGAAATTAGAGAGCACTGATGAATAAAAATAAGCCATTAGACTTTGGGCACCATGGATTAGTTTTTGACACATTATGTATGTAAGTATGCTTATAAGTGTGCATGTATACTTGTATATAATGATATATGTGTATGTATATGTACCATTATTTGATTTACAAAATCAAAATTTACCTCCTTTCACCCAGTTCTCCTATATCACTTTGATACAGATATTAATTAACTCACGTGAGATGCGAAAAGAGAAGATGAAGGGAATTGCCCAATGTTTTTTGAATCCAAGTTAAATATAAAGACATAGATAGGTTAAAAGTAAAAGGATAGAGAAAACATATACTATGCAAAACACTGATGAAAAGAGGGATGAGGTGGCTATATTAATACCAGACCAAGTAGATGTCAGAACAAGAAATATTACCAGGAAAGATGAAGAGCATTGCACAATGAGTAAGGGGTCACTTCATCAAGAACATATAATAGTCATAAATGTAAAAACACCTAACGCAAAAACTGAGAGAACCAAAAGGAGGAATATAAAAATATACAATTTCAGTTGGAGATGTCAATAGTTCTTCAGTAATCCATAGAACTAGTAGACAGAAGATGAATAGGGTTGTAGAAAACCTAAACAGCCCTACCAACCAACTTAATTTTTTTTTTAATTCTTTTTGTTTATTTATGATAGTCACACAGAGAGAGAGAGAGAGGCAGACACACAGGCAGAGGGAGAAGCAGGCTCCATGCACCGGGAGCCCGACGTGGGATTCGATCCCGGGTCTCCAGGATCGCGCCCTGGGCCAAAGGCAGGCACTAAACCGCTGCGCCACCCAGGGATCCCCCCAACCAACTTAATTAAATTGACTTTGAGAGGATACTCCATACAACAACAGCAGAATACACATTCTTTTCAAATATATATGAAAAATTCATATTTAACCTAACAGAGATAGATTTTCTGAGCCAGAACATGAACCTCAACAAATGTAAAGAAATACAAGTTGTCTGTTCACAAATGAATTCAATGAGAAATTAATAACAATATCTGGGCAATTTCCAAGTATTTGGAAATTAAACAGCACATCTCTGAGTAACCCATGAGTCAAAGACAAAGGCATAAGGGAAATTAAAAATTATTTTGAATGGAATGGCAAAATGTATGGGACTAAGCTTAAGCAGTGCTTAGAGGGAAATGCATAGCATTAAACGTACTTAGATTAGAAAACAAACAGTAAATCAATTATCTCACCCTCCACTTTAAGAAACTAAAGAACAGAAGAGCAAATTAAAGCCCCGAAGAAGCAGAAATTAGGAAATAATTCAGGGCAGAAATTAAATTTGAAATAAAAGTAGAGAAAGTCAGTAAAACCAAAAGCTGGTATTTGAAAGATGAAATTGACAAACGTCTAGCTAGACTTGTCAGCAGGAAACAGAGAAGATACGAATGTTAATATTAAGAATGACAAAGAGAACATCAGTATATGTTCTACAGAAACTAAAATGCTAATAGAGAATATTATGAACAATTTGGTTAATAAATTTGATAACTTGGATGAAATCGACAAATTTCTTGAAAGACTATCAAAGCTTACTTAAGAAATAATAGATAATCTGAAAACTTTCCTGCAGGACGACTCTGATAGCTTCACTGGCCAGTATTTAAGGAAAAAATACAAATTCTATACAAACTCTTCCAGAAATAGAAAAGGAGGAAACACTCCCCAGCTATTTTTTTTTTTAAGGCCAGTATTAACACCTCATACCCATTAGGGTATAATAGCTACTATCAAAAATAAACGAATAAGTAAAAATAAGTATTAGGATGTGGAGAAATTGAAACTCTTATGCCCTGTTGTTGAGAATATAAAATGATAGCTGCTATGGAAAATGGTATGGTGGTTACTCAAAGAATTAAAAATAGAATTGCCATATGACCCAGCAATTCCATTTCTGGGGTTATATCCAAAAAGATCGAAACTAGGGTAATAAAGAGATATTGTACACCTAACCTATGTTCATAGCAGTATTATTCATAATAGCTAAAATGTGGAAGTACTCTAGAATGTCCATCATTGAATAAGTGTATAAGCAAGATGTGGTATATGCACACAGTGGAATACTTTTCAACCTTAAAAGGAAGGAAATTGGGGATCCCTGGGTGGCGCAGCGGTTTGGCGCCTGCCTTTGGGCCCAGAGCGCGATCCTGGAGACCCGGGATCGAGTCCCATGTCGGGCTCCCGGTGCATGGAGCCTGCTTCTCCCTCTGCCTGTGTCTCTGCCTCTTTCTCTCTCACTGTGTAACTATCATAAATAAATAAAAAATTTAAAAAAAAGGAAGGAAATTCTCACATACGCTACAACATGGATAGACCTTTAGACATCATGCTAAATGAAGTAAGACAGTCACAAAAAGACAAATACTATATGATTCCATTTACATGAGATGAGTAAAAATCATAAAGACAAAGTAGAATGGTGGTTTTCAGGAGATGGAGGAAGGGAGAATGGGAATTTATTGTTTAATGAGTACAAAATTTCAGTTTTGTGAGATGAAAGAGCTATGGAGATAAATGGTGATGATGAAGAAAAACCATATGATCATCTCAATAGATGCAGAAAACATTTTACTAACATCTGTCCCTCACTCCTGGTAAAGCGTTCAGAAAAGTAGGAATAAAAGTGAACTTCCTCTACCTGATTAAAGGCATGTATGAAACACCTATAGCCAGCATCATACTTAAAGTGAAAAACTGATTTTTATCCCCCTAAGATAGAGCAAATCAAGGACTTTGGCTCTCACCACTCCTATTCAACATTTTTCTGGAGATCCTAGCTGGTGCAATAAGGTAAGACAAATAAGCACACAGATTGGAAAGAGAGAAATAAAATGCCATTATTGGTAGATAGCATGATTGTCTATGTAGAAAATTCCAAAGCATTTACAAAAAAGCAACTGTATCTAGTAGGAAGTTTAGCAAGGTCACAAGATACAAGGTCAATATATGAAAATTAATCCTACTTTTCTAATAGCAAACATTTTGAACTTGAAAAATTTTAAAGTGCTATTTACAATAGCATCCAAACAAAATACTTAGTATAAATATACAATATATGTGCAAGGTTTGTATGCTGAAAATGGCAAAAGTGATGGCAGAAATCAAAGGAGATCTAAATTAGTAGAGAAAGAGACCGTGTTCATGGACTGGAAGACTGAATATTGTCAAAATATGATTTCTTACCAAATTACTGTATAGGTTCAGTGAAATTATAATCACAATGTTAGCAGTTTTCTTTGTGGAAATCAGGTTATTTTTAAAGATTTATTGTAGAAAGAGCATGCACTCAAGTAGGAGGAGCAGAGGGAGAGGGAGAGAGAGAGAACCTTCAAGCAGACTCCCTGCTGAGCTCGGAGCCCAGTGAGGGGCTCAATCCCAGGACCTTGAAATCATGACCTGAGCTAAAAATCAAGAGTTGGTCACTTAACCAACTGAGCCACCCAGGTACCCCTGGACTATTTTTAAAATTTATTTTCAAATGAAATCTAGGTGATGTAGAATGTTATATTAGTTTCAGGTATACAACATAATGATTCAACATTTATACACATTAGGAAATGCTTACCATGATAAGTATAGTTATATCTGTCATACAGAATTACAATAGTATTGACTATATTCCCTATGCTGTACTTCACATCTCTGTTACTTATTTTATAATTGGCAGTTGTATTTCTTAATCCCTCTCACCTATTTCCCTCATCCGTCTGGCCCCCTCCACTCTGGCAACTACCAGTTGGTTCTCTGTATTCTTGACTCTTTCTCTTTTGTTTGTTCATTTGGTTTTTAGATTCCACATACACGTGAAATCATATGATATTTGTCTTTCTCTGTCTCACTCATTTTACTTAACATAATACTAAGTCCATCCATGTTTTTGCAATGGCAAGATTTCATTCCTTTTTATGACTGAGTAATATTCCACTTACATGCATATATCCATACACACAACATTTTCTTGGAGGGACAATTGTTTTTTTTTTCCATATCTTGGTTATAGCAAATAATGCTGCAGGAAACAGCATTATTATATATGATATATATAATATATATATTATATATATCATATATATATTATAGGGATACATATATCTTTTCAAATTAGTATTTTCATTTTCTTTTGGTAAACCACAAGTAGAATTACCAAATCATATGGTATTTCTATTTTTAATTTTTTTTTAGGAACTTTTATACTTTTTTCATGGTGGCTCTACCAGTTTACATCCCACCAACAGTCCAGGAGGGTTCCCTTTTCTCCACATCCTCACCAACACTTGTGATTTCTTTTTCATTCTAGCCATTCTGACAGGTATGAGGTAATACCTCATTGTGGTTTTGGTTTATATTTCCCTGATGATTATTGATGTTGATCATCTTTTCATGTGTCTGTTGGTCCTCTGTATGTCTTCTTTGGAAAAATGTCTATTCGGATCTTCTACATATTTTTAAATTGGTTAGGATTTGTTTGTTTTGTGTTGGAATTCTTTGTATATTTTGGATATTAGCCCCTTACCAGATACATCATTTTCAAATATCTTCTCCCATTCAGTAGGTTGCCTTTTCATCTTGTAGATGATTTTCTTCACTGTACACAAGGTTTTTGGTTTGATGTAGTCCCAATAGTTTGTTTTTGCTTTTGTTTCCCTTACCTGAGGAAACAGATCCAAAAGCATATTGCTAAATCAGTGTCCAGGAGTGTATTGCCTATGTTTTCTTTTAGGAGTTTTATGATTTCAGGTTTTACATTTAAGTCCTTGATCCTTTTTGAGTTTATTTTTGTATTAATGTTAGAAAATGGTCCAGTTTAATTCTTTTCCATGTGGAAGTCCAGGTTTTCCAACACCATTTATTGAACCGAGTCTCTTTCCCCCATCATATGTTCTTGCCTCCTTTGTTGTAGATTAATTGTCCACATAAGCTTGGGTTTATTTCTGGGCTCTATATTCTGTTCCATTGACTTATGTATCTGTTTTTGTGCCAGTGCCATATTGTTTTAATGATTACTGTGGCTTTGTAGTGTAGTTTGAAATCTGGGAGTGTGATACCTCCATTGTTGTTCTTCTTTCTCAAGATTTTTTTGGCTATTTGGGGCCTTTTGTGGTTCCATATAAATTTTAGGATTATTTGTTCCAGTTATATGAAAACTGTTATGGGTATTTTGATGGGGATTCCATGGAATCTATAAATTACTTTGGGTAGCATGAACATTTTATTTTTTAAGATGTATTTATTATTTTAGAGCAAGAGAGCACAAGGAGGAGGAGAGGGAGAGAGAGAGAGAGAATCTCCAGTAGACTCCCTGGTGAGTGCAGAGTCCAATGCAGGGCTTGATCCTATGACCCTGAGATCATAGGATCTGAAACCAAGAATCAGATGCTTAACTGGCTGAACCACCCAGGTGCCCCTGTGTACTATGGACATTTTAACAATATTCTTCATCCATAACTTAGTATATCTTTCTTTTTATTTGTGTCATACTCAGTTTCTTTGATCAGTATCATACTTTTCAGACTACAAATCTTTCACCTCCTTGGTTAAATTTATTCCTAGGTATTTCATTCTCTTTGATATAATTGTAAATGGCATTTTTTCCTTAATTTTTCTTTTGCTAGTTTGTTTTTAGTATATAGAAACACAACAGATTTACAGATTTTTGTATGTTAATTTTGTATCTGCAACTTTGCTGAATTCATTGATTAGTTCTAATAGTTTTTGGTAGTGTCTTTAGGGTTTTTTATATGTAGTATCGTTATCATCTGCTAATAGTGACAATTTGAGTGCCTTTTATTCCTTTTACCTGTCTGATACTGTGGCTACAACTTCCAGTACAGTGTTGAATAAGAGTGGTGAAAGTGGACACCCTTGTTTTGTTCCTGATATTAGAAGAAAAGCTTTGAGCTTTTCACCATTGAGTATGATGTTAGCTGTGGGTTTATCATATATGGCCTTTATTATGCTGAGGTATGTTCCATCTACGTCCAGTTTGTTGAGAGTTCTTATCATGAATGGATGTTGAATTTTGTCAGATGCTTTTTCTGCATCTATTGAAATGGATATGATTTTTACCCTTTATTTTGTTAATGTGTTATATTAATTGATTTGCAGATATTGAACTATCCTTGCATCCCTGGAATAATCTTACTTGACTGTGGTGAATGATTCTTTTAATGTATTGTTGAATTCATTTGCTAATATTTTGTTGAGGAGTTTGGATATTGGCCTGTAATTTGCTTTTTTTGTAGTGTCTGTCTGGTTTTGGTATCAGGGTAATGCTAGCCTTGCAGAATGAATTTAGAAGCAATCCTTTCTCTCCAATTATTTGGAATAGTTTGAGAAGGAGAGGTATTAACTCTTTTAAAAATTTTTTGGTAGAATTTACCTGTGAAACCATTTGTTCCTGGACTTTTGTTTTTGGGGAGTTTTTTGATTTATTGCCTTAATTTAATTACTTATTACTAATTTCTTTCGATATTTTCTATTTCTTCCTGATTCAATCTTGGAAGATTGTATGTTTCTAGGAATTGATCCATTTTTTTCTAGGTTCCCCAATTGGTTGGCATATACTTCTTCATAGTAGCCTCTTATAATCCTTTATATTTGTGTGGTTCAACAGGCTGTGTCTAATGTTTATATAGAGAAGCAAAGAACTTACCACAGCCAAAGCAATTTTGAAAGAGAAAAGCAAAGTTGGAAGACTCATACTACCTGATTTCAAGACTTACTATAAAGTTACAGGAATTAAGACTGTGATTTTTTTTAAATTTATTTTTATTTATTTATGATAGAGAGAGAGAGAGAGGCAGAGACACAGGGAGAAGCAGGCTCCATGCCGGGAGCCCGACACGGGACTTGATCCCGGGACTCCAGGATCGTGCCCTGGGCCAAAGGCAGGCGCAAAACCGCTGAGCCACCCAGGGATCTCCAAGACTGTGATTTTTTTAAACCTATGGTAAAGCATACATATAACATGAGACATACCCTCAATAATTTTTTAAGCGTACAATACAGTATTATTAACTGTAGGCACAGTGTTGTACAGCAGCTGTCTAGAACTTTTCAATCTTGCACAGAAGTTTATATTCATTGAATAGCAGCTCCTTATTTCCACCTCTTCTCAGACTTTGGCTACATTATTGTATTTTGTGCTTTGATGACTTTTGACTAGTTTAGATACCTCATATAAATGGAATCATGCAATAATTGCCTATGACTGGCTTATTTCATTTAGCATAATATCCTCAAGTTCCATCCATTTTGTGGCCTATGACAGGATTTCCTTTTTCTTTTTAATGGCTGAATTATATTGCACTGTTTGTATATACCACATTTTCTTTATCAATTTATCTATCAATAGGCATTTAGGCTATTGTGAACAATGCTGAAATAAATCTGGGGTGCCAATTTCTCTTTGAGAACATGCTTTCAATTTTTTTGGATTGATATCCAGAAATGGGATTGGTGCATCATATGGTTTGTTTGTTTGTTTATTATTTATTTATTTTGAGTAATCTCCATACTGTTCTTCATAGTGGCTGTACCATTTTACATTTCTATCAACAGTACACAAGGAGGGTAGCCTGGGTGGCTCAGCAGTTTAGCGCCGCCTTTAGCCCAGGGTGTGATCCTGGGGACCCAGAATCGAGTCCCACGTTGGGCTCCCTGCATGGAGCCTGCTTCTCCCTCTGCCTGTGTCTCTGCCTCTCTCTCTCTCTCTGTCTCTGTCTCTGTCTCTGTGTCTCTCATGAATAAATAAATAAAATCTTAAAAAAAAAAAAACAAATAATGAAGAAGGGTTCCAGTTTCTCCACATTCTCGTCTATGCTTGTTACTTTGTTTTTTTTTAAACTTTTTTTTTTTTAATTTTTATTTATTTATGATAGTCACAGAGAGAGAGAGAGAGAGGCAGAGACATAGGCAGAGGGAGAAGCAGGCTCCAGGCACCGGGAGCCCGACGTGGGATTCGATCCCGGGTCTCCAGGATTGCGCCCTGGGCCAAAGGCAGGCGCTAAACGGCTGCGCCACCCAGGGATCCCTGTTACTTTGTTTTTTTGAGAATGGCCATCATAACAGGTGTGAGGTATAATCTCATTGTAGTTTTGATTTGCATTTTCCTGATGTTTAATGATGTTGAGCATCTTTTCATATATTTCCTGGCCATTTGTATGTCTTCTTTGGGGAAGTATCTGTTCAGATTTCTTGCCCATTTTTAATCAAATTATTTGTGTTTTTGCTTTTGAGTGGTAGAAGTTCCTTACATATTTTGGATATTAATCCCTTATAAATTTGCAAAATATTTTCTCTTTTGATAGAGTGCTTTTTCACTCTATTGATTGTTCTCTTTGCTGTACAGGAGCTTTAGAGCTTTTAGTATGATGTAGTCCCAACTTGTCTATTTTTGCATTTATTACACATCCTTTTTTGGTGTCATATTCAAGAAATCATTCCTAAGATCGATGTCATGAAGCTGTTACCTGTTTTTTTTTTTTCTTTTTCCCTTAGAGTTTCTCAGTTTCAGGTCTTACATTTAAGTTTTTAATCCACTTAAGTTGATTTTTGTATATGATGTAAGATAATAGTTCAGATTCGTTCTTTTGCATGTGAATGTCCACTTTTCCTAGCACTATTTGATGGAAAGAGACTATCCTTTCCCCATTGTACATTCTTGGTG
Organism: Canis lupus dingo; assembly: GCF_003254725.2. Lineage (NCBI taxonomy): Eukaryota > Metazoa > Chordata > Mammalia > Carnivora > Canidae > Canis > Canis lupus. The sequence goes on from NC_064262.1 coordinate 12,938,652, forward strand.
TCCTTGTTAAAGGTCAGTTGACCATCTTTGAAGACAGGATGATACCGTCAAGGAATAGACATATAGGTCAATGGAACAGAATATAGAGTTCAGAAAAAGACATAAACATGGCCACAGGTGTCGAGAGGGCGTAAAAGATAGTCATGTCACAAAATGGTGCTAGAATAATTGGATGTCCATATTTTTAAAAAATGAACCCTGATCCATACTTCAAACACATACAAAAATTAACTCAAAATGTATCGTAGACCAAAATGTAAAATCAAAACTATAACACTTCTAGAACTTCCTGTCCATATGGTAGCTACATGTGGCTATTTAAATTTAAATAATTAAAACTAAATACAATTTTAAAATTCAGCTCTTAGTTCTAGCCACATGTCAAGTCCTCAGTAGCTATGTGTGGTTTGCTATAGCTAGTGTATTGGTTAGCTTGGAGTATAGCACATTTTCATCATCACAGAAAGCTTCATTGTACACTGCTGTTCTGGAAGAAAACATAGGAGAAAATCTTAGGGATTTTAGTTAGACAAAAATTTCTTAGGACACAAAAAAACATGAACCATAAAAGAAAAAAGTTGATAAATTGGGCTTTGTCAAAATTAAAAGCTTTGGATGTTTGAAAAGCTATGCTAAGGAAATAAAAAGACAAACCATAGATCAGGAAAAAAAGTTTAGTATTTGCAAAACACGTATTTAATAAAGAATCAGCAACCCGAATATAAAAAACAAAACTTAAAATTCGGTAATAGTAAAAGAAATAAAAATATGAACAAAAATTTGTACAGACACTCACCAAAGAAGAGATACAGATAGCGTATTTTTAAAGTTTTCTGATCTTATGCAGGTATATATTGGCTCCCCACCCCCCCATCAACAAGGCTTATTGGCTGGGATGTTTATGGTCCACTTTTGTTTTCTTTGAGTTTCATTGGGTCTTATTTATTTTTTTAAAGAGGGGGAAGTGGGGCAGAGGCAGAGGGAGAGAATCACAAGCAAGGTCCATGCCCAGTGGAGCCTGAGTGGGGCTCAATCTCATGACTCTGAGATCATGACTTGAGCTGAAATCAAGAGTTGGTTGCTTAACCAATTGAGCCATTCAGGAGCTCCTCACTGGGTCTTATTTTTAAAGTGCTAATGCTCAAAAGTAAAACGGAGAAAATAAGGTGTGTGTGTATGTGTGTGTGTGTGTGTGTGTGTGTGTGTGTGTCTGAAAAAGCAAACACATCTCTTTAATAGTTGTTCTGTATCAGTATCAGAGTATCAATAGTGAAGGTAAAAGGAAGCAACATACTGTCTTAGGTAATCTTATACAGCTTTACCAGTTTTACAGTCATGTTAATGAACTGATTTTTCAACCTGTTTGGACCATAAGAAAATGTGACCTTCCTAATTGTATTCAAATCCTTTAAGCTTGAAAACAGATGGGTGATTTGCTTTTTTCTTGGCTTAAACCTAAGTGCTTGCCCAGACTCTGCTTAGGTGTATGTCATAGGCAGAACAACAGCCCCCTTAAAGATGTCCACATCCTAATGCCCAAACCCTATGAATATGTTACCTTACATGGCAAAGGGATTTTGCAGATGTGATTATGTTAAGGAATTTGAGATGAGAAAATCTGACTGGCCACTGGAAGTTTTGAAAGTGGGAGCAGGCCACAAGCTGGGGAATGCGGGCTGCCTCTAGAAGCTGAGAAAGGCAAGGAAATGGATTCTTCCCTAAGGCCTCCAGAAGCAACACAGCACTGCCAAGCCATTTTAGACTCAAACAACCAAAGTGCAATTTGTGTTAAGTCACTAAATTTTTTTTAAAGGTTTTATTTATTTATTCATGAGAGACACAGGCAGAGGGAGAAGCAGGCTCCATGCAGGGACCCTGATGTGGGACTCAATCCTGGGATTCCAGGATCACACCCTGGGCCAAATGCAGGCACTAAACCATTGAACCACCCAGGGATCCCCCTAGCCACTAAATTTTTTGTAATTTGTTATTACAGCAGCAATAGAAAGAGAATAAAGCATAACTGGAGGACTGCTCCATTTGCAAGTTCTAAAACAATTTCTTTTTTTTTAGGGAGGAGCACACCTTATCTTTTTTTTTTTTTTTTTTAAAGTCTCACTACCAGCCTTGCTGGGCTCTCCAGTGAGCATATTTTTTTTTTTTTCTCTTACTCTCCTACTCAACTCTGAAATGATACTCCATTCCAAAAGTGTGCACATTGCATGTGCCAAAAAGGATAAAGGTATTGTGATGCAACCCAAACATTAGCAGTACTTCTCAGACTGTGGACTATGGACAGCCTGCATCAGAACTACCTGGGGAGGGCAGCCTGGGTGGCTCAGCAGTTTAGCGCCAACTTCAGCCCAGGGTGTGATCCTGGAGACCCAGGATCGAGTCCCGTGTCAGGCTCCCTGCATGAAGCCTGCCTCTCTCTCTCTCTCTGTGTGTCTCTCATAAATAAATAAGATATTAAAAAAAAAAAATTACCTGGGGAGCAAATTAAAAATGCAAATTCTTGGACCTGGCCCTTTTTTCTCCCCACCCCCACTAGCTTTTAGAAATGTTTTCAGTCAAGTTTACTGAGGTATAATTTACATATAATAAAATTTACTTTTTAGGTGATAGTTCTTGAATTTTGTGAAGCCCATGTAGTCGTATACATATACATAATCACCAACACACCAAAGATCTTTCCATTACCTCATATATTTCCCTAGTGTCCCTTTGTAATATATCTTTTTCCCATGCACCCTGTCTCTGGCAACCACTGATCTGATTTTTGTCTCTGTAGTTTTGGTTTATCCAGAATGTCATATACATGGAATGACACATTATGTAGCCTTTCAAACCTGACTTCATTTATTTAACGTAATGCTTTTGAGATTCATCCATGTTGTATGTATGTATGTTCATATGTAAATGAACCGTAATTCTTTGTTACCCAAAACGGCCCTAACTTCCTTCTGTTACCTAAATTGTGTTCTGTCTCTTTGGGGATAATCTGAGAACTGCTACAGTCCTCATGGATTATAGAGGGAAGGTGTCTTTTAGTGTTGTTAGATGACGGGGCACGGTGGAGAGAGGAGTGTGGGGGTACACGTGAGTTTGAATTTGCACCTTTGTGGAGACAACACAGTCATGCATTACCCTGTTATAAGAATTGAAAGGGAGAGAGTGGGGTCACTTGGTTAGAGGGAGCAGTGGAAGATGCTTTTGAGTTATGAAGCAGGACTGTAGGAGCCAGAGGCATTACAATTAATCTTTAGTTGTAGGATTAAATGGTCAATTAGCAGCAAGAGGGGTAGTAAGTGATTGTTCTATATGTAACTCCCTTTGGGCCACTACTAGATAGTCCTTCTTTATTGAAAGACTCCTAACTGGCTTTGGCTCCAAGACCCTCGAGCAGATTAAGTAAAGATTTGCAAAGAATATTTCCCCCCACAATGTAATGAGCCCCTTTGACAGGAACTGTGCTAGGTACCTATGATACAGAAATGAGCTAGTGCCACCATGATCCTTAAGAACTTTTACATTCCTTTGTGTCTCTTAGAATTTTTATCTAGTATGTACAGGTCCTCTCGAAACAGGTGGGCAGGGAAGGAGTGGAGTTCCCAGCACCTGATCAGCAGGACTGCACCTAGCATAGTGAAGCAGTGGCATAGAGAACAATGTGTAAAATCATGTGATCTGCCGTGGAATCCTAGGTTCTAGTTTGGCCGAATCCCTTTACCTTTCTAACTTGATTTTTTCTTCTTTAATATAGGAATTTATCAGGAAGGAAAAAAAAAGCTACTTTAAAAAGCTGGTTGATCCTTGAGTTGGAAGCTAAGGACAAGGGAATTATGGGATTTTTTTGTTTTGTTTTGTTTTGTTATTTGGTCAAGGTAAAGGGCTAATATAGAGGAGTGGTTGGGACCTTATTGGGACCTGGGGGTTGAAATTGCATAGTAAAGAAGGAAGAATTTTTTTGTTTTTAATTGAAGTTGGAGGGAATTTTTAAATTATGATTTTGCTTGGGCAGGAGTGGTGAGAAAGTGGGCCCCAGGAGTAGGGTAGACATGAACACTTGCTCCTCCAATGGCAGAGAAAGAAGGGCACGTGGGCTTGGATGTCTGACTCTCAATTTTAAGTAGTTTCCTATTCACTGTTACAATCTTCCTCTCATAAAGATCTACTTGCATGACACCCAGATGTTAATGTGTTTTGGAGACAGTATGATGGGTTGTGTCAGCAGTAGAGGTGAAGTAAAATAGAGGGGAGATGAGAATCGGGTTGCATTTGGAGTTTAGGATCAGAAATGACAAGGAATCATTAGGAACTTATAAGCACCCTCCTTAGGGTCCTTGAAATTATTAGGGAAAGTGCTGGGCTCTCCACCATTATGTGAGAGCTGATTTAAAATATGCATTTGAATGCTAAATGACAAATAATATAATTTAGAACCATGCAGATGTCAGGGATAATAATCTGAGCAGGATTGGGAGGTATAAATAAGAATGTTGGTTATGGAAACACATCATCATCCAGAAGATAAAAACATCATTCCATGAAGAATATTTTGAAAAGTCAGATTTAACTTAACACTGATCATAAATATAAGAATAGTTATTTGGAAGTCATAAGCTATGAGAGATAGTTTTCTTTCTGTATGAATTCAGTTCAGATTGGTAGTTAAAACATAATTTAGATGTTAGAGATACAATTTTAAACAGATGACTCAATATGACCCCATGTGTCACGTTTAGACATGAGGATTTAGGATCCTATGGTAATATCAGGTACATTTAATAGGAACAGAGAGAGCAGCTTTGATCATTTAATATTTGGCTGAGATTGTGGATAGGTATGAGAAAAAGGAAGTGATTATGCTGCAAAGAAATGGGAAAGAGCATGTTATCAGATATGTATTAGACACTTGACATAAATTGTCTTTAAGGCTCACTACTGCCCAAAGGAGTAAGTAATATGTCCATTCTTTAGATGGGGGGTGATGACAACAGTGATGAAAGGATTTGCTCAGAGAGCACGAAAGCGGTAGGGCTGGTACGAAGACTGAACCAATTTCAAGTTCCTTGTTCTTTTCATCCCACCCGGCTGCCCTGTGGGCTCTGAAGTGAGTTAATGCTCAGCCCCCATGCCTTGTGTGCTTCTTGTCCCAGTTTCATACCAAATCTCAATTGTTTTTCTTCCAGAGAACTTTTATAGAAAGCTGCTGACAAGACTGGATGAGATGCTACAGCTGACAAGTATATGAAAAAGAATGAAATAACTTGAGTTCTGGAGTGAACAGTTAAGTTCCTGGATTGTTGAAAGTTCCATTCTTTACATGGGACTAACCATCTTTTGTGAGGTAATTACAGAAATGCTGGCGAGCTCTTTCCATTAGTGGTTCTTGCATACAGTATGCACTTCTTATGTTGTGGGGCTCTTTTTTGTTGTTGTTCACAATTCACCTTAGGGGTTTTCTCAAACTCTGCATTCTTATTCTATAGCGGTTTTTAGCTTTCTTTTTTCTTTCCAGGCTGGGTGGATGATGCAGTTTCACTTCTAGGTGTTAGGATTCTCTTTCACACTGGTTTGTCATGACCTTAAAGTATTTTAAGTTTCTCCTTTGGTAAATTTTTCTTTTTTAAAAATATGGTACCCCAGTAAGCCAGAGATTTGTTATACCAAATGAGTTTATATAAAATGCCAGCACCTGGAGAAGCCATAGTTCATAAGCATCGTTGGAGTTGACCAAATGTCAAACCCCACCAGGGATCTACATTTTTATTTATTTTGACAGGTTTTGGGGTCCAGACTTAAAGGCTATGGTTCTGAGTTGCCTTTAGGTTGCAAGAATTGCCCATGTGGTATATAAATGCCAAAGAAGAAAAAAAATGTTATAATCATAATTGTCTTCATGTATAATCGCCATCATAGCTCTTCCCTGTAGATAACTGAGGAGGCCTAATAGTCGTTTTGAGCTGCAGCCACCCACAAAAACCACACACATGGCATTTTACTCAAAACCTTACTTTAACCACTACTTTGTGATGCAAAACTGGTGGAATTTTGGGTACTTTCTGTAAAATTGAAATCTTTAAGGGGGTTTTCCAACATTCTGGTTGATTGTTAGCAAATTATCAGTATAATGAACAAGAGCAAAGTAGGGTTTGCTAATAAACACCTACTTCTATGGTAGGATAGGATGCCAGTCATCTGTATCTGAATGTTTTCACTTGGAAGAAGCCACCTTGAGAGAACAGATTCTCCTTTTTGAAAAACGCAGTTAAGTAAGAAGTACTATAGGAGATTTGTAGTTGTAAAAGAGATTTTTGGAGCTTATCATTGCCACAGTTTTCAGTCTTGATGAAGTGTTCATATTCAGTACTTTCTAATTTGTGGATCCACTCGTAAAAGGGATTTGAAAAGCAAAGCAAATCAATTTGCATTGGAGGACAAAATGCAATTCTCCATAAGAACTTTCTGTGAAGGGGAAACTGTTGTGGGAAACCGATTTCTGATGAGATACTATAGCCCCATTCTGGAAGGCAGGTAGCAACTGGGAAGAATGCTCCCTGTATTTGGCTAAGTCAGGAGACCTTTGTTTATTCTGGAGCCAAGTCCTGAGGCCAGTTGCTTTGCATCTTTAAGTCTTAATTTTTTTTTCTCTTTTTTTAAATCTCAACACGAGGCTCGAACTCATGACCCTGAGATCAAGTCACATGCTCTCCCACCTGAACCAGCCAGGCGCCCCTCTAAGTCTCTATTTCTTATGTTTAAAATTAGTTTCACTCCTACTGTATGGTTTGGTAGATGGAGCACATTATCTCAAGAGCCTTCTGTAGGAGCCCTTTGTGATATTCTGTCTTATGTAAAGGTGACTTTTATTTGTCATATAATTTTACCTTCTATCAAGCACTTATTTTGTTCTCTGAAAATCTGTAAAAACATTATTTTAGCAAAACCAGCTCTACTTCTAGAAGTATGTAGTTAGGCCCCTCTTGTATTTAGTATTTTTGAAGGAGTAAATTTCCATCTATGTAGCCCAGAAGTCAGCCTTAAAATAACTGCTAGAAACTTTCAGGCTATTTCTCATTCATGCATTATCATGCTAAGTAGGACCGTAGACCATCCTCAGTATGAGGATAGAAAAATCTAGAATTGAGTTTTTAACAGGTTAATTCCTTTGTTTACTGTGAAGATCTTGATAATTTCCCACTAGCACATAAATAAAGCTTTGTTTAGTTTGCTCTACTGCATAGACCATGTTGGTTAGCTTCCAGAAATAAAATATGCTTGCTTTATAATTTATGTGAGGAAATATTTAAATAGGATGAAAGAGCAGTTTTTATAGGACCCAAATCAAGCAATCCATTTTCAGAAAGTACAACCAAATAAAAAATTGGCTGAGTGAAGAACAATGAATAAGAAGCATGAACTTGGAAACAAACCAATTAAGTTGAATCGAATTTTTAAAGAATGAAATAAAAGAAGTTGTATTTTGTACGTGTGTGGGGTGAGTAGAGACAGATATAGTTCTAAGAAAAATTGTATGGGATGGACTATCATTTAAAGCTTTAGGACCTGTCAAAGAGTAGAAGCTTTCTTTGTAGGGGAAAAGGAGGTTTATCATTACAGTTTTATATACAGAAGTAGTAAAGGGCAAGATATTATAAATGTTAGAAAAGAGGAATGGAATTTCTCAGACCCTTTAACAAATGGTTTAGGTAAGGAAATTGGGAAAATCTTGGAATTTGGATTGGTGCTAAAGCAAACTTTTAAAACTAAAGCCAAAAAGACTTTCTTGCGTATTAGCATTCTATTACCACATTTGTTACTCAGCTTGATAACACCAGGCGACTTTGAAAGTGATGTGGACCTCCATCCTTGAAATAGAAGTGTTGAAAAAGCAATGTCTGGAGAAAGGTGAAATCACAATTACACATCAAAGGCTACAGAAGTTTTAACTTCAAATTTTATGTTTCAATTATACTAACTTTGTGTTCACACCCAAACTCCAAGGGTAGAATCTGCCACATATAGGGTGGGGTGGCATTCCAATTCCATTTCTTTTCTGCTGAAGCTGGCAAACTGAATAAAGATTTATATCTTAAGTGACAGGATTCAGATGAAACATGACAAACCTGTAAACGCTGCAACCTGGACATGTCAGTGCAGAACTTTCCAGTGAACTGGATGGGACTGGGGAGACAAACCACACACATTGCCATGGTGTGTTGGGCAGCATGACAGATCAGAAACCCAAGGAAGCACAAATCCTTGCTGGCTGAAGCACATGTGGTGGGCTTCGGCATAGATTGCTATTTTGTTTTTAGATTCAAGTGTGTGTCCATCTTGGGTCAGCCTTATTATAGAAAAATTTTGTGAAAATACACTGCACTGGCTGGAAAATTATTCATTTGTTTTTTTAAGTTATCAAATTTATAAAGTAGAAGCATTGGTTATAAAACCAGTCATTTAACTGGAATTCAGTCCTGACCTAGTTCCCAACATTGGGTGGTAATTATTCTTATTTACCAAGCTCAGAGAGAATCAGTATTAAAAGAGCAACCAGGCAGGCATTGCTTTGAGGAGGGAACAAGTTTTACTACCTTTGGATAGATGAGTTAACTTTGTGAAACATTTCTGACTGCCTGTCTTGCTGAAGGACTCCAACCACTGGACAGGAAGGAAAACAAACTGCAACAGTTTTATTGCAGACAGCAAGTCAAAGCCCCCCATTCCTGGGAAAGCACAGGAGGCAGGAGCTTCAGCAGCACCCACTCCTGACTCGACCATGGATGCCCTGGCGCACGCTGTTCAGGACGGTCTGGTTGGCAGTCACTCATCTAGAAGAATGAATGAACATCATATTAAACACTCCCTGGTATTTGTTCAAGTAAATCTCCTCTGAGTTCTTGCTAATCAAGTAAGCATTTTCTGAATTAATCTGGTAACCAAACCAGTTGCACTTTAAATTGGTCCCAAAGAAAATATGTAATTAATTGGAATAGCTGTTAAGACACAAAGAAATGCCAAAAATGAAAGCCACCAGTCCACCACTGTATATTCTGCATCATTAAATATTTATTTTTATATATGCATTTACAAACTTTACTCATTTCAGAACTCTGCTTTCAGTACATTTTTAAACTTTTTTTTTTTGCAGAGATTCTCTTGTAAAATGAGATCCATATACAAAACTAGGCAACAGATATAAAAGTTTCCTTTCATACTTTTCATCCATCAAGGAAATAAATCATGTGACAAGGAAAAAAAAACCAAAACGTGGCTCTTTCACAAGAATAACATGTCAGTGTTCAACTATGAGTTCTAATGGGATAGATCATATTTCATCTTTATATGGATGTATATAGTTTAATACTTCTTAGCTACTGTAGCATGTTGGTTCAGATGAAGAAAAAATCAACTCTACTGTTCGGACTAGATAATCTAGACACCATCCATTATTCATTTCCTTATAATGTGACACCAAAATTCACCTTGGAGATGACACTGATTGGCCAGCAGTCTTTTATTCCAAATGTTGCATAAAAAGTTCCCTTTCAAAAATTCATTAACTTCGCAAGCTAAAGTCTGAGCTTCTAATTTAGCTCTCCTACTTAAAGAGTTTAAATGATCAGGTCAGAAGCTTAAAATTATCTTTGAAACTAAAGTTGCTTTTCTTAAAATGAATGCTGACTTGGAGCACTGTCACTATTAGACAGAGGTGCTTAATGCCACTAGCAACGAAAAACAGTATCACCACAGTAAGTAAGTATATGGTACAAAATGCCCAGGGGCAGGAAACTCACTATTAATATGATTTTGGCAGCAGCATCATTTGATATTTAACCATTTATTACATAGTATTAACACACCAGCTTCAAAGATGTGCACTCCCATTAGGACACTCAGGAGTTACAAATTCATTGTGATTGCATAATTTGTATTGCACAGTTTTATAAAAAACATAAATACTGGCTATTCTAGTTTTAAATACAAAATACATGTCATATACTTTTAAATCTATAATCTGGTTCAAGTGCAAATCAGGTGCTTTCTTTAGTCCTTCCAAAAAAGGCATTTTTAATATTTTTGGCACAAATGAAATTTCATTATGCCAACAATTCTAATTACAATACATATATCCAAACCTTTAGAGTAGCAATCATATACATACAGTATAAAACTGATTATTTACAAATGTACTATGCATTAATGTAATCTTTGTGGGTGAATCAGAACTAATTAGCCATACCCACACTAATAATAATTAAAAAAGGTACAGGAGATTCCTTTATTTCATTTGCTTATGCTGGTTGCTGTGGGTTGACATTCATATGAGGAGGATGTCCTAGAAGACCAATTCTTTGTTTCTGCTTCCTTTGTTCTGTCATCTGGAAAGTTAAAAAGTTTCATCATTAGACCCAGACACTTCCTGTACGTCAGATCATATACTGAACCATAGATTTACCTCTGTGGTTATGGTTTATACTGAAACCCACTTTCTACAAATAGTGTACCGTCACTAAATCAAACACACACAACTTCAAAAGGGACATCTTCCTAGGCAGAATGGGGAATTCTGTGACCTACTCATGCAATGTGGCATTCAGAAGTATTGCTCACTATTTGTTTCATAAAGAAACAAAAAACAGTCAAAGCACAGGATTCTTGATTGTTTCTCAAATCCATTTCCAAATGATTTAAAAGCTCATTGGAAAATGGTGGCTTTGTGTGGTGCTAACAGCACACCAAACTATCAAGAGAAGCAGTGTGTTTAGAATCCTAGGTTTGAGAGGGACTATGTCCATGGTCTTCAGGGGGTCCCGATTCCATTACTCAATGATTCTAGAGTAATTCTGGTTTCAGAGGAAAAATGATGTAGCACATTTCGGAAGATGAGGAATGTCCTCACATGTCCCTGAGATCTAGACTGACTAAAGGTCATAGACAATGCTTTAGGTACTCAGTGGGGTCTGTTCTTTGCCACCCATACACACAGGACTGCTTTGGGTCAGGAAAGACCATTTCCTAAGACTGGTCAAATGAAAAAGCGCTTTCAAAACCCCAAACAAGAGGTTGTTATTATTTGGCTGCTGAACTAAATCACTTCTTGTATTGATGGGTAGCTAGCTCTGTTCTAGGTATTTTTAGGACACATTTAGTTCTCTGCATTAACAGTTTTCGTAACCAGTTGGTCCTGGCTCTGGATTTGATGCTGGGCATTTAAGCCAATTAATATAAAATATATATTAGGTAAAATTGTTGTCTACAAGTGGCCTAAGGTCCTGCATGTAGATTTTTGGTTTCCTAAAATCAGAGAGGAATTAGGTATCCTTGTAAATAGAATGTAGGCTTTGGCATCAGACCCATTTCTTTACGGTTCTATGCTACTTAGCTTCTCAAAGTCTGTTTCTTTACTCACACAATTAGGATGATAATTCCTATCTCATAGGGGGAGAATAGAACAGAGATATATGTAAATTCTTTGCTAGAGTGTCACATAGTAGATGCTTAAATCTCAGTTTTCACTTGGACTAATTTTTGGTACAAAATATCCTGAGAACATAAGAATAACTTACCTAGGTTCAATTTTAAAGTGGTTACTTATTCAAAACATAGTTTTTCTTTTAAATCAAAATACTATTTTTAGGCTCCTGTGAAATACCTTCTGTTATAATTTAGAAGAGAATTTACAAGGAGTGAATATTCCAGAAGGTAGCTTTTTATAAAGAATTGAATTAAAACATTACAGCTAGCCTCTCAAGTTTCCGTAGATGAATGACAAATCTTCTAAGTAAGTGTTACACACTACACTATACTTCACAGAGTCAGCTGAGAAAAGAGAACCTAATTTGACATGTGGGATAAATTCACAACTAGATTACAGTGTAATCTGTAATTCATTGATCTTACTGTCTGGTACTTCAGATACTTAGCTCAGATCCACCTCCCTCCCCCAGCTGACGGACACAGGGACAGACACACTCTCTCTCACTCTTCCCTTGGTAGTTAACCCTGAGAGGGAATCCAGTACAACACAACGAAGCTTAACAATCACAAGCATTCTAATGGATTTAGGAATGGGGCGGAGGGGCTCAACCCCTCCTGAAGGCTACTTTATTTAAATACTTTGATTTAAAGTTACTGAGGTCTTTCAACTGTCAAAATTAGTTACTAAAACCTTTTCTGTAATTTTTCTATAAATAACTACTTGCATTTGAGATGGCCTTTTATATTTGCATCTGTTCATGCCTGTTGGTTAGGTCAGCTTTTAACTTTGCGAGATATTGACTATTCAGTCATTCTTTTAAATAGAAAAGCTTCTACAACAGTATTTTTTATAACAAATGAGTCTTTACCTGATAGCACACCTCCTTTTCCCTTCAATGGCCATCACCTGACACCTCACTGCTGCTCCTAACTTTCTAGGTTTGCCTTTCTAACATTCTGCCCGCCCCCTCCCCATCTCCTAAACCTTAAAATACCCTATTGATGTAGGTTAGTTGCCAAATTCTTTGCTCAGGCAGTCCTATTCCTGGTAATTTCAAGTACCTAGTATATACCTAATTTTGTTTTCTATTTCTGTAGAATAGTGGTTCTTAAACTTTGGCATAGGCCAGAATCACACAGAAGATTAAAACAGATCAAAGGGCCTACAAACAGTTTCTGATTCAGTAGGCCTAGGGTAGGGCCCATTAATTTGCATTTCCAACAAGTAACAAGTGAGGTTTATGTTGCTGGTCTGGGATCACACTGCTTCTCTAGAAGCAGTGATTATCTTGGAAATATGTCAAAGATCACTTCAAGTCTATTTTCACATTCTTAAACACAAAAGTATTTTGGATACATATATCATTTTTCTCAAGGTTAAGATCTTGGAGAAGACTATCTATAGTTGAGCACATAGTAGGCATACAAATCTGTCTGAATTCTGTTTTGATCAACCACAGCCTTTTAGACAGAATGGCTGTCATTTAAGTGACTAATAAGTGAGAAGGAATAGGGCAATTGCTAAAGGCTTTAGCCCTTCGACAGTGGTCATCATCCAATTATGATTATAAGGAAACAAAAACAAAAGCCCTAAGGCCTAACTCTGGTCTGTAAAAAACCAAGGTCAACAGTGCTGGCCAGTTAGGTTTCCCTGGCCCATTAGTGCATAGTCTCATATAAGTTCTGGTTTTCTGAGCTCAATTCTACTACCTACTTAAATAATTCACACACAAACAATGTGTGTGTGTGTGTGTGTGTGTGTAAAGCCTTATTTGTGTATTACCTGTTGCTGTTACCTTTATCAAAGCAAACAATGACTAGAGTGAACCTTCATATTCTCACATCATATTCTCTCTGGACATTTGAAACAAAATTGACTTAAAAATATCCCTCAGATTCTGATCAAAGTAACTATATTCAAAATGTGAATACTGAAAAATCTATTTTGAATAGTGTGAAGTGTCTTATTTGTATTAGATACATTTACAATCTTCAAAATTCCCATTTAGCTAAAGGATAAACATTCGAAGCAGTACTCTTCTTCATGTCTACATGAATATAAAAATTAGCTTGAAATTTAGCGTTCCTACTTTTGGCTCGGTCTTAACAAGAAGCAAAGACTATTGTAGCTTTACAAATCAGATGCAGCCAAACATGGGAAAGACCTTTCATGAAAACACGAAGGGTAGGAAGCAAATGAACGCATTTTCCTCTCCCAGTCCTGGCCTCCAACGACGGAAGGCAGGCAAAGGAAGGACTGCTTGTCAGCAGCACACGGATGCCATGATCTGGTTTCTAACAGATCAAGGATCTGAAAAACTGCTTTCCTGTCATAGCCAGGTCTTGGTTACTCAGATTCTACAAAGCCAGGAAACTCTAAAATCAGCTGTGTTTCTAACAATGAGCCTAAAATACTAAGAAAAAAACCTCACAACTCTGAGGAACACTGACGTTGACTTATTGTCAATGTACTTGTTCACACTCTGCGTTGATCCCTAATATTCTGTTCCTCTCTGTTTCACCTGGTAGGCTTGTCCTCAAACTTTGCAATCCAGCTCTTGTAGTACCATCTCTGAGGCTTCTGTGGCATAACCCAAATTCTCTCCCAACCATCAGGTTGACTAAATTGCTTTCCTCCTTTCACAGTCTATTCACACCACCATTACATACTTACAGGGTTGAATTCTAAGTTAGCCGTTTACTGATTTGTTTCCCACGCTAGACTATCAGGTATAGAAAGGGAACAGGTTCTATTCATCTCTGTAACCCCAGTACCTAGGGCTGCACCTCACCAATCTGTTTCACAAGTGGTGGTTCAAAGAATGAACGGAATCAACCAGAACATAGTGCCATTCCTGGAGCATGCCATGCGTTTTCATGCCTTTGCTCATGCTGATTCCTTTCCTGGGATGCCCCCTACTGCATTCCTCTGCCAGCTCAGAAGTCACCTACTTGTAAGACTACATCATGTACAGGCTCTACTCCTTTCTTACTCCAAGCCACACACAGGACTAAATGCCGCCTCCTCTGTGCTCCATCAAGCTCTATTCATGTCTCGAGTGGGATGCACAACTTTTCACACTGCATCATACTGTTAGGTCTATTTTCTTGTCTTTCTTACTAGCTTATGGGACCCTAGAGGGCGGTTGTTACCTTCGTCCCCCTTTGTGGTTCCAGAACAGTGTAAGGAACAATATTCCATTTTCCAACCATAGGCAATTATTCTAATCTTTTGTTATCCCTCCCTTCCTTAAGCAGTTAATGTTCGCAAGGTAACTGTCTTGCATGAAAAGTGCCAAACACTAGAACGTGCTAATGTGATCTAAATTTTCAAGCGCTTTTTGTATTCCTAATAACACGTCAGGGTCACTGTCCCAGAGGAAGCCAGTAACATTTTCAATAAAGTGAAGCCTCTCGATATTTGCTCTTTTGCGTTATGAAGAAAACATGCACAAAAAAAAAAAATGTAGGTTCTTACATCAGTTCTCCTCCTTGGAATAAGAATGTAAGAGAATCATATTTAGTATTCAGAACCTCTTGGGAGGGGAAACTTCAAGATGAGGTGCACCATTAACACTTAGACTAGCAATTCTAATCAATTGTTCTTGGCAATAGTAGGAAAAGTGACACCACCAACTAGGTTTTTAACTTTTGTCCTAGACAACAAGTTTTTCTCCTTAAATTGGTATTTTAAGAAAACAACCACCAAAGTGGTCAGTAGCAGCACAGATTAAAACCAAAGACATTCACATTTAAACTATCATTGCTCCATTATGCTTTTTGGACCAGAAGATTGAAAAAAATATCTCAGTGATGAAGCAATTTGTGTGTTTCCCAGTACTTCTAACAGTGAATGCTATTCTTTCATAGCAGTTTTTAAAAATATCTATCATAGAGTTTCTTGCTCATTAATCATTTGTAGGCTTTTATTTTTTAATTCAAAAAATTGTTTTCTTCAGAGGGCAGGAATTCTTACAATTGCCATTTAAGAACCAGCAACTCTCTAACATATCTGCATAATTTTTTATGCAGAACAAATTAAGATATGTTTATGATTGTTACTACACCAAATTTAATAAAATTCAAAATTTTTCAGTAAGTCAATTCTTAAATGCCCTTAAAGGTTTGTTAAAGGTTACATAATCAAAAGAAAATGCTGACTAATTCCTTTTGAAAGAAACACATTTCCCCAATAAAAGCAGCTGTGCTGAATTTTTCCTGGGCACCTAAAAACCTCAGCAAATCAGTCCTGGTAAAGGCACTTGAGAATATATTACTGGTTTTCTCATACTTCTTTTTAGCTTACAACATCTTCCAAGAAAAAATGGTTCACATTCATTCACAGGGGAAGGGCTTTTGGTCCAACTGCCAACTTGGAGACAAAGAATATAAGGGCCAGAACCAAGCAGTTTAAATCACAGCTTTAATGTCATTAATGAACACTAGTCCCTATGTATGAAGTTTTACATATTTTGTTTAAGCAAAATTTAGGCTTAGCAGAAACAAATTGTACCTTGGATTTTGAAAATGCCAAGTTTCTTTTATGCCTAGCTGTGTAAAATGGCCATGAAGGTATCCTCCACGGTGCTTAAGTGTGTGGGGCAACTTTGTAAACTACAAAGCTCTTTAAAAAAAAAAAAAAAAAAGTAAGATTGTAAACAGTCAACCTGAAAGGCAAACAGGGTAAGGTGACAAAACAAATAAAAACAAAAATATATACAGCATACAAAAATCCAAGCCACACAGGAGGATCAGGAGTTCCAGCCCTGACATTGTCCTAGAGAGTGAAACACACTTCCTAAGAGCCTTCCATGCACCTCAGTACCCTCATGGAGACAATGAGGGAGTGAGGCTCACATTTGTGGTCTTGGATGCCCTCCTTCACCTCAGATGCCTTCTGCGAATTCCTCAACTCACCTCACCCCTGTGACCATTTTAATGAGAGCTCAACAGTTCTTTTACTGAAGTCTGTATTAGATCAGTTTCTGTAAGGCTTTTAAAAATCTCTGATTTAACTAAGATTTGTGTAGCCACAGCCCTCTCAAAAGGGAGACAGGAACTAAAGCACTGCTGAAGGTGTTAAGAAGTTCACCTGGCTCTCCAGAGGGGCATAGAGAAGCAGCTGCAGCTGTACTCAACGAACAGGTTAGTTCTCTGGAACATTTGGCAGGTGTGTCACAGAAAGGGTAAAAAGTTACTAAGATAATAAGAGCGATCTAGTTAGATACTTATTAGCTTTACTCATTCAGGTTATTCATTTTAAGGGGCCACCAAGCTCAGTGCTATAGACAGCATTCATAAAGAAGACTTTCTTTTGTCATTAGTCTTATCTATTTGCATCTTAATACAAGTGAAAGAAAACTGTGAGGCCCAATGGTAGCTGGGGGCATAATAGTCTGGAATAATTTAGTTGGCAAAGAAACAGAATTCAAAGTAGGATCATTACATTGCTCTGCAGACCATCTCCAAGAAGAGCTTATTCCAGATGGGGTGTTCACTAGTTATGTACCTAAGAGTAGAGAATCCCCCATGGGTAGGCCTTGCAACTTACCTGCAGGGCAGCCCTGCCTGATACCTCTTGCTGTGCAAAATTTATAATCTTGTGTATGGAGTTGACTAAAAACCCATATGGGATGCTGACCTGGTCCCATGTCTGTGCCAGGTGACCCCCGTCAGCTCCGGCACAGCACCTGCACCTGCCCACCGGTGGGCCTGCCAGCCCTGGACGCATAGCTCACCTCACCTCGTGTGTGGCGTCCCGTCACCACATCCCTGCCTGGCGCTGGTGTGTGCGCTTTTGTTCCCTCAGAAGGGGCTAGGAGGAGGAAGTACATAGGGTTTGGTACAAATCTCCCCCTCCTCCTTCAGTGCCTTAAAGGGGCAAGTGTCTGCCGTAGGGACAGGGAGCAGGATGGAGCAGTGCTTCTGTAGCCTGGTCAGCTCTTGGGGAGCAGGGGTTGGTCTCTGTTGTCTGTGGTTTTGTCCCCAGCACCTGGCGTGATGCCTGGCCTGTGACAGCCGCTCAGTAAGGATCTGGCCACCGAATGAACTAAAGTATGGTTTTTCCCGGGATGTTGAACTTAAATATCTTGAGTGAAGAGTTGATAGATTTGAGGGCTAGAAAGCAAAGCTAGAAATAGCTTTTAATCTGACAGTAGGTAAAGTAAAAGAGTATGGCTTTATGGGTGGTGTTTTCTGTACAGCACTTCACTGAAGTCATTTGCATTCTCCCTTTTTCTGGTTTTGTTTTTCATATGAAAACCTCGTACCAGCAGCACTGAAAGCAGTGCTACCGGCTTCTCCTGTAAAAGTGCAGTGAAGGGGAACTGGCGGGGAGACAGGGAGACCCGGGCAGTTTTACCCTCTCTGCCTCAGGCCCCTTTTCTGCCTCCATGCGAGGGAAACGTCAGCATTTTAACACGAGCACTGCTGCTTCTGCCCCCATCGAATCTGGTGTGTTTGTGTTTAGGGGGCAGATGGGGCATCTGTTCTTTACCTGATCCTTTAGTTCTGACAGCTGGCCGGAAAGGTTAGTGACAAGCTTCATGGTGGACTCCAGCTTCTCCTGCAGGTTCCTCAGCTCATTCTGCTCCCCTTCAGAGTCGCTGCTGACCAAGGACATGGCTCTCATCCTGGGAAACCAGTCCAGGTTTCTTTCCTAAAAATCCACATTAAAAAAAAGAAAAAAGAAAGTCATTTCTAGGAGTCAAGAAAGGCAGTCCTCCCATGCTATCTTTTCTTTGTGACCTCTTTCATCAGGCGCTCTCTGTTGTTACAGAATTAATGTGCTGTGCATTTTAAAAAACCATTCAGTAAATATCTAATTGAATATCCTTGAACTCTCTCAATTCTTAGAAATCATTTTTAGGGATCCCTGGGTGGCGCAGCGGTTTGGCGCCTGCCTTTGGCCCAGGGCGTGATCCTGGAGACCCGGGATCGAATCCCATATCAGGCTCCCGATGCATGGAGCCTCGTTCTCCCTCTGCCTGTGTCTCTGCCTCTCTCTCTCTCTCTCTGTGACTATCATAAGTAAATAAATAAAAATTAAAAAAAAAAAGAAAAAAGAAAAAAAAAAAAAGAAATCATTTTTAAGCTAAGTACGGAGTGAGGGCACCTGGGTGCTTCAGTCAGTTAAGATTTTTGGCTCAGGTCATGCTCCTGGGGTCGTGAGATTTAGCCCTGTGTTGGGCTCCATGCTCTGCGGGGAGTCTGCTTGAGATTCTTTCCCTCACCTTCCCCCTCTGCCAGCTCAGGTGTGCTCTCTCCCCCAAATAAATAAAATCTTAAAAAAAAAAAAAAAAAAAAACCAAAACGAAACTAACTACTTTTTCTCTAAAAGAGAACTAAAGGTAGGTTTCCAAACAACTTCCCTAATCTGTAAATAGGAATGCAGCCACTGCATTACATGGCTAATGAGTAGTAGGTGGTAAAATATATAGAACATAAAATTTTCCATTGAAGTCGTTTTTAGCTGTACAGTTCGGTGGCATGAAGTGCATTCACACTGTTGTGTAACCATCGCCACCCTCTACACCTCGGGAACTTTCTTCATCTTCCCCGTCTGAAACTCCATCCCCATTCAACACTAACGCACCCAGCCAACCACCATTCTGTTTGCTGTCTCTATGAATCTGACTGCTCTAGATACCTCGTACTGTGCTGTGTATTTTTAAAAGCATTATACTTGGAAAATCATTTGCAAACACTCTGGAAGTGAAATGAATTTTGAGATCCCAAGTGTTCTGGCATTTACCAGATTTGCGTGTGTGAGCTTTTACTTGGGAGGGGATCGTCAAGAGGTTGAAAATGGGGAGTGGGCTTCTTGTTCCATTACCCTCTTTGTCAGCTTATGGAAATTACTGATTTTTTTTGTTTCTTTTTCCTTCCAGTTTGACATCGTTGATAGGTGCCATCAGTTGGTATAAGAAAGGCCCATTCAGCCTCCTCTCCTGTCTCCATCCTTTCTTTTGATATCTATAGCTTATACCTGAAAAGTTTTTCTCACCACTGGTTAACCAATGAGCCAAGACTTCCTCCTCCCACCTCTCTTATTTGTGCCCACCTGTGCTTTTCTCCTAAAAAGCAGGCATCATAGAGAAGTTCTGTACAGAGAGGCAGGGATGAATAGTAAAAGCTTAATCAGCACAAGGTAAGGGGAGAAAATGAACTCAAGTCCACATCTGTCTGGTGTCATTTCTGACCAGGACCATTTTGATCCCATCAAGATAAACATTCTAACACAAATCTTGCCCATCCCCTCACCCTCTGCCGGTACACGCACACAGGGCACACACACTATTATTTCTACTTCGTGTACACCATTGGTCTTCAAATTTTTCTCTATGGTAAATATTTTTTGATAGTAAAGATCTTTGGCTTTGTGGACCAAATGGTTCGTCACAATGACTCTGCTATTGCAGCCTGAAAGCAGCCATAGGCTGTACAAACATGAATGAGTGTAGCTGTGTTCGAGTAAAACTTTATTTATAAATGCTGGTGGTGGCAGGCTGGGTTTCACCCATATTCTGGAGTTTG
Source organism: Canis lupus dingo (assembly GCF_003254725.2). Lineage (NCBI taxonomy): Eukaryota > Metazoa > Chordata > Mammalia > Carnivora > Canidae > Canis > Canis lupus. Next base: position 12,958,671 of record NC_064262.1, read on the forward strand.
CCAACCTGTGTCATACAGTAGAAGGCATCAACATGCTTAAAATCAGGTACAAAATCCAAGACACGTCTAAATGTTAAAAAGCAACCAAGACAGTCTAGCAATATTGAAGCCAAACGAGAACAAGTTGAAAAATATTACAAAGAAGGCATACCACTGTCAATGTGGCATCACATTTACTTGAGTGCTTAAAACATCTGGGGAATTTGGTAATTAGGAACCCACTAGCCTCTAGCATCATGAGTGCAGAGACTACCTTAGTATAGTGACCAGAACATGGTAGACAGTTGATAAATATTTGTGGAGCCCTGAGAGCGAATGCTTAAATGGTGAATTTCAGTTGCTTAGAATGACAGAGGAGAAAATGATCATCTCTGCCTTCCTGTACCAAATACCCTGTGATCAGCACTTCATTCACATGTACCTTTATGTTAGCCTATATTCATTTTCATCAATTTCCCACCACAGTGCAACAGGCAAAAAAAGACCATTCAATACAACATCCCATTTCAAAGATGACCAGTCTAAAAAGCTAAGCTGTTTCCATGTCTGGGAATAGGTTTTCTGCTGTGTGTCTACAGCAAAGAGGAGGAGGAGAATAAGCATTTGAAGACATTTCAGTTTGGCATTGCCACTGAAAGACAGCTAAATAACCTATCACTGATTATATTCACTGCTTCTGTGTCCATCCTTCAGACACAGTCGCACCTTCCCACCAAAGAAACGTCCCACGTTCAGTGTCTAATGCTAAGGGAGGAATGAACGTAACTGTTCAGAAGAGGGCGCACACAGGGGACAGGTGGTTACTTAACTCTCACTGGGCCGACCTATTGAGGAAGGAGAGATGGTGTGGGCTGGACTGATGAAAACGTGAGCCTTTTTGCAAAGCACAAATGCAGTAGGATCACACAGTACAAGACCGGGCTGGCAATCAGAGGCCTCACATATCCACAGGGACTGTCATCAATTTTTACAGACTGACTCCCCGACCCCACACCAGGACAAGTTGAAGAGGAAAGATCCAGTGTCCTATTTACACTGTCAGACTCAGAGGAGCATACGGACACACCATCAATTGGGATGTGACAGGATGTCATGCCAAGTAGGAGTTTGGAGATCACTGTCACAGCTGGATCTGTAATGCAGAAAACTGAGCCCTGAAAGGGAAGGTAACTTGTCCTGGGGAGGGAGGGACACAACAAATTCTTGTATTTCACAGGGGACCCTGAGTGTTGATGAATTATAAACTGCTATTTTGGGGTGAAATATTTGCTAGTTCTTTGAATTTAAATCAAAAGTATAAGCAATATTTTAGGAAATATTTTAAAAATACAAATATATATTCAACATCTACTTCAGGAGCACTTCCCTTATGTGCTTGGTGCTGAGGGAACAGCAGTGAGCCACACACACATATGGTTGCTGCCTCCTGGACCTCTGTCAAGTGGAAATGGCTTTGAAACCTAAGTATGAGATGGGGTTCTTGCCGTCACAGCTCTTGTTATTTAGTTAATGGGAGTGGACATATTATGTTAAAAAAGAAGAATGGTATAAAGCAGGCTACGTGCTATCAAATGAGTGGCAGAGTAGGGCCAGCGTCAGAGCTGACCAGCAGTGATGATCACGGGCTGGAATCCTCCTGGGGAAAGGCGTGGACCTGAAGGAGGGCCACTGCTTGGCCTAACTAAAGGCAAGCATGAGGGCATTCTCCACAAAGTGGGGCCGGCACAGGGAGGAAACCAGTTTGGCTGGAGTGGGGGATGAGGGCCTACAGGCAAGGGCAGCTCAGACTATAGATATTGTAGAGCCGATCAAAGTGTGGGACAGCCTGGTGCATGAAACAGGAGTAACCCGAAGCGTGGAATGAAGAGGGCTGGGGTAAGGGGGTTGGCTGAGGGAAGGAGGAGGGGGGGTGACCTGGAGTCCCTGTGGGCCTGCCTGGTGAGATGCAGGGAGAGAGGCATGTGCATGGCACTCCAGCAGCTAGGGTGGTGAGGACTCACTACTGACATGCAATTTAATATGTTCAACTGCCTAATCTGGCTAGAGAATGCCATCTGAAACCTACCTTTCAAATCTTGCAATGTTCCTTTGCTTAGCAAACCCCCCCATAAAAAAAAAAAAACCACAGATTTCCAAATAGAGTCCACATTAATGAAGTCTTCAAAAGAACACAGAAAATTGACGCAAGAGTCTGCACACAGCTTAAAGCTTAAGCAGCAGTTTCTTTTCCGTATTCCAACAGCAAGTGACCAAATGACTACAGATTAAAAGAGGTTTTCTGTGGCAGATTCCCACCTTCTTTCATGGCATATTTGATTTCTGGACTCCCATGGAAGGAGAGTCCCTTAGTCCCTTTCCTCTCTGAAAGGTCTTTGAACAAATGCAAAATGCAGACCTCAGTAAACAACTGTTTGTTGAACATTTATAATTTCTGTGCCCAGCAGAGGGTTAAGTATTGAGGGTCTCAAGATGAGCAAGACCAGGTCCCTGCCCCCAACGTGCTTCAGTGCACAGACTGTCGTCACAAGGACGGTCCTAGGGCATGGTTCTTCACTTCTGAGAGCCTCCCCTCCCAAGCTGTGACCTGCCGGATGAATGAGTGTGGTCCACCAGTATTAGGAGGACTGCTATGGGCTGCTGTGCTCATCGTCTCAGTGGCTATGATGATGCACTCAGATCCCCTTTGCTTTTGCTTTACTTGGGCTTCCATGAGTGAGACACCCATCATCCTGGGGCATGAAGGTCCGGCCCAAGGGTATATAATGCCACAGACAGAAAATAATGCATCTTTTTTTTAGAATGCCCGTTTCACTGAATGGTAAATTATTGAAAATATTTTTATGTTAAACTCAAAATATGCCCTACAAAGAACATGACATTTAATCAAATTTTAAAAGTTAAATCCAAGATTTGAAAGAAATGTCCTATTTGCCTGAGGCCACTTTAGGCCACATACCCTGATCCTAGGGATAAACCTTCATTCTCCAGCTCAGTGGAGTCCTTGAGTGCAGAGCTGGAAAAGGATTTCTGGTCTGGATATTTTCTGGCTACCGCCACACAGCTTCTCCCTCAGTGCTTTCCTCCAACTCTGATACATAACAATGCGATCTAAGATGGGGGAATCCCACTAAAATCCTAAACCACCGGAAAGCAGCTCAACTGCAGAAATTCAAGTAGTCCGGATGGCATGTATTTTTAGCTTTTCTGCACTGAAGCAGGTAAATCCCCAAATCTGAAATCCTCCGTGTTGCCAGTATTTTAATTAAATAATCATCCCGAGCTGTTAAGTCAAATCTCAAATTACCAAGGAGTACCTAGTGGTTATAATTAATTAGCAATTCTAGCCACACTGTTCTCTCAGCTTCCATTTGATTTTGCACCCTGCACAGTAGGATAAGCTCTGGTGCAGTGTAAGGTTGCTCACCGACTGCATCTCCCTCCGTAGAGAATCTAAGTCTCGAAGGGAAAATGCTTAGACGATCCCAATTACTAGTACAGGGGCAGAGAACACTTGAATCCAATCACTTTGTATTTAGCTTGGACTTTCATAGGAGATGGTGCGCCTGCTTGAGTGCTCTAGGATTCCAGGGAAGCCTGCAGTACACGGTGCTCCAGCTGGTCAGTCTGGAGGCCTCGAAGCGTTTGCAGCATCCTGCCTTTATGTGCACTGAAGATCCAAAACACGGCTCAGTGTCTTGGCTTCTGCATTTTTTGAGGAAATCATCTTCAACTGGCATTTTGTCTGTACGTGAATTTAGTGTGTGTGCACACGTGTGTGTGTGTGTGTGTGTGTGTGTGTGTGCAGGAGGGTGGAGTTGGGGGAGGCTGTGGGTTCAGGGAGCGTCTGTCAGCAGCATCTGTCGCTCTGGGCCTGAGACGTCCCCCGTGCCTGCCTGGCTCTCCTTGCTGCTGGCATCTCGCATACCAATGTCGTTAGGCACCGTCTGCCCTGGTCCTCCTACAATCCAGCCAGTGCAGTTCCCGGCACAGCAAGCGCTTCCTCTGTCAGAGCAGACAAACTGACTGAAGCCACAGCCGGAAGCAGGCTGACCACAAGTGCTAAAGTTCTGGTTAGTTCTTTTCTAGGTAAAGTTGGAAAAGTCCCTGCAAAGGCAAACATTGAAGTTTTAGACACGGGGGCGGTACTGACCTCTTGAAATGTCCTTGACTGGAAAGAAGGAGGGTGTGTGTGTGTGTGTGTGTGTGTGTGTGTGTGTGAGAGAGAGAGTGTGAGAGACAGAGAGGAGGAGGAGAGGAAGTTGGATTGTATGATGCAAATGCTAATCATTCTGAGAAGAGGTTTTTTTTTTTTTCTTCTTCCCAGGTTCAACTGAAGAGGCTGTTCTAAGAAAGACGACTGAGGTAATCAATTACCTTCCTCGGAGAAAGTCTGCTCAGGTAGCAGTTTGTTTACCATGTAAACAGTGGAGCATTTACTGTTGAAATAGCCGGACTAGAGATTTTGGACCTCTCGGTGGGGGGCACAGTGGGGGGCAGGAGGGCAAGAGAGATGGTGGGGGAGAGAAGATGGGTCCTGGGGAAGGAGACCTGTGGCTTGTCTCTCCCAGTCCCCTCTGAGGAGATTCAGAAAGGTAAAGACTGTCCCTTCAACTCACATGACAGATGTGTGTCTACTCATCTTACTGAGCAGGATGACAAACCAGGTTTTCCCAGAAAGCCTGGGACCGCAGGGGACAGGAGTGACTAGAGGAGGCAGGGGTGCAGGGGAGGACTGCGGGTAATCCTTAACTTTCCAAAAGCAAGAATACAGGACACTTCATGAACTTCAGATTACTTGCCCCTTTGGTGGGGAGGGGTGACTTTTTTTTACTGAAGGGGACTAAAATAATTCATTTTTAGGGCTCACTTTTCTGAGACCACAGCAAAACAAAACCCAGAATCTGTTGCTTTGGGTGAGAAACGGTGATAATGATCTCTAACTCTGCTCAGTGATTCTAAAATTGCTATTTATAGCAAATATTATACATTAAAAACAACTAAACTAAAAAAATGGATGCCAGCTATGGACACAGTAAGAAGATCAGGGGCTGGGGGGAGGGAAGGACGTCTTGGTGGAGCGCAGAGGATTTTTAGGGCAGTGAAGCTCTTCTGTTTGCTGCTGTAGTGCTGGATACAGGTCACTGTATAATTGTTAAAGCCTGTAGAAGGTACAACACCAAGGGTGAGCCCTAACGTAAACTGGTCTGTATTTAGTCATGTGTCATATATTGGTTCATCAGTTAGAACAAATACACCGCAGTAATAAAAAATGTTAATAAGAGGGGAAACTATGTGTGTGAGTGTGGGGAGGGGAGGTAGGAAGGGAGCAATATACGGGAACCCTGTGCTTTCTGCTGTTTTTATGTAAACCTAAAACTGCTATAAAAAATAAAGTTCACTAAAAACAAGGAATCCCACACTTGGAATTTGTTGGCCAGTCCCAAGTCCAAAGATCCACTTTCCTCTGTTCCAAAGTTCAGTGAACTCAAACCACATACGGTATCTCTACATTTCACAGGTGCCTTTCTACCACAGCCTTGTGACATGAGTTTGTCAGCAGGAAGAGTGATGACCTGAATCAGGTGCTAAGGACTTCAGGTCACAAGCCCCCAGTGTGTTTGAGGACAGTGCGCCAGTGAAGGTGTCAGTTAACCAACTGGGGTCTCTGTTTCTCTTGAGAAAGAGATCATGGGCTGCCCCTAAGGAGGAGCTACTGTAAGGATCAAATAGGTGTGAGAAGGCGTCCCGTAAGCTGGAAAGCATTATGCAAAAGCATTATCGATCAGTGTCATCAGCCTAAGGTCACAGAGCTAGTCTAGAGTCGGCCCTGGAATTCAGGTATGGACGCCTCGGGTGGTGCTTGGCTTCCAAGTCAGGTTAGGTCCTTCCTTTCTATGGGATTTGACTTCCGAGATACAGATTGCTCCTCTACCACGCAGCCACACGAAGGCTGCCCACAGTGCCTCCAACTGTAGGTGTCAGAGGGTTCTGCTCTTGAGCTCTGAATGACATTACCAAAACAGGCCGCATTATATAATCTTCAGCTGGGCTGGAATGACCACTCACCCTTCCCAGACTCAGTTAATAGTTGTTCTTGGATGATACAGTGTAACAAAGACAGGCCCTTGCCAGGAGAGCGAGCCGCACCCATTTCTGATGAAATCCCTAAGAAGAGCCAGCTGCGGAATCACTGTTTCAGTCATTGGAGACCCCAGGTGAAGTGAGTGCTGGGCCCCCCCGCTGAGACACGGAGAAAGCAGGGCTTGTCCCAGAGTGGCACGGCTGTGTCCTGGGCACCCGGGCCGCCAGGCAGAGGAAGCCAGAGGCCTCAGAGGAGGAGAGGAAGGTGGGGCTGGCAGCTGGTACCGGACAAGGCAGGGTTGGCCCAGTGGAGACTCCTAATAAAGAACAATTAGGGTAACTTGCCCTCCTCTCAAGCTGGCTCATGACATTTTGCTTAGGCAACTTCCCCCTGCATTTTCAGTTAGCTAAGAAATCTACCAGAACGTTCCCAGAGGTTATATATGGGATTTTAGCCATTTCTATTGGTTTTCCTCTATTCTTTTCGGGGTTTCAGGACTCTCAAACTTTGCTCTCTTACTACCTTTATGCAGTCATGGTTTTTGTTTTTGTTAAGCCTACTTAAACAGCTTTCCAAATTTCTCTGCTGTTGTTTCAGGAAAAAATACTTGGCATTTATCTTTGAACCTACAAACACATACACACACATCCATAAGCCTCTCGACTAAGCTGCTTCACACATGAGTGTTCCATCGAACAGTGTTTATCATCCTGTGGGTTTCTATGTTGGCCAACACTTGACCAAAATGGTTTTAGCTAAGGTCAGCCCTGCCTGGATATACTCAAAGAATAGAGAAAAAAAGTCTTTCCTCTTACTGTTCCTACGACCAGCAAGGGTTGAGGGGCAAGTCACCAGCGATGTTACTGACGTGAGGGTGGCCTGGAAAGAAAGCTTGAGCTCCTAAGGGTGACAGAGATCATCAGCTGTGTGCACACCCTCTCAATTCCTCAAGCCTTTCCAAGTCCCTCATTTTACTCATGTGCTCCATGCACCCTGATCCCAAAGATTTGCTATCCTGTTCACACAGGTCTCCTCCTCTCTCCCTCCTGACACCCATACCCCTGCTCTTGACAAAAACCCTCTTTAATAGTTCATGAACTCCCAGCAGCATTTTGCAAGTTGCTTCACTGAATCGTAGCGCTAAAGATGGCATAAGAGGCCCTTTGGTTCAACTTTATTTTATAGGTGGTCACATCAAGGCCCTGAGAAGAAGTGGGTTGGTGAAAGGAGAAACCGAGGGCCTTGTCCACCTGCGTACCCCGCACAGACGCAGGACTGCACCTAAAGTCTAGTAACCGTGCATCCCCACATTCCTTAGCAACACACTGGCAGGCCTCACTGTAGAGAGGCCCCTTACAGAATCCCAAGCGCAGGCACAGCGGCCCCGGAACATTGTGCGGCTTTAGAGGCACTGACTCCCGCACGCTTGAAAATCTGCAGAGAACTTGTGACTCCCCCCAACTTAGCAACAGCCTACCGCTGACAGTCCAGAGTCGATTACCAAGGTGTGTATGTTCTCTGCTTTACCAACTATAGTCTTCTAGTCAAGTGAGCCGTATCCGGTCCAGTCAGTGCTGAGATTCAGGAGGAAACAAAGGAGTTACAGGTGCAGGTCGGTGCCTGGGGCTGCAGGAGGCAAGGGAGGCGCTCAGGGGGGTCGGCACTGGGGCAAGGAGCAGAAGGCGGGTGCAGCGTGTGAAGGGGAGAAGAATACATCCCTGGAGTTCCCGCGCCTGCTGGGTTGGGGGAAGCGTGTAAGCAGATATTGCCGTGCGGACACTGGCGTGTACGGACTGCCCTGGGCTAACTACGGCGGGGGGCCTGGCACCGTGGGGAGCAGTCTTGGGCCACGGGGCTCGCATGCCGCCCCCGGGAGACCGCAGCCCCGGGCTCGAAGCACAGGCGTCCCTCCCGGAGGCTACAGCGCCGCTCCCCTCACCGGTCCCAGCTGTGCCTGGCACACGCTCTGTGCCGGTCAGACTGCGGGCGCTCGGACAGGCCAGACCTGGGGTCTGGCGGCCAAGGGCGGCCACGTGCTTCCCCGGAGCAGCAGGCCCCTGGGGCGCGGCAGGGCGAGGGGCCTTCGCAGCCTCTGGAGCAGAGGGCAGAGCGTGCCATCGGCCTGGGCGGGGACACAGGCTGGCAGCTGCCCGGTGCAGCTGCCGCTGACGGAGCCCAGCTCAAGTGCACAGGGTGGGGCGACGGCACGTCTGGCCGGGAGGCGAGTCCAGGGCTGCTGACACGCTGTTTCCAGCCACCGGAAAGCGAGCGCCAAGTCCCCCTCCCGGCTCCCTTGCTCTGATATTCTCCAACTCGGCCGGTGCCAGCTGACTTCGGAAGGCACGGGACCTGCACGGGGCTCGGAGGCTGCGCCCTCCGCTCGGCTAAGGCTGGCTAAGGGCTTTGGCAGCCCGGGGCCCACGTTACTCCAGGCCTGTGGCCCCCAAGTCAGGCAGGATGGCTGAGGGCTGTCGCTACAGCACCCCCAGCTCCCGGACTATGCGGGCCCTCCCTTCCTCCCCGCAGCCTCACTGCAATTCCAGAATAAAAGTCCGAACCCATGACCGGCCACCTGCGCGGAAACACAGGGTTTCCATGTCACTTTATCGGCAGCCGCCGCCTGCCTGGCACGTGATGAAGCACACGGAGGCGGATGGGCGGGGCGGGTGCTGACCTCTCCCGCACTCCAGGCCTGGCTGCTCGGCTCCCCGCTCCCGCTCCGGCTCCCCTGCTCCCCGCTCCCGATGCTGAAGCCCCAGGACGGCTGCCTCGGCACTTCCCTGCTCTCGCGCCCGCCGGCCAGCACCCCTTCCCTGCAGATTGCCAGGGCCTCGCTTTTATCTGATTAAGAAACACCAGCCTTTCCTGCTCTCCGTTTCTGTCCGGAGCTATTCCCTTTGGTCCTTTTACCCAGTTCCTCAGGCAGAAAGCTGCTGGCCTCACTTAGGAGAGTGCCCGTCTGCAGATTTCATAGCAACAGGCTCTCTCTCGGGGCAAGAAAGGTGCAGTTTCCCTTTTAAAAGAAGGCGGTGACATGTAGGTAATTCAGTTCCCATCTTGATCTTTTGCCCTCGTTAACATACAGCTTTCTGACTGTGCTTGCTTCCTGTGTCTTCTTATCCAATGCAGATAACACCAGTGCTGAGGCCAGATGCCCTATGGCATAGAATCTTCCTCATAGATATTTAGTAGTGCTTTATTTGCTAATAGAATTTCTTTTTTTGCTTGGAAAATTTACCCAAGAGGTATTTTCCAACCAAAAAGAGATGGCTCTTACATGTCTTTCTTGATGCAAATCCTCCAGGAATGCAGGCTCCTGGCCTGGCCCCTCCTATGTGAAAAAGGCACTATGTTCTAAGAGCATTTCACTGACTACCATGATATTACTTTTGATTTGGAAAATTGTTTCTTTGCTTTTATAACCTTGTACAACGAGTTTCTGAAGAGGTCACGTGAATTAATACAAGGTGGAACAAACTAGAAAATCTCTAGTGGAATAATGTGTGAGGACGTGAGAGAAGGAGGGAGGGAAGGAGGGAAGGAGGGAAGGAAGGGAAGAGAGAGAAGTCAAGAGCGGTCTATTTTCACTGTGAGAAAAAGTCAGACCAGGCTTAAAGGATGATGGATCAGACACTCTAATTATCAGGGAGTTCTAACTATTCAGATGAGTCACCCGGGTGTGGAAGCCCGTCTGTCTATGGTTCTGGTGAATCTCCCTTCGCCTTTAACTCAAGACACCTCTCTCCTCTCAAAAAATGGCCACCAAAGGCAGGATCATGCCCTGTTCCAGGCTCAGGTGAGAGTAATGATGTTTATCAGATTTAACCGAGTTAGCATTAACATATATTTCAGATCCACCCTTTGTAAGAGGTGGCTCTGCCTTCCCAAACTCTAGTTATTTCTATCACCCACTATCGTATTCTCCTCAATGTGGTTGCCTGATTAGCAGTGCTGGTGGCAGCTCAGAGAGTTGACACCCATCTAATGCCCAGAGCTTCTGTCTTGTTGATTTGTGTGTTAGCCAGTCAGCATCACTCAGGAGGTCTTCTCTCTCCCTCCTCTCACCCCTACAACCCAGGTGGGGCCTTTGGTGGGCCTTGCCTCTTTTGAAGGTGGCTAATTTGCCTGGGAGATGAGCCAGTCCAAGCTAGGAAAACCAGAGTCAGCCTGACCAACAGCACCATGGCCTTGATGCTGAGGGCTGTGTGTGAACGAGGAACCACACTGTCCCCGTACATGTTGGGACAGCTCCAGGGTGGGTTCTGATTCAGCAGCCCTGGATGTGAATCTCAATTCCAGGCCTTCCCAGCAGGGTGACCCTGGAGAAGCTGCTCAACCTTGCTGGGCTATACTTTCCCACCTGTAAAATGGGAACAGTGCCACCTACAATGTTCTGGAGATTAAATAGCACCATGCATGCAAAGCATTTATTTCAGTATATACTGATTAAACACGACCTATTATTAGTTATTATCCAGTCTGCTCTTGTTACGCCAAAGTACAGCCCGACCAGTCCCCTCCTCCAGAAGCGGCAGCCTATCTCCCGACACTCAGGCTATGTGGGAGGAGGTTCCCCCCAGCTAGCCCAGTGGTCCGTTGACATGCTATCTTGGGGGAAGAGAAGGGTCCAGAGCACATCCAGCTATCAGGGGATGTTGAAATATAGATGAACAGCATTCCATCTGACCACCCTGCACAATTCACTCAGAAACATGCCTCTGAAAATAACTTCTTTTTCAAGGTAGAATTCCAACGTATAGAAGGGAAATCTATATTTAATTAACAAAACAGATGCTATATATATTTAAATTATATTAAATAATAAATTAAATTATAGTTCTGTCTTCTTTACTAACCTTCTTTCTTTAGGTTTCTCGAGTTTCTAACTTTCAAGAGTAACTTTGCTTAATAAATTGAACACTGGCATTTCTCCTGAGCTTGACTGTCACAGAAAATTGGGCTGCTGAATCTTTGCTGGGAATCATATATTTGGTCTTTTATCTACAACATGCCTGCTGTGCAGTATTTAAATTCCTGCAGGCAAAGATGCAACTAATTTACCACTTATCTGGGTTACATATATCTGATTGTATGGCCTGTCAAATCCCTGTCTATGGACTAACACATTCTCATTTCAGTCAGCAATAGAGAGAAGTCAAAGAATGTTCACTTATTGACAAAGACTGTGTACATCAAGTATGGTGAAAATCTGAATGCAGCTCAGGACTAAGAAAACTCTGCTTATCATAAAGGCGACCACTACAACTCTACACAGTAGTACCAAAAATCAAGTTCCTATGGGGAGAGGAAGCTCAGGGGTTTTTCTCCCGCCTTGAAGAGCCAGGCCTAAGTGCGCACTCCGTAGTCAATGTTTCTCTGTAAGTACAGCCCTGCCTGGGGCCTGAGTCAACGAATCGGAGACTGCATCTCCAGGCCGAGCGCACTGTCAGTTCTCTACAGAGAAACAGGGGGGACCTGGCTTCCCCACGGCGGTGCTAGGTACAGAACCAGCTCCAATCACGGGCGTCGAGCCGAGGGACGCATTGACCACCGAACCAAGTACCATCATCACAGAATCTGACATACAAGACAAGTCACCCAAACTCCTGGTCGTGGGTCGTGACTGTGAGTGGGGGACGCTGCTGAACACGGGGATACAAGTCACAAGTCTTGAGGCCGATTCGATGGAGAAGAGTGATGTCAGGTTTGTCCTGCTCCAACATTTACGAGGACTTAAGTCTAAATGTAAGAGCAAGGAAGAAGCAGGAATTTTCCATGGGAGGAACTTCTTGGAGTCAAGATGCCCATTCCGACTTTTCTTAGCAACAGCGTGCCAACAGCCAAGACATCTTACACAGTCGTGAAGTGTAGGACACGATGCTTGCGTCAGCTCTCTCAGCACTGCACTCTGCTTCCCTGCCGACTGCTCTGTCTGTTCATCTGGCCCTTCTGGCATCCACTCCCTGCCTCCTCCAGTGCCTGCCACCCCCTCCACCCTGGTCCCCGCATTTCTCTCATTGCCATCACCCAACGGACACGGGAGGTGGTTATTAATCCCTATGTACAGAGAGCAGCTCTGGTCAGGGAAGTCCCATTACTCCCTGGGACTACGTGGTTAGGAAGGAGCAGAGCCGAAACTCACGTCCTGGATTCTCTACCTTCAAATCCAATGCTGAGGGAGTGAGGTCGTCATGGTAGGCATGGGCCTGGCCTTGGCTTTACCAGCAATGTTCCCATCTCTAATGAAAGGAGACAAGGCACGACCAGAGGGAGAGAGAAGAGAATATACAGTCTTCTCTTCTGTTTAGATGAAAATTAAATGGTGGGGAACATCTGGCTGCTAAGTTCCCTACTGTCATCTCTGGCAAGAAACGTACTGTCTCCATGTTTTTTTTTTTTGAGATGAAAATCTATTTACCATCCCTGACACCATGGTCTGTGGGGAGTCATTTTCAGGGCAGCTGTGAAGCTCCTCCTCTACCTTCCAAGTGATCACCTGGGGTCCCTTCTGTTTGGTGGTTTTGGGGTGTCTATGGGCAGCTGTTAATCATAGTTCTTAATGAGTCTCCAGGATCTTAATTCGTGAGCTGGGGGAGAGCTGAACAACCCCAGCCTCTGCCCACTAGTCAAGAAGTGGTTTTACTGAGAAACACAAGTCAGAAAAGAGCCTGTCTCCTTCCTGTGATTTTTTTTGGGACATGAGGTAAGCAAATGGGTAGGTGACTTTTCCTTCCATCTCTGACACTGTTAGCTGCCCTTCTCTCCTTGATCCTGGAAGAACAGAGTTGGCTTCTCAAAGAGATCACCCGGCATTTCTCCCTAGGACTGGTGGGCAGGAGGTCTGCCGCCTTAGGAGGAAATGTTGAGAGGAACTCCTCTCTGGGCTGTGGCTGTCTCCACAGGGAATGACCGAATGGGTCTACCACATGGGCCTGTGGCCTGCCCCCCCACAGCTCTGAGTTCCCATGGGCTGTCAGTCGAACATCCCTAGTACTAACCTCCCGTGGCCAGTGGTCCCTAGGGAGTCGCCAGCAGGGATTCGTGTGACTTCAGTACTGGACACCACTGAGGATGGTGCTGACAAAAGGCATAGCCTTTCAGCCAGTGGATCTAACACTTGCCTGAGCCCTCACTAAGGGCACGGAACATCTGGTTCCTCGGCAACTTTGACATTTAGCGTTAAGAATTTTCTGATGCTACATATTTTTAGGCCTTTTGACAAGAAGTTCTTGTACAACTGAAGAATGCTGTGGATGAAGAAAGCACACTGAATGCTGGGTTTTTCAAAGCATCGCCAAGCAATGGGCTCTGAGCAGGCTCAGTGGGAGGCTGGGATGGGGGTGGGGGTGACTCCTTGGCTCTTAATCCTCACCAGGTGACTGCTCACAAGGCTCCTTTAAGTCTTCATGATTGAGACAGGAACCTAAAAGTGTGCCAGGATTTTCTGTGACAGTAAAGTAAGATGATTAACAGAAAGCTTTAAAACTGGCCCCTGAAGATTTAAAGATAGGGCACAAATACTTTCAAGAGAAGCAAACAAAGGAAAGGAGAAAAAGAATGTGTGACAAGGGTAAAAACTCGAGGTCATTTCCTCTATATGTTACAAGACTTACTGCAAACAAAGGTACTTATGTGTGTATGCAGAAAGGTCTCTGTCCGCACAAAGGCTGACCAAGTATCTTCATTTGGCCATACCAACAATTGGAGGAAAAGAAGGGACAAGGAGAACTTTGCAGCTAATGTGTCTTGACTCCAGAGACCTAACCGAAAGTCTGCACAAGCAGCCACCAGAATTCCCAATTCAAAACAGATCCTACTCCCACCTGGCCCCTTGCTGCCAGCTGCCTCCTGGTCTGCTCCCTCCTGTGGTTAAGGGGCAGTCCCTAGTCGTTAACCCTGGGCTTGCACCCTGGTTCGCAGCTTCTGAGCTCCTCCTGGGCAAGCTACTTAACCCTGAGCCTGCCTTTCATCTGTAACAGAGAACATCCATCGGCTCCATTCTGGAACTTGTGTCTTTTTCCTCCTTCTCTGTTAATTTTTTTCTCTTCTCCCTCTGCTTATCTATGACCCTTTCTTTCAACCCCTTTAAAAGTCATCTCTGCTGTAAAACCTCCTCCATTTCTCTTTACTCTCAAAGTCCTCTTTGGTTCCCCACTGAGGGTAATTTTAATTATGAAACACAGTACTAGAGGTAAAAGAGCTTTATAAGCCGTAGAGTGCTAAAATCTTACAGAACATTAGGAATAGCTATCCTCAGCACTCACATCACCAGTTCAGATGATCATTTCTTCAATCAGCATCTGTTTTGTATCTTCTGTTGGATTCTTACTACTCCAAGCATGATCCACCAACCAGCAGCTTTGGCATCCCCCGGTAGCTTGCTGGAAGTGCACCATCTCAAGTCCTGACAGTGCCTGCTGGATCACAATCGAAACTCTAACCCATCTCCAGACTGATACGTACAATAAAATTTGAGAAGCATGGAATTAGACTTCAAGGACGGATCTCAAGGGTACAAATGGCACAGAATCCCCAGAAAGCCCTCCAGAACCTGCAGAGGCCTCTGAGCTGGTGTTACATGGGGGTTCAAGAATATTACCATGTGACTGCTGGCCTGCCAGCAATAAAACTAAAAACCTGCCTGCGTCTACTGCATATGAATGATGATATTTACAGGAACAGATGTCACCTGAGATTTCTTTATATTACAAGCTTTAAAATCACATCTGCATAAAAAACACAGAAGGGTTCGTTTAGGATAACTCATTATCAGGCTGAGTGCTTAAGTCCTTGGCAACTAGAAGGAGAGTCAGTGAATTGTGTAGTCTTTTTAAAGAACTGATGGCCCCCTCTCCCCAAAGTGAGCTACTGTAAATCACAAAGGCTCCCTAGACTTCACAGTTCATGCCTCCTCACTTTACCAACACCCCCGAACATTTTAATGGAGTTCAGAAACCACAGGTATGAAAGGACAGCTGGCCTGGGACTCCCACTGCACAGGTTTGCTGCCTCCACGTAGTCCTGACCAAAAAGAGTGCTCTGGAAACCTGTGGCAGCTTCCCCTCTTCCCAGGACAGGGTGGTCACGCTCCCCATCAGCAAGAAGATTAATTTGGGACTCTAATTCCTCCATCATATGATCCCTTCCTAATGATTAGCAAAGCATCTCCCAGAAAGGCTAGGCCGAGGCCAAACAAATGAGCAAATAAACCATGCTGAGTGCATTACATCAACTGATCATTTTTTTAAAAGTTCTCTTAGGGATCAGGTTTTATTTAAGGAGAAAAAAAGAAAAGCATCCATTATGAAGAAAAGAGGCTGAGTACACAGAGATGGGAAATCAGGCTCTGGAGTTAGATCAGGGTTAAAACCCCAGCCCCAGTGAAGTGGCTGTGTGAATCTCTTGGAGCCTCATTGTTTCCTCCTTTAAAATGGAATGATACCACCCATCTGGTGCTTCTGAAGTTCACGTGAGAGTACAAAGTTCTAGAGTTAAATACCTCACCAGCTAAGGGTTTAGTAGCTCAGTACACATTAGATGCTCTTTCTCTGCCATGTGACCTGCTCGCTGGCTCCCAGTGCCGTGCTGTGAGCCGCCTTCAGGAGCTCCCCGCTCACCTTGATCATTTCTGCCACGTAGCTCTCGGGGCCCGTGTACTCTGTGGAGTCCTTCACTTTCACCAGCACGATGAAGCACAGGTAGTGCCACATGTTGTGCTCTTCCTTGATGTGTTCTTCAAAGGTGACAGTCTTGTTGTCAAACTTGTCTCTTTCCAAGCCTAAGGAGAGACAGAAAGCCCCCAGCCCCAAGTGAGCAGCCACGGAATAGAAAACTGTGAGAGAACTGTCTGCAGGGGAGGCTGCGGCTCTAGGTCCCATCTCTGTGAAGAGCTGGATTCCGCTGGCCTCCTAGACACATGGCAGGAAAACACAGGGTGCGAGTGAGAGGGACTTGGGTCTGAATCCCGCCTCTGCCCCTCACTGGTCACTGCTGAGTCTCCTCGTGCCTTAGTTGCCTTGTCAGGAGCTGGGGAGACTGCTGGGCGGGTTCCAGGAGTGCCCAGGCTTCAGTGAGTCAGGGGCCACGTGCTCACACACACGAGGCAGCCAGTGATCGTGAGGAAATGCCAAAATGTACACATGTTAAAAGGTTTTTCGAAGAGACAGAATGAGGACTAAAAGAACTTTAAACACATTTTGAGCTCTAGCTTGTAAGTTTATGTTTTGCATAGGTCTGGGCGAGCAATTGTGAAACTAGTCTCTGTGTATTCTTGGATGGAGGAAAGAAATCTATGGTGCATCACGGGAACCAGATTCCTCACTGTCAAAGAAGGGAGCACAAATCTGGGAAGGGAGAAAGATAAACACTGTCATGTTGAACTGGAAGTAGAGGTAGGGGTATGAATTCATCCTTTTTCATATGTTTATAAGAATAGATACAGGAGTGTGTGGCATATGTATGTGTACACAAATGCCCGCGTGTACGCAGGTACACGTATACTCTAGATCTACCCCTAATAAGCTCTGGGAGCAGTGGCACACCGGAGGGGTGCACACACCTAGTCCTCAGCTCTTAGCTCCCAAATACCATTCTCCACTAAAAAGAGCCAGGGCTTTTTAGAAAAACGGGCGAAACCCAGGCTGGGTCAGAGAGGTACAAGTTAAACTCGAACCTGGAATATCTCACAGCACTAAAAAAATAGTAAGGAAGAACTTAATAAATGATGGTGACATGATGAAACAGAGAAACCAGCTTAAAGCGCTGGACAAATCTGGGGCAATCTGAGCATCAAAACAAATAATGACATTAAAGAATTATAACCCACTGGATTACATAGAAATCTAGGAATCCACACTGTCACAAAAACAAAAGTATTAACACATATATAGTATCCATACCTACATGAGAAGAGAAAGTTCTTTCTTAACAAGCCAATTTACAAATGTAGAAATGATAAAATAAGAAAATTATCAGTGGACAGCCATCGTAAGAAAAGAGGCAGGCAGGAGTCATCAGTGGATATTAACGCTAGTGGATTTACGTTTAATTTGAGGAATAATGGGATATTCACATCACAAAATATCTCCTCAGAAAACATTTCCTAATTCCAACAAGAAAAAACAAAATCGAACCTTTAGTGGAGAAACCTAGCGATCACCACCTTAACTAAGTGATCAGTTAATATTGCCAGTTATAAGAGGAATAGGCATCACGTGCCTCCTGAAATACTGCAGTGAGAATAAACCACAGTTCTTTGATGTTCCTACAAAAGAGGCATAACCCCAATCCTACCATGAGAAAGCATCAGAGAAACCCAAACCAAGGGACATTCTACACAGGAACTGACCGAAGTCTTTAAAAATGTCACTGGAGGCCAACGAGCCAGGACAGCTGAAGGCAGTACCACCACCTGGGCTCTTACTGGCTACAAAGGATGTTGCTGATAAAGGGTGAAATGTGAACAGGGCCTGCAGGTTGAGTGACGGTATGGCATCTTTGCTCAATTCCTAACCTTGATCACTAGACTGCATATATAGGAGAGAAAGTTCTTGCTTAGGAAAGCTATATTGAAATATTCAGGGAGAAAGGGGCCATCATGCTGGTCGATCTCAGAAAACCGGTGTGTATGAATAAGCAAATGGAGATACTAATATTGGAGGAATCTGGATGAAGAGTATGTAGCAATTCTTTGTACTGTTCTTATCACTTTCTATAACTCTGGAATTATTTCAAAACAAAAACTACTACTTCAAAATGGTTTTAAGGGAGAAGAAAGCAAAGATTTAATTTTTAAAATGGAAAATGCTCATTTTTTGAGTATATGTAATGGTATGAATTGATATATTCAATAACTATATCATGAATAATCCTGAAGTGAATACTCAGCTGCCAGATTCCTACATGACTAGTTTACATTTATATATGCACTTCCCTGTGGCTCTACTGACAACAGTTTCTTGGGTCCCCCTCACCCCCGTCTTCTGTAGCCGTTAACTACTTATCAGTGAGGGCCTACAATGTGCATGTTCTGGGTTAGGGGTGTCACACGGACCAGCTGTGTGTCTTAGCCCCACAATACAGAGAAGTACATAGTATTGTACCCATTTTACAGATGGAAAAAAAAAAGTACAGAGAGTGAAGGATGATACCGAGATGATGCGACTATTAAGTAGCGGAAACTTCATCAGAACCCAGGTCTGACCCTGAGCCCAGGCTCTGAACACCTTTCCTATACCCCGTACGGGGAATAGTCTTGCCCTTAATGCCTGGTACCATCTGCAGTGGAGACATCCACAGGCTGGCACTGGATGAAAGATCTCCAGTCTAGTTACCTAGGGGGGGACCAAGAGAGGCTTGGTAGCCCAAAATGACGACAGACGCCAAGACACATTCATTTCCAATCATGTGCCATCACATTTCTGCACCAGAACCTTCATCCCTGAGGACACATGGGTGCTGGCAAGTGCCACAGAGGGTCAGTCAGTGTTCCCGACACCTCCCAGCGGGAGGGAGGCAGAGGAGAGGCCCGCCCAGTGCCAAGGGGAGAGGCCTGCGGAGGCGGCAGCGCCTGGCACGGAGATCCGGCAGGCCAGGTCGCCGCAGGTCCCTGGGGCCCGAGCTTCCCTGCCAAAGCCGGGCTGCCACACTCACCACAGATAAAGCATGTGGTCTTCAAGATCTCCTCCTTTTTCTGCTTCTCACTCCTCAGGTCTGCAAAGGTGTCAATGATGACCCCAAAAATCAGATTAAGGACAATGATGATGACCATGAAGAAGAACAAGAGGTCATAGATCACTCGAGCAGCAAAGAGGGGTTCCTAGAAAAGAGGTGCCTCTATCAGTGAGGTTACCCCACTGCCCTTTGGTCTGTGGGGCTCGGGGCAGAAGGAAGACTCGATGGGCCTAACATTTCCTGGCTCACCCTCACCCCACAGGGCTGCTCTGTCACAAGTTAACCGGGGCGCTGAACTTGGAAAGTCACACCCTCCGTCTAACACCCGGCTCTGCTGCCAGTGTTGGGTGGCGTGTGCAGGGGAGCAGCTCGTGGCCCCTGCGGCAAGCTGAGCACTGAGCGGAGAGCTGGAGCCGCCCCCTCCCACGGCTCCCCGCTCCAGGGCAGTCACCGGGCCAGGGCCACGGTCTACCCTGCGCTCCGCCAGCTCTGCCTTTGTGCTGCGTTTCCAGGCGAGCGCTCTGCGCTGTGCTCTCACCCCCACCCCGCCGCCTCTGCTCCCCCTGCCCCTCTGCTCCCCCTGCCCCTCGGGCTCCAGCCACCTCTTTGGAAGGCTTCCTGAGCACATCTCCTACTCCGCCCCCGCTCCGCAGCCCGTGACTCAGCACCGTGACGATGCACATCAGCAGCGTCTCACACGTGTGCTCTTTGTCTTGCTCCGTTTCTTCTGCAAGGACCAGCTCTAGGAGCACAGGGGTAACAACAGATTTACAACGTGTGGGAAAAGAGATACCATGACTTTGAGAGCCAGCTCACCAGCTACACCCAGGAACAAGAAAGAATAAAACTAAGGAATCAAGGATCAGATGCTTTTTTTCCCAAAAAACAGGAGTCACCTGGGGCAATTCTGTTTCCATCACCAACCCTTGCTAGTTTCTCAAGCCAAGTCAGAACTGTTCTTCCCTCTATGAAAGCCCAAATATTCCCATCCTTTTCAGATTTAAACTCCAGTCCCAGCTCTGAACAGGCATTTGACCTTACATAAATTGCTTAATACTCTGAGTCACAAGCATCTTGTCTCTCAGCTGAGGGTAATCCCATGGGAGCCAGGCTCCTCACTGGCTAAATCCAGCAACATTTTACAGCAGGTCCTCCGGATAAATTGCTTTATATTGGATGCTGTCCATTCTTAAACATTTTTGGAGGAAGATCCGGGTCTTGCTGCCTCTCTCCTTCTTTTCCACAGTTGCAGGGAGAAGAGTCCTGCTAAAACACAGGTCTCATCCTATCACTACCATTCCCGATTTCAACTACTATTCATCCTTTGGATGAATTTTAACCTCCTTAGCCTAACTTGTAAGACCCTTCATGATCTGGCCTTTTGTTGACCTCTCTGGCTTCATTTCTTGCTACTGCTCTTCTTCATGATCATTATCTCCCTCAACAGGTTATATTCTACCTCCAGGCCTTTAGACACCCTAATCCCTCTAACTGGAACACCTACCTCTCCTCCACTGTCCAAGATTCTACTGTTTTAGTTTAGCTATCACCTCCTTGGTGACACTCTTACTCCAGTATCAGGCTGGGTGCCTATCTTCTGTATTCCCTCCTTGTTCCTAGCACTTAACATACTCTCTAACAATCACCTTGGTGAATGCCTGCCAGCCTGTCTCCTCCACCACACGGGTGTATCTTAGAGAACAACACAGTCCCTGGCAAATAGGGGGGCTCCAGTCAACAGTGACTGATTCAACCAAGCAGATACTTTCTTCCCATGTTGCCTTCTTTTCCCTTCATCTCCCTCCTGTCTCCCAGCCTTTCCCCCTAACTACTGGCCTTACTTCTGAACAGTAAATCTGCTTCCAGTGTCATGTGCACCATCTAAGCTTCCAGAGGAGCCTAACACTAACATGGGGCTTAAGACTACGAGGTCCTACCTTCTTTGGGTGCAGGAGAGGAGCAGTTCTCCCCAGTCTCCACCCTACACACGTCAGAGTAGAGGAACTCGCTTGCCAAACTCTCGCCGGCTTCTGGGAAAGAGAGGAAATTTTATGATGAACAATCTGGCAGCATATGGTTAAAATGTTTGAAGTCCCCAATTCACGGCTGATTAAACAATTCTTTACATAAATAACACCCTACATTCCTGCATATAAATTCAAGGCAGAGATGCAATTTACACTTTCATTTGGTGATCTGGATGGGAAAGAAGCCAGAAATGTCAATTCCTGTAGGCTTACTAGAAATATCGCACTTAAATAGCACCTCTCCAACTTTAAAGACACACAGCTGAAACTCTTCGACAAATACTACTGAACGTACAGACTCCAGCAACGTTTACACCAAGTCTGCACAAAAAGCATCAGCGAGCATGAGCGGAAATCCTCAGCCCAGACCAGTTTAGTTCAGAACCCTAAGATGGTTGGCAGCAAATTTCACTTAGTGTCAACGTGGAGGCTAGAGTTACATGCCAGGAATGCAGCATTTGGGAGAACAAGGCTGCCTGGCTTAGCCAGTGATAATAATTGTGTTCGGTTTTTGGACTCAGGGCCTCTGGCTACCTGATTTAAAAAAAAAAAAAAAAACACACAACCCAGTAACCTTTTACTTAATGGTGTTAAAATATTTTAATTGAGACCAGGAACACTTAGGTATCACTCAAGTAGATGATCATTTTATTTCATTCTCAAAAGTGGAAATGTCTTGTGTTCTTGCTCTCTATATAATAACGTAAGCTCACCGTCAAACTTGCATAGAGTAAAAGAGCTCCCGAGACAGCCACTGCTAGTGCAGTGGGAGGGGGGACATTCTTCTATTATTTTAAAAGATATATATGAACTTTTTCATTCTTAAAAAATATACATGGATCCTATTATAGTTATTATCCTGCAATTTCCCACCACACCTTTGTGGGTCCTTTTCTTTGAAGGTTTACAAAGATGTGCCCTATCTGCAGGGTGTGCACCTCCTAGGACCATAATCTAATGAAAACCTCCATGTTTAGACTCTTCCAACTTCAAATTCCAGTGAACATTCTTCCATATACATCTGTTCCTATAGGCATAGGCAGCAGGTTTTCCCTTTAAGCATAAATTCCTAGAAGTAGATTTACCAAACCAGAGAGATGCATCCCCCTATGCTTTTGATATATGAAGTCAAACCATTTTTGAGTAAGTTGTATTTGTTTAAAACCTGACTTCGGTGAGTAAGTTAAATGTAGGTGCTGGACTCTTAAGGCTCAGCATCTGACGTACCATACTGCCCTTTGAATAAAGCAAAAACCGAGCCTTGTATTCAGAATTCATACTCTGTTAGGGAGGTAACTACATGGCTAAAGTTAATCAGTTCTTTTTAGTTCACTTACAATCAAGAAATGTTCTCTTAACATTAAAAAGATCAGAAGATCTCAAACTCACCTGGAAGAGCTGTTTCATTGGGCAACCTATCTACTTCCAAGATAAAATCATCTTTGAAGAAAAGATAGCCCACTATTGAGAACAGGTAAACCAGGATCAAAGCCAGAACTGCTGTCAAGATGATGGACCGTCCATTGCGAGTGACACTTTTAATGACATTAAGCAGAGTCTCTTCTCTGTATACCAGATCAAAAAGCTTTAAAAACGAACAGAAAGAAGACAATGGGACAGTTTTAAGAGGCCTTTGTGTTAGATACACAGTACACTAATATCTCATAATGAAAACTTGATTTATAGAGAATTTACCCTTTTAGAAACTCAAAAACATTCCACTATCATCTTAATACTTTATATTTGCTTGTCATAGTGAAAACCGAGATGGGGAAAAATCAGCACAGAAAAGGAGGGTGGGAAGCAATAGCAATTTCAAGTGGTACTCATCCAGCTTAGAGGTCCTGGGGATGGAGAAAATACAGGGTAGTACCAGTGGGTTTTAGAAGCTAAGGGGGAGCAAAGTGGTAAGGGTCCTGCGATGTCTTCATGTAGGGAGCAGTTCCTGAGTTTCTACAAGGGCCAGCCACTCTGGGCACAGGACTGGGCAAGCCCCCGTCCCTGTCCTATGGGAGCTTAGAGTCTCAGAGGGAAGGCCACATACGGCAGACCAGCGTAGGCAGCAGGACCCTGCAGTGAGAGGTGCAATCTCAGCTCTACCCCAGGACATCAGGACAGTGGGCCAGGTACTCTCTCCATCCCCCTGAGCCTCCACTTCTTCACGTGCAGACGCGAGGACAGAGTGCTATTGTGAACAATACTGTGTACGGTACTACGGTACATCGCACACAGCCACGCTTATGTGCTGTGTCATAGTAAATGGTAATGAAAATTTCCTGATGAAGAGACTGGGCCAAGGTCACACGGCTCATGGCAGGGATGCTGGGGGTTCACAGTCTAGGCCTGCCCTCTGCTAAGGGGCGTGCTTTTTGCAAGAAGTTGGCCTATAGGGACTTCTAGGTATGTGGGTACAAACAGCTGGTTTTCTCAGGTCTCTTTGGCTGGAGGAAAAGTACAGAGCTACAGAGGAGAGCTCTACGGGCTTATGCTTGGACTAGGGGTTAGTTTTCACCTGGCCTCTATGCTGACACTGAATCTTCTGAAGGTTCTGCTTCCACACAGCTTTGGGAAATGGCTGCACAGCCAAGAGAGTCAGGGGACAAGGATTTGAATCCTGACTCTGCTTTTAATTTGTAGTAAGATGCTGATCAAGCCGTGTAACCTCTCTGAACTAGCTGATCTGAGTCCCTTTCAATTTATAGTTTTACACCTGAGTTCATTTTCTGGTCAATTAACCCTTCTGCTTCCATAATGCCAATCTGTGTCTGAGACCTGTGGAAAGGACACTGGGTGAAGTAGGGAGACTCAAAAGAAAGGAAGCAAGGAAGAGGCATTTCTTCAGTATCAGAGTACAAAAGACTAATGCTGCTGTTAAAGTTGGTTAAATATTTTCCAGCAACCCACTACAAAGCCGCAAGTGAGAGCAACTTTAGATGATAAACAAGTAACACTTGTGTTCTGGGTGTAGGGGCTGTAGGACTAAATAAATAGCCACCAACTCTTGGAAATGACAAGTGGGTTTTTTTTTTTTTTCACTCATCTATAATTTCTGACTTTAGGACAATGCACGTTGCATTACTCTATAAAGGAAAAACTTTCTTCTAATTGGAAAATTACACATGTTCAATGGGAAAAACTTTGAAAACACAGAAAAACACAAAGAAAAACAATAGTCACCAATAACTCCACCATCTACTCGAGTTATTTCTTCTGCCCTTATTACACTGGGAAAAAACCACGATATATACAATATACCATAATGCTGGCATACAGTCAGCCTCTTTCACCAAGCGATCATGAACATTTTCGTGTTGAAAATAATGACCTACAATGTCATTCTATGGAAAAAAACCACAGTTTACTTAACCAAAATACTTTTTTTTTTAAACAGTCAAGATGTTTTCAATTGCATGTTATTAAAAAGAAAGCCGTGATGAACATCTCTGTTCTTGCCTCTATACATACCTGTCCAGTTATTTCTTTTTGGAGAATTTCCAGAAATGGAATTGGTGGGTCATATGTTGTAACAGAAACCTATTGCGCGATTGCTTTCCAGAAAGGCTGTACTGATAGACACTCCAGGCTGTCTGGGGATGGTGGCCACTATAGCACAGCCTCACAAGACCTGAGCATGCTCACACCTTTGAACCTTTCCCAGCCTCACAGGTACAGCTCAGGATCACACCGTTGTTTTAATTAGCACGTCTGTGTTTAGCATTAAGGATGAGCACTCTTTCATGTTTACTGACCATATGGATTTCTCCTTCTGTTAACCTGCCCATCCATGAGCTTCACATCTTTTCATCTTGGGGTGTTAATGTTTTCTAAGGACACATTCAGATGCAGGCTCAAGACCGGGTTCAGCCAGTGTGGGGCCCCACTCTCCCACTGTCCTTTTCTGCTCTGCTGGCATGGTGCTTTCACAGCCCCGGGAGGTGTGGGTTTCCCCTGCTGGAGGCCGCTCTCCAATTCCTTTCTGTCACAGGCTTGCTTTCTTTGTGGAATAATTTGAATGGTTTCAGTATTTTGTCTGCGATTCTCAACACATTAAATGCTACTTTTGACTCCAAAAGTAACATGTCACCTGAGGTCACAGACAAGTCATGGCCCAGAAGCACATATGAGAGGCATCCAGGCACAATCTTAGTTTGATCCTGGGAAGTTCTCTAAAAGTGAACTGAGCTCAGGTAGCACTGGCACCTCGGAGTTACCGTTTCTGTGACAGATGACAGACGTGAAAGCAAGAATGCAAACTGCACTGGGAAATACCAGCCACATCGAAGCTGGGACTTTTTCACAAGCTCAGATGAAAGGCAGGTCAGGTCGGGGCTGGGCTTAAGAACTGACTCGGCAGTCACCAGAGCTGAGCTGCCATCCGGTCTCTGGCACTTACTGGGTGACTCTGGGCAAGTTACCTAACCTCGCCAAGCCTCAGTTTCGCCACCTGTCATTTGCAGATACCATCTACCTCAGAAGTCATGGTGAGAGACTGTATGAAGTGAGCACACAGGGAATGTTCAATAAATGGTGGTAACGACGATTTTGTGGACTGTGAGGACAGGGAGGATACTGGTTTGTCTCACACGACAGCCCTGCATCTAGGATGGGCACTGGCTGGCATTGCGAAGGACCAAAAGCACGGGGCTTGAACGTCCAGAGAGGGAAACGAAGCCAACAGGACACAGAATGTAAGCAAAGCCAAACTCCCCCAGGAAGAGATGGCACTGTCTGAAGTAGACTCTCCTGTCTCTCGGGAGAGATCCCTCGGTTGGGATGTGAGAGACCTCCAACTGAACTCTGCTTCCTTGCCCATGAAGGCTAGGGTCTCCCTGACTCCAAAACTAGATGCCCACCCAGGGACATTATTTAGGAGACAAAAAGGCTCAGAAGTATACACAGAGCTCTCAAGATCTCTGATAAAGAGTGACCAAAATAGGCCACATAATGGCAATCACAAGTACATCCAGAGACCTCTTTGCCTAAAACCTCAAACTATAGCCAGACCTATTTTAAAATGAGGTAAAATAATCCATTTCCCTCAGCCTGCCAACATCTACCGCTAATGGAATGAGCTAATCCTGATGACCTGAATGGTGAATTCTTTATGGTGTTTTGGATGGCAGAGGAAGTAAGCGATGACAAAGACAGTAATAATAGCTAGAATTGCTAAGCATTTCTTGTGTGGTAGTGCTATTCTAAGGCCCTGACGTGCACAGTGGCAGGTAATCCCTGTGGCAGTCCTGTGAGGGGGACAGCCTGTTCTCACTTTGTAGATGGAGAAACTGAGGCACGGAGCAATTAAGTAACCAGTCCAGAGGCTACATGGAGAACA
Organism: Canis lupus dingo; assembly: GCF_003254725.2. Classification (NCBI taxonomy): domain Eukaryota; kingdom Metazoa; phylum Chordata; class Mammalia; order Carnivora; family Canidae; genus Canis; species Canis lupus. Next base: position 12,984,784 of record NC_064262.1, read on the forward strand.
CCTCCCAGAAGAGCTTTCCTTGCTCTACCCTTTGCAAAAAGTCCCTCGCTTTAAGTCAACATTTGGCTTTGGTCAATTTTTTTATCCTCACATCTTAATACTTCTAGTCTCTTTATGGATGGTTTTGCTTACAGATAGGTCAACTTTACACTTCCTGTCATTTGATGTAGGTACAAGGCAAAGGTCTGTTATTTACAACTCTATAGGTCTAGATTCCCTTTAATGACAGGAAAGTAAGTAGATATTTGGTCTATAATTTAAAAACCTGCTCAGGAGGAGGGTGATTGAACCAACTCATTTTATAGACTCTCAAGACATCAATCACTTGGCTCAGATTGGAACAAAATAATTTCCAGTGAAAAGGTCTCCTGGACCAATAAATCTACTGAGCTCACTGTCTTGGATCTTGGGAGTTTGAAAATATCTCCTCCTCTTATTTCGTCACTACATGTTCTCCCTGGGAAGCGGATCCCATGAGAACTGTCAGATGATGACAGTCTCAAAAACATTCTCCTTGGTAAGTGCTGGCTGAGTCCAAGAAAAAAAAGAAAAGCAAGATGCATGTGGAGGAAACATCCCCTGATCCAGATTGCAGGCACTGTCTACCACTGAAAAGCAAAAGGTCCAGTGTGCACACAAGCAGCATGATCACACACCTCCTGGTCTCCTAATAGCCCTGCTTCTTGGGTAGCTTTCTTCTCTAGATCCCGGAAATGAGGCCTGTGACCTTGTTAGACCAGATATACCAAACACTATTCAAAGGAGGGGTGTGTGATGAGACACAGGACACTCCTAGTTTTCAACATGTAAAATCTTCCCATGCCAGGAACTCACCAGCAAACTGTAGAAGAACTCGTGGACGAAGAGGCCCATGGCGCAGATCAGCAGATATAACAAATGGTAAAGGAATTCAACATCCAGAACCATGGCTCGGTAGCCTCTGGTGAATGTTCCACAGTTGCCCACAAAGCTCATTAGAAAGATGATTTTATTGCAGACCTGAGAATAATGACGGGAACAGCCAGATAAGCACAGACCATGCCGAACTGCAGATTCCGTGACAGCCGAAGGCCATTTTCATGCAATGGTATTTCCGCAACTGTGCCCAAACATCTTCCTTCTGCACCAAGTGCCCACCAAGTGCCCAGATCTAAGTCATATCATTACTTTGCTTTTCAGGCATATTACAAATTATGTGGTAGTCAAATAACTTCATGAGCAACAGTAATCAAGTGGCATTTGTATATGACAAAAACAAAATTAACACATACTGAAATTACGATTTTCGAAATGAGATATGAATCATTTCTAACATTCTTATATGAGTTAGTCAAACACAGAAGTCACCTCAATCTATGAACCCTGTGATCAGCATGAATAAAATCATTTTCTGAATTTCTGTTACATTCTAGGCATTGTAAGGGTTGCAATTTAATGAGAAGGAGCTAGTTCTTGTCTTCCATTGTTCCTAATTCATAGAGGAAATAATTTTCTTGGCGGGGGGGGGGGCGTGGGAAGTAGCAGACTTCAGAATGAGTTCTGTTTCCCTGCCCCCTTTCCTTCTGGAAGTAATAAGTTTTTCTTTGGGGACGCTTGAAATCTCGGTGGGGTTCCAGCCCAGTCAATGGGCATAGCACACTGCCCTGGCAATAAGGGTTGGTTCAGGGATAGTTATATGACCCAACAGAACCAGAGATAGCCAGTGAGAACTCTGCTGGGACTGCAGCAAAAGATGACTTTATTTTTTCTTCCTGACCTTGAACCTAAGAGAAGGTAAGTTTTGAAGCTGCTGGCATCCATCTTGCCATACCACTGAGCCTCAGAGTATGATCAGCGCAGAGCCCAAAGATGGAACTGGATCCTGAGGCTACTGTCTAGGCACCTATAACTCATCTGCACCTAAAGCTAGAGTCTTCATTTCTCAGTCATGTGAATCAATGCATTTTCTCCTTTGCTTAAACTGGCATGGATTTGGTTTTGTGACACTGGCAAGTGGAGTTTGATTTACTGTGTAATATAGCCCCACCTCTAACAGAAACTCCATCTCCAGCAACAGGCTGACAGACTCCAATCAAGAGAAGTCTGGAGAGAAAGCTTTTTCTATGTACTCAGGAAAACCATCCCTGCTACCCTAGCTACCTTGGCCATAGGTGCTAGGGAAATCCTGCCAGTTAATCTGGTGGGTCAGTGTAAGTGAGCTTCTCTGCAATCAGATAAGTGAGGAAGCCAACACCCACAGAGAACGTTAGGCTTTCTCAGACAGGATAAACATTCAATCCACCAGTCTTTTTGTCCTAATGCTCTACCCATCATTAGTATAGGATCTTCCATTGGGTGAGAAAGTACTACTAACTCTGGATGATCTGTGTTGATGGGGTTTCAGGAAAACAAACCACACACACACACACACACACACACACACACACAAAAAAACACCGTGCTCTGGTTATCTTTCCAGGATCATTTCCTATGCCTCGGCTCTTACTGCCTCAACAGAGCAATTCGCTTTACTTGAATCCACTCATCTCTTTAAACAACTTCTGTTCTAGTTTCCTCCACTGCTTCGCAGCAATTATGTATTCACGGTCTTGGCTTGGTGTCCCCACCTCCTACTGACCCTGTTTAATGAGTCTAACATCTGGCTTCCAGTCCCACCTCTTCACGATAGCAGCTCTCCCCTAGTCCACAAAGGACTTGGCCAGGGCACATGTGGCAGTCTGTGCACCCTTAGCACCTAATGCCAGCTTGCAACATGACAGGGCTCACCAGCCCATCCTTCCCACCACTCTGCCTGCACCTGGCTACCAGGTACTACCCTGTCCCGCTTCACCAGCTCTTGCATGCCCAAGGTTCCTTCTCTGTCTCATAACCACTCTTTCGTCTCATATAGACTCCATGTGAATGTTCCCCTTTTGTCATGCACTCTAGTTATTTATTACAGTAATCTCAGTTATCCCCATCTAGCTGTTACTATAAATGGTAATTAATTGTCTAATTTGGGTCTTTACCCCAGCTGACTTATGTTAAAGAAGAGATAATTGTGGAATGATAGAAGCCCAGAGAAACAAAAAAAACTAGACATCCCATAAGACAAGCAACCTCTGAAATACTAAGTTTTTCCATTTCATTTTTTTATTATGTATTTCCTTCTTAAGTAGCCTCCTCTTAATGATACCTACATCACTGAATGATACCTACCTTCCTTTCTGTAACACTGATAAGTCTCTGTCACTCTGGTCATATGTTTTCAAATGCCACAGCTAACATTAAGGGCTTGCCTTGTCATCTCAAGCCTAATAAATCAATAATTTAAGTGCATTTTCATCCTGAAAATTAGGTCTCTACTTCACTTTAGTTAGCGGCATTATTTTTTCCCTAGTCATCTGTGACTGAAAATTTGGAGTGGAGGTTGCCTCCTTCAACACCCCATTAAGACAGTAATATGTTCTTGACCAGAGAAAAGGACCCACCCAGAGCAAGGCCCTACATGGCTCTCAGGTGTGAGGCGCTGACTCCAGGCCCACCACACATTATTCTATCCCTTGCAACTGACATCTGTACCTTCCTTCTTTCTTCCACACTATAACCAAGACCCAGGCTTGTCACACCTAGTCGAAAGCTCTGCTAGGGGTCAGAAATGGTTATCCTGCTTCCAGTCCCTCCCACTTGAATCCACATAACATGCCACTACGTGAGGGCATTTTTCCAAGAATACTTCTTTGTATATACCATTTCTTTGCTCAAAAAAACTTGAGTCATTTCCCACTACTGGGAATAGAGTTTCTCAACCTATATTCTACAACACTAATTCCAAGTGATACTTAAAACAAAATGTGGGCAAGTAAGTTTAGGAAACACAGATCCACTGTTTCCTTTTCTTGGAGATTCATAACCCTTATCAAGCATATTAAAGTCTCAGAAATCTTACAGGAAAAACCCCTTAATTTTGTTTAACCCAGCCCCTTTTCTCAACGATTTGATCATTGAACCTCTTTATCACCTAAGATTTATCAACTTGGAGCATGCTGTGGAAACATGTTGACCTGGATAATGAAGCCCAAGGGCATTCTCCTACAATGCAGTGCCCTGGTGACCCGTCTCGGGGTCAGGTCCTACCCATCAGTCCCTGAACCATGGTGCAGGGAAACTCTACTGCTGGCTGTCTCTTGAGCATCCTGGGCTTTCCCCACTGCTCTGGCCTGTGGGGCCTACAGGAAAATGCTCTTCTCAATCCCTGCTTTCTGGCCTGGTCCTTGCCATTCTTTAAGACAGCTGAAACCCTGCCTCCTCCCCTGGAGCCTGTCAGCTTGAAGTGGTCCCTTCTCCCTTAATGTCCTTGCTGGCTTTGCCATCTGAATACTCACTTAGGGACATTTATTGCTGCACTGGATTACTATATTAACCTTATTTTGCAAATTACTTCCATTTTTGTACAGTGACCTCAGCTTCCTTGTATGCTCAGGGCAGAAACCTCTGGAAAGTGTTTTTGGATCCCCACAGTGTCCAAACTTTCTGCTTCATCAGGAAAGCTCTCCAATCTATGGTCCTGTATCAGCTGTCTGTACTTCCTAAGAATTCCCCTTATGGGTGCAGCTGGCGTCTGTCCTTCAACTACAGTGAAATACCACTTCCAGATGTCACCACTGACTTTGAAATAACCTTGATTCTCTCCTCACCTCTCTACCTGCTCCATCTTTGTCCCATCAACTCCTCCTGCCCCTTCTGGCTCTGTGTGGTCCTCACCAGAAGTGAGTGTGCTATAGGTATATCTGATCATTTGACTTATACTATTAACATTTGACCGTTTGGTGAAAATCACCGGTCCCAGCAAACCTCTGACCTGACTGGGAAAACTAATTTACATCTCCGCTACTCTCCCTCTTCCTGCTTTCCTTCTGAGAGGGATATTCCCTAAAAAGGAGGCTGTGGATGCCCGGATAATAGATTAAGAGGTTCACTGTACTGTGAGAAGGTTAAGAGGGAAATGTCCACCCACACAGCTCTTGCTTCTGCTATTTTAACAGCTGACCTGAACAGCAATTTTCTGCACTGAAAGCACAGGCCAAGGTTCCAGGAACCAGAATGGAAGGCATTCCTGTTTGCATGTAGACAAGAAAGTGGCTATGAAGGCATTCACACTTACATTGAAAGCTCCCAGAAGAAACAACGTGGGTTGTAATCCAACCGAAAATATCAACCGAAGAATTGTGGAGGCAATTAAGGCCCGGATGCCATGAGGCTTGGGGAGGGCGATGACAATGGCCAGAGAGATGAGCATGGCTGTCCACAGCAGTCCTGACCAGTGGGGCTCCAGTGTTCCTGGAAAGACAAGGTGGGGCTCTCACAGATCCATGCTTTCACCGAGTAAGAGGTAGCAGACCAAAATGGGCTTAATGACACTTTCTTCAATCACCAAACTGGCCTCACTGTCCAAACTCTCAGCTCTGTGCACCAGACGTAGTCCGTCACACATCCATGTTTTCTTATCTCCAAGCCTTGCTACTACCTAGGAAATTCTTTTCCCTTTCCTATTCATCTTAGCTCTTAGCTGAGACATCAACTCTTCCAGGGGACCTCCCCAACCCCCTTCCTCTTCAGAAAACTATGCCAGGTGCCACCCTCTCTTGTGTTCTCAGTACTCACTCTACCCATCCCATGGAGAACACTATTTTCTGTTTAGTTAACCTGTCTTTCTCTCCCATCCACCCCTACCCTAACTGCTTCCTGACCAGGTTCCCCCTAGCCAAATTCCCTGAGAGAAGCACTCAGCAACCCTGTAAGGCACTCATCAAATGAATCTGTTCAATCAATAAAACTCATACGTGTATCACATTTCACTCTTCGGGAAGGCAAACTGGAAGCCTCAACTTCTAATTTCTATTAAAAGTATGCAAAGGAAAACTGCAGGTCCCCTGCCTGAATCAGATTTCTTCAAGGGAAGGAGGAAGGCAACTTCCGTATCATTAACATCATCCTACAATTAGATTATCCTTGTAGTCAAAGAGCTTATACCAGTTTTTGTCATCTCTTGCTATTTCAAGTTCTATTTAGAGTGTCCCACGAGACGGCTTAGTTATATAACATGAGCCAACATGGCTAAAAATATAGTTCTGTAAAACACTCATTAAAAAAAATAAAACCCTATTTCAAATGCTGTCACATTTTGAGTCTCCTTCAGATGTAAACAAGCAGCACTACATGATTAAGGCCACTTATATAAAGGAGTTTCACTTCTCCAGAACTGCTGGGATTGAGGCCCCACCCAGGATAGAGACACTCTTGCGAGTTACAGCTCTTCCATGAGCCTGCTGGCTGCCCTAGTTCATTTTGTCCACGCTGCCAAGACACTTTCTCTCTAGAAACTGTTGCCCTGCTCCCAACCACTTAACTTCTTCCCTTTTGATATCCTTCAAAAGAAAGCCTGTTTAGAAATGGGCACAGAGAGGCAGAAGCTTTTCAGAAATTCAGGAAGGCGTGGAGATTGAGGCATATGTCACTTCTTGTGCACTTAACAGTGGTTAGATATCATATTAAGCCCTTTACATTGATCATCATTTATGTGATCCTCCCAATCAGCTTATGATTATCTTCATTTTACTCTGGAGGAAACCAAGTCTTGGATTACATATCACGCCTAAGGAGATACGGCAAAGAACTGGAGTCTGTATGCCTCTGAAGGTGATGTTCCTTAATCACCAATTTAAAAAAATAACAACATAAAATCCACTGATTCTCAGCTTAAAATGTGATCAATTTTGGCAGTTTATATAGTCATATAACTATATGAAACCACCAACACAATCAAGATATAAACATTTCTATTGCTCTTAAAGGTTTCCTGTGCTCTTTGCAGTTCCTGCCTTGCTCTGTCTCCACCCTGAGGCAACCACTGATCTCTTTCTATCACTAGAGATTTGTACTTTCTAGAATTTCTTAAAAATGGAAAAATAATCATATTAGGAGATAGTCTTTTTAATTCTTTCACTGAGCAAGCTTTTAAAATTCAGTCAGGTTATTTTGTGTACTAAAATTTTGTCCTTTCTATTGCTGAGTAATATTCCATAATACAGACATACCACAATTGACTTATCCATTCAACAATTAATGGATATTTGAGTTCCTTCCAGTTTTGACTTATTGTAAATAATGTTCCTGGAAAGACAAAGTGGAGCTCTCACAGATCCATGCTTTCACCAAGTAAGAGGTGGCAGACCAAAATGGGCTTAATGACACTTTCTTCAATCACCAAACTGGCCTCACTGTCCAAACTCTCAGCTCTGTGCACCAGACATTTAAGTACAAACCTTGGAATGGGTGTATGTTTTCATTTCCCTTAGACAAATACATGGAAATAAGATCTCTGAATCCTAAGTATATGTTTAACTTTCTAAGATACAATCATACTGTCTTCCAGAGTGACTCCACTGTTCAGTAGGACATGGGAGTTGCACTTGCTCTACATCATCACCAATACTTGGTATAGTCAGTGTCTTCTTTTTTTTATTATTTATTCATTTAAAAATTTTTTCGGTATTTTCAATTTTAGCCACTCTAGTAGGTTTCTAGTGGTATGCCATGGTAGTTTTCAGTCACATTACTCTGGTAACTACTTATGTTGAATATCTTTTTATGTGCGTATTTGCCATTCTTTTGTGACATAGCTGGTCAAATCATTCACCCACCCTTTTAATTGAGTAGTCTTTTTATTATTGAATTGTAAGAGTTCTTTATGTATTCAGGTATATGTTTTATAAACATTTTCCCAGTCTGTGTCTTGCTTTTTATTTTCTTAAGTATTTAATCACCATCTTAAACTGCCTCAAGATCTCAGTATAATAAATGGGACCAGTACAGTGGGTGTACCCAAGTACTGAAGGGGCTGAAATAAAACCTGTTGTCTCCCCACTATAAAAGCAGTGTTAAAAAAATAATGCTAGATTTTTAAAAAAACCAATTATAGAAAGACATCTTTAAGACAATTGGAGAAACATGAATATGGACAAGTTATTACATGATTTGCTGTTAGTTCTGTTAGATATGGTAATGTTATGGTAATTATACATATTTTGAAATATTCTTAGAAGTTAGCAATGCACACTGAAATATTTATGGGCAAAACAACAAGATGTCTAGACTTATTTAAAATCTTTCAGAAAATACAGTAGGAGAATAGATGAAACAAGATTGACAAAATGTTGGTAGTTGTTAAAGCTAGGCTAATAGATACATGGCAGTGTATTAACTGTTATTACTTGTATTTGAAAATTTCTAAAATAATAACGTTTAAAAAGTAGTACTATATTTGCCGTAATCATCACAGAAGCATACAAATTCAGTAAAAAAATCTGAATGTCCTCAGGTTTCATGCTTTCGAAGGCTGTGTGACTCATCAGTTCTGAAATAAAGGGGGAAAATTATACTTTTGAAAAGGAGCTTTTAAGGCCACCACTATTCTTGGCAGCCACAGGCCTACTGTGCCACAGAGCCACATCAGCACTCATAAGAAGGGGGACATTCAACAGGGACATTTTGGAAATCCTGGTTTTAGAGTTCAATATGAACAAATACTGATCTCAAAGAAATACTTTCAGGTAACCAATTACATCTTATTTTAAGGCAGGGCTAATACAGCCCTTCCTCCTGAAAATGGTTACTAGTAAGTACAGAAAATGGACCCAACATGTCTTACAAGAGGAAAAATATATCTCCCTGAGAATGAATTGATGTGTCTGGGTGAGCTCAGTCACCATATAATGGAAAAGGCTTCCTGAGGTCAGATCAATGTCCTCTCCTAGGAGATCTAATTATGCTTTCCATTTAGTCCATCCACATGAAATTCTAGAAACCACACTGCCAGAACAAGAGACTGCACTACTCCAGACCAGCCAGAGTAGATGCCACACTGAGAACCACCACTGTAGACTTGGAAGGACCTTTAACAAGCATCTCATTAGTGGGTCTTGAGCTTGTCTGGGCCGGAAATAGGATGCTCCAGAGATCCTGACTGGGTCAACCATTATTTTTACCTGAAATACACAGGAATTTCCAAGCCCACATCAGGGCTTACCACTACTGGGTTTAAGCACCCCTTTTAATAGAACAGATAAGGAAAACTAATTGAAGTTGCCTGCCCAGAGTCATGAGGTGGATGAGTGGGAGCTGTGTCTGGACACCGAGTTGGGACTTTGTAAATCTAGGTATTCTACTGGATGAGGGGAGGGGAGTTGTTAACGAACTTTCCTCAGACATGGGCCTCAGTGTTGCCACAAGTGACCAGTGAAGAAAATGGTCCAAGTGTATAATAAAAACTGATTTTGAATATTTTTAAAGGAATGGGGGATAGAGGAAAACACATCCAAAGTCATGATTGGAGAACTGGTTATGATGAGCATGATGGCTTCCATGAGATGGAAAGAAGGCTGGGCTCAGTGTCACGACTGACCCCTTCCCACTCACACCACTGCTGACCTGCAGCCTGACTGGGCACATGCCCCCCTTGGAGAAAACCTTGCTGTCCTACGGGCCCGCAGAATCTCTTCAACACAGCGACTTATGATTCCTAACATGGCATTAAAGAGGAACGTACCCCCAGCCTTATGTTTAAGTATTGCTTGGGGTGGGGAGGGAGGAATAATCACTCAAATGAAGCTTACAGTGTAACTGAAGACCAAATGGAAAAGCTGACTGCTCAAATGGGTATGTTGGATACCTAATCTTCACCAAACAAATCATCAGATCTAGACACACTGTTTCATTACATATACACATCTGCATTATTAGGCTCAAGAACTAAGCCTGGGACTCCTGCACTGTTTGGTGTCTTACTTTTGGGCTCTTTATTCCATATATTTCACAAAAGGTGGCTACTGGTAGGTTGTAACATACACATGTGAGATGATTTGCCAAATAGCTCTGATGAAAAATTTAGCTGAGGAGATCCACCCCCTGCAAACGGCTATACAGGGTGTCAGAAAAGGGGCTATGGATGTGTAACAACAGAGGGGCTACTGCTGGCCCCCATAGGCCCATAAATGCACGTAACTCTAGAACACTGTCAGGCAGATGGAGGAGCAACGAACAGAAAGATGCTCCCAGCCCCCCAACCCCGAGTTGTTTGCCTCTTCCTCAGCAAGATATGAAGACAGCACATGGCAGGTGACTGAAAGGCGACAGTGGGAGCGGGGCAGAGATGGCCACAGAGACCACAGACATCATGTTTTATTGCACGAGTAATGGCATGTGGCTCTTAAGAGATTAAATACCCAAGGAGATGCAGCCTTCAGGTGTTCAAATCCTGCCTCCCTGAACCCCTTGCCCTCCCACCCAAAAAAATTCCAGACACATCTTAAAAATTCTTTACTCTGAAATTAATTCTGTAAGTATGGTATGGGGGAATAATCTACTGGACGGAGCATCAAAATATCTATGTTCTAGGGTTAGTTCTGCCACTAACAAGCTATGCAGCTTTGGCTACATCCCTCAACTTCTCAGAGAAAAAGTTTCCCAATATATAAAATAAGGAGGCTCATGGAGACCATTTCTTACAGGTTTCAGAGTGTACAGCTTCTTCTCTTTCTTTCTTGGTAGATAAATGTGGACACAATATCTACATTATTTTAAGTGAGATTCAAAACCAAATCTGTGGTGAAATCTACAATCTCATCTTGTCTGAAAATGGGTAAGTGGGATCCCATGATATTGTACCAACACTGCTAGGGATCATATTTAAGATGCAAGTCATAACCTTCCTGCTGCTTCTGAAAGTTTCCTTGAAATTGATAATATGGGTACCTCCTCGGACTCCTTTAAATGGGTAGAAAAACGCCACAAGCAGATTCATCAGGACAGCCAGGTTAAAGGAAATGCTGCTCCAGAAAGACATGTTGCGGGCACACCAATACAGAACGGGCTGGGCTGTGAAAACAAAGACCAGGCTATGTAAGGTTCAAAGCCACAAGTGAGAAATCTGGGAATCCCATTCAGCCCTTCCTCCCGCTCTGCCCCACAAGCCCACTTTTGTTCCCAGTTTTTATAACAGTAAAAAAAAATGATCATTTGTTTTGAGGTTGACTCATAGGCTCATAACGACATCAGATTGGTTTATTTCTGTTTGGAGTATTTACTGGAACAGAAGATGTATTTGGGGACAAGGGAGAGAAGAAAAGGAGAAAAGCTGGAACATCTAAAACCCTGCATGCCCCAGTCAACACTACCAATTATGGAATTTGGGGTTGTCCAGAGTTCATGCACTGAATCCTCAGTTCCTCCAGGGCTCTGAGACCAGAGATGCCCACAGAGGCCTAAGAACTTAATCAGCCTTTTAGAAATGTGGGGCTCCAGTTGGAGGGACACATGGCATTCAGAATTGGCCCAGCAGGGCCCCGGAGCAGGGAGCTACCATTTCCAATCCTCCTTTGCTCAAAATCCTCCACTAATTCATCAGTGCCTATAAGCCAGACAATGATCCTTTTCCTGACATTGAACCATTTTCCATTTTCCTAAGTTTGATGATCATGCCTGGGGCAGGGGAACTAGGGGAGGGAGTTGCTGACTGGGTAGTCAGCAGTAGAGTTCCATTCCCAAAGGCTAAAGTACAGAAGAGATGTGGTACCAAAGCCATCACTAAGGGGTGAGAGACACTTATTCTGTAGTTGCCTAGAGGCGATACCATGCTGGCCGGGCATGTTCAGTGTCAGAACAACAAGCCTCTGGCCATGCCATGCATGATGATGCTTCCTTTTCCCCTGAATTCTTCTCCAGTGGTGACTTGGACTTAGGATGATGCTCAAAAATAGATGTGGTAGCAATAATTTCAGTCTCCATGCTAGAAGCAGAGTTTCCAAAAGATATCTCATTCAACATTATCTCCCTCCAAAGAAGTATGGAGTATGGGAGAGTGGGTCTCTATAGTGTGTTTGTCTTTCCCAATGAAGTCATCATTTAACTTTAGGACAGCAGCCAATGACACATTCAATGGCTCTATAATGATGCCTAGAGCAGCAGCCAAATCTTTGAAAGCTTCTCTCCAAAATAAAGATATGCCACAATTAAACAGAGCCCTGGGTAATTTAATAATTGCTCATTTCATGTTTGCAGTTGGAACCAGGAAATGTTTCCAAAGAGTAGAGTTTTAGAGCTACAAGCACCATCTAATTTAAAATCTCTTGTTTTATAAATGAGGGAAACTGAGGCCCAGCAGGGGGTGGAAGCTGTGGAGGAGATCTCATCACCTGGGTCAGTGATCCTCTGGGATCAGACAAGGATAAAGGTAAGTGGCTCATATCACCAATCAGTAGAGGAGCTGACCAGGATTCAGTCAACCTCCAGTAACAATTAACTTTTTTTTTTTTAAAGTTAATTGCCAAGACAAATTTAAGATGAGAAATCAAGTGCTCTGGAGACAATAGCTACTGGTGTTTCTTTTGGGACTGAAGCCCATTTCTGATCTGGATATGGAAGCTCCAGAAGAGATAGGTGGCAAGAGTGGCAAAGGGTTGATAATGATTGAAGCTGAGTGGTAGGTAAATGGGAATTTATAATACCTTCTCCACATTAGTGTAAGTATAAAAGGCTCATATGAGGTGAGAAAAAAAAAAAAACAGGCAATGGGAAAGCTCAATAATGGTCTATGGAAGCCAAAATTCTCTTCAAGGAGGTTCTCAATATCGTATGTAAGAGTAGCTACTGTAGAATGCTTTCATATAATTGTGATAAATGGCCGTCAAGTATGGCATACAGTCGCAAATAAATCATTTATAAAGCTAAAACACTTACATTGTGGTGTCATTCTGAATATGATGGACAAATATTCAGTCCTTTAAATCAACTGAGTATCTATCCAGGTGCAAAAAAAATACTTAAAGACCAACCTTGACGTGTCTTCTATTTCCCATGTCCCCGTCTAACTCTCCACACTCTTCTCCCATATCCCTTGCCCAAATAGGCCCCCCTTTACATCCCAGCCTCGGGGTGGCTCCCTGAACACATGCTGCACCTCCAGCCTCTGTGCACTGTCCCCATGGCCATTTAAATTTATGTCCACGAAGACTTTGATGCTCTCCTCTTTGAGGAATGCAGCTCAGATCCTTTCTCCTGTGTGGGCTGGACTTAGCACTGCTTCTAGGAGAATACAGAAGCGATGGCGTGCTGACACTTGGTCCTAAAAGGCCCTGCATCTTCCTCCTTGCACGTGCATACTCGCCCTCTCTTCAGTCATCTACTATGAGGAATCCACCCTCCATGCTGTGTGGAACTCAAGCAGCTCTATGGAGAGGTTCATGTGGAGAAGAAGTGAATCCTCCTACCAGCAGCCCCGTGAGTGAGCAGAGAAGTGGATCCTCAGGGTCTACTCAGCCTTCAGGTGAGGCGGCCCTAGCTGCCAACTTGACAGCAGCCTCATGAAAAACCCTGAGTCAGAAACACCCAGCTAAGGCACTCCCAAACTCCAGGCCTTGAGAAACTGTGAGGACATAAATATTTACTGTTTGAAGCCACTAAGTTTTGAGGTCATTTGTTATACAGCAAGATAATGCAACTTACATACCCTGCATGGTGGGAAAATAGTAATTCCGCCCCCCCCCCCCCCCCCCCCCCGCCCAACCACCACCACCACTAAGACATCCACATCCTAATTTTCAGAATCAATGAATATGTTACCTTTTGTAGGCAAAGGGACTTCACAGATGTGATACAGTTAAGGATCTGGAAATGGGGAAGTTATCTTGAATTGCCCAGCAGGCCCAACATAATCACAAACACCCTTAAAAGTGAAAGAAGGGTGTGGGACAGTCAGAGGCAGAGTCATGCAGCGTGAGAAAGGCTCTCCTGGTCACGGCTGGCTTTGCAGATGGAGGAAGAAGCTCAGAGCCAATGAATGCAGGAAGCCCCTAGAAGCTAGACAACAAAGCTAGAGCCTCTAGAAGGTATCCTGCTGACGCCCTGACTGTAGCCCAGTGAGAGCCTTTGTATAGTTCTGGCCTCTGGAGCTCTGAGGTAGTAGATGTACGTTGCCCTAAGCCTTCCAAGTCTGCGGTAACTTGTTAGAGTAGCAGTGGGAAATAATACACCTTCCCTGTCCCCTAACTCTTAGGCCTGTGTTTATCCAAATCCTATCTATCCTTCCAGATGTTGCTCAGATCCCACCTTTCCTCAGAAGCCTGCCTTTCCCACATTTCCACAATGTGTCACTGCTTGATTACGGCCCTGCTCCTTGTCAGTTGCCTCAATTACAACCACTTAAAAATATGTCTGTGTTGTCGGCCCCCATCAGATGGTAGGTTCACACAGGATGGAATCATAGCTTCCAGATGTTGAATCCCCCACTGTACTATTTGTAGCATGTCTTCTACTATTAGGGGTACAAGTTGGCTGGATTGATATACTGGCTACATCACAGCCAGAAGATAGGGTGCCATGACCCCAGGGAGGCAGGTCAGCCTAATGAACTACACCAGGGCATCGCTTGGTAACCCTCTTTCCTAGCCTCTGTGTCTGTTCTTCTGAGGGAACTGGGCCTTGCCGGGGGACCTGGACTCTGTGTATATAAAAAACAGAATAGAGCTGGGGAGCTCTATTTGGACGGGTGTGATAACCATGAGGGAAAATCCCAAGCAGGAAAATGTCAGCATATGCAACTCTGCCTCAATTTCCTCTTTCACTATATTCCCGTTTTCTTGGCCCAGAGTTTTCACTTCACTGGGGCTGGGAAATTGAGGACAAGGGGTCAGGGAGGCACAGGTGAGGGAGGATGTGAGTGCATGGAGGGGGTGTGCATGTGTGCATGTGTATGTGTTTGTATTTTTTTTAATGTGCATGTTCTGTGAGGCGCAGGGAAGGAAGGGGGCTTCAGGAGAGCAGAGGAACTGAGTATCTTAGCACCTGCAGAAGCAATCACTAAGTGACATCACTCTCAGACTTGACTTTCTATCTGAGGCCTGGCTACAGAGGCACCAAAGTGCAGGTGATTCTAAGATGCTTTCAGGAAAGGGGAAGGCACTTTCATGAATAAAGCAGAGCTTTTCCCCCCTGCACATTTATTAGAAGAGAAATAAGCTACTTAGAGGGGAAAACATATTTCATTTTAATTGCACTTCTAATGAGTACATTTCTCCTCCCATATGCATATCATGTTTAATTCAGTTACTGTTTTCAATTTCTCTCTTACCAGCAGATAGCTTTGAAGCCAATTAAAATCTTTCAGTTGACAACTATAGCTGCGTTTACGCTTTACTGAAACGAAAACTGTTTCTGAAACAAAGGTGGACTAAATAAGCGAAGGTATTAGCTGCAATGCAACACAAATCTTGGAATGATGACATGGCTACTCCACAATCCACCCATCTTAATCCCCCACTTTCCAGGTAAGGAAGGGTCTGGGAACAGTGAAGTCATCTGCTCAGGGTCACACAGTCAGTGGGTGGCAGAGGTGGAATGGGAGTGAGATCCCCCCATTTCTTGGGGCTGAGGTCTTCCCATTGTGCCTGGCTGAAGACAGCGCCTCAGTAAGAGAGACGATAAGCTATCTCACCTCACCAGAAGAGGAGAAACTCCCTCTGTCAGTTCGTAAGCCTGTTGGGGGGCCTATACAACGTTTATATATTTTTTTAATAGGCTCTCAGAATTGTGAGAATGAATATATATCTGAGCGGTCTTAGTAGACCCATACACTGACAAGAGTGAAGTCACAGTTTTAGTAACTATGGTGGAGGTCTGGATACGTGAATTCAGGGTTAACCCTTGAAGCTGGAATCACAGACAAGCCCAGCAAACGTAACAGCTGAAAATATGAGTACAAACTGAATGGGGTCTATGTCTACCTTATTTTGGTATATTTTTTATTTATCTGTTCACCCAAGCATTGTACTATGCAGCTGTTCCAGGCTACTCACAACACTTGAGCTAGAGGAGCCTGCATGGAGTCCTCAGTAGGCCACAGGACACCCTGGTATCAGCTAGAAGCACACCCCAAATCTTCCAGGATCCCTATCACGGAGGACATGCAGCTGTTCTGCTAAAGGCCTCCTGGCCCCTCTGTCGGACACCTGGCTAGGTGAGGAACGGGTTTTGGCCCCAGAAACATTTTCTTTTTCTTGTCACAATTTTAGTTTTAAGTAATTTGTATGGTCAACATGGTGCCTGAACTCACGACTCTGAGATCATGACTCATATGCTGTACCTGCTCAGGCAGCCAGCCACCCCCCCCCCCGCCCCGAAACAACTAATATAATATTTTTATTTTTTTTACATCTAATGTTTTAAAGCGCTGGATGATGAGGTAGCCCTCAGAGATGAGCAAGAATGTTGTGGGGTGGGGGGTGGGGTGGTGAGCACAGGGCCCTGGCCAATGTGCATGCACAACCCACTTTGCCATGAGCCAAACCTAGGGGTGCAGGGAGGTAGGGGAAAAAAAGTGGTGACGTGGAAGAAGCATGCAGTGAAGAAGGCTGGTCCGTTCTGCCTCGGGGTTGGTGGGAGGCAGCGAGAGCACAGAAGCTCCCAGAAAGGGATCTCCAGCACAGCTTCCCCTCCCGCAGCCCTGCCCTGCAAAGAGAGCCCAAAAGATCACCACTGTAGCTGGAATCCAGGGTTTCAAAGAAAAAACCTGGCTCCCGACTTACAGACAGAAATAAAGCATGCTCCTAAGTTGGTCACAACAGTTGGTGTGGCGTGTACTGTCAGTACTGAAGGATCTCATTAAAATCCTAATGAAAACCAGGAGCTGAGAAGTCTTCTGGGACAGCCCTATAAAAGCGTTATAGACGAGTAATTTCAACCCGACGGCCAGGCATCGCAATGGGACTCGCTGGTGAACAACGATGTGTCTTACATGGCAAATGATTCCACTGCCTATAAAATGATACTAGAGTCTAAAACCCGAGCTACCCTATATATAAAAGGGAGACCAGTGTCTTCAGAGCAGGTGAGCTAGTAAATGAGCAGTCAAGCTGGCTCAATTTCCTGCTCAAGTGCACCAACCTGTGAGCCTGGCTTTTTCTCTCTTCCTTTTATTTTCTACATCAAGATAGCAAAAAAAGGACGTCCCAGGAGTCTTCTCTAGGGCTCTGCAATCCAATCCAAAGCCATGGGGCACGAAGACAGGCTTTCCTGGGGAGGTGCCTCCCTGAGGCTAGAGCCCGCTTACCAGCTACAAAGGTGTCTAGGTCTTCCCTTCCCAGCGCTCAGAGGCAGAAAGTACCATCCATCCATTAGACTGGCTCTGCTCCTGCTTGGAGACTCGCCCTCCGCCGTGGCACCCACCCTTGGGAGACCCCGGGGCGGAGGGCCCTGCAGCGCTGTGGGCGCATCGCTGACCTACCTCTCAGTTTCTTCTGCCAGTTCATTTCATTGAAGAGGTCCTCGGACCGCAGGAAGAAGTCATTGATCTTGCTGCCTTGCTCATCCCTCTCAGTAGTGTAGTATATTCGCAGCTTCGACTCCTTGGTTAGGAACTCACATATGCTGGGCACAGGAAACACAATCTGTTCCATGGTTCGGTCTAACCTGACAATCTAGGGTGAGAAAATGAAGGAGCTGAAGCAGCCATTTCCAAAACTCTCTCACTAAGGATCTCTGCTAAGGTCATAGGCTCGGCATTCACGGGTGACTGTAATACAAACCTGTTCTTGAGTCTTCTCAGATCTTCTAACCCCCAGACTGGGCTATGTCTCTTAGATTTATTTAAAAACAAAACAAAACAGTTTGGGCAAGTCTCTAAGAGTTGGTTGTTTTGTTTTTTTAGCCTGAGATCCATTGTTTTCACTGTGACTAACTTTTGTCTTGAACGATTTACACTGTGTTTTGTGCACATATCCAGATGAGGCTCTTGACTAGGGCTGTCTGACAGAACTTTCCATAATGACAGACTGGCCCTACATCTGAGCAATTGCCCCACGTGGCTAGTGCAAGTGACCCATGGAATATTTTAATTTTAATTTAAAAGCCACACATGGCTTATGACCACCATACTGGATGGTGCAGCAGCGGCCTGTGGTACAAACATCACCTAAACTTTTCTAATAGCAGAACTCATTGTTGTTGTTTTTTCCTATATAGGAATTTTAAAAAGAGGCCTTTGGTTTATCTATTGCATTGTCCTCCTCTTGTCACAGCATCTAAAACGTACAGTGCATGAACTAGTATGGCTGTTTAACACTGGTGTAGTGTCCAGTGCTCTTTGAAGCAGTGCTGTGGGGCCCCAGAGTGGACACCTCACAGGTTTTCTCTGTGCCCTTCTAGAGTGGCTCAATCTCCGGAGAGGAGGCAGTCTGGGCAGCACTGTTCAAGTTCTAGGACACTGTACTTAGTCACCACCCTGGGGGTTAGGGATTTCAAAAGAGGTATGGGTTGTAGTACAACAGGGTCATGACCTCTCTCTATTCTTCCTCCCCAGAGTCTGGAGAAGTCAGGTGAGGCCCAGGGCCTACGCCCTCTACAAGAAGATCTGGTTCTCATTCTTTCAACGGTTTGTTCCCTGAAACAGCAAGAAAGGTGACTCAGGTCAAGTTGTAGTGGGAAGCTATCTCAGATGTGTGACAGGTTCCCCTAGCCCTAGCCCTATAAGTTCTGGGAGACATCGTCTTTAGACCAGTGGTTCCCCAATCTAGCTGGACATCAGGTTGCAGGAAGCTTTACTGTCATACTGATTCAGTCCTTCCGTGAACCTCATTTAACTGGAATTATGGTATGGCGGGTTGGAAACTGGAACCTGCACATGAACCAGCTCCCCCTAGGTGACACTGCTGTACAGACAGGCCCAGGGACCCATTCCACAGTCTCCTGCTATTAAGAGCCTGCCTGCTTTGCACAGCCAGGTGGGTCCTGGATCTCCCTAAGCTGAAAGAACATGATGTGAGAAGTGTTTCTGAAATCCAGGGGGAAAGGAGGCTTCCGGGCAAGAACGGAGTCCCAGACTCCCGGGTTACCCAGCCTAACTTCCGAAAGCGAAGAGACTCTATAGGAAGCCCCAGGGAGTAACTGGGTATTCCCTGGCTTTGCACAGGTAACTCCTTCAGGAGAGTGGAAGAAATGGGCAGCTAGCTAAAGGCAGGATTTGAGAGCTAGAGACACCAGGCCTGGCCATTTCTCTCCGTCATTTAATATCTGCCCACATCTACTTTTCAGGAGACTCACAACTGGGAGTCAGGAGAACACATTCCACTCCTTCCCCACCTTTAAAAGGCTGAGTGACCTTGTTCACACAATTCTCAACCTGATCAAGCTTCAGTCTTCTCTCCAGTGAGTGAAGAGCTCTGACATCCTATATTGCAAACACCTAAAGTTTGTCTTTTAAGAGCCCCGTAAAACAGAGCTGGCCTTACCATCAAGCTTCTCATCATTAACAATATATCAGGGGTATTTGCCCACATGCACTGTCATGGTCAACTCATCAGTTAAATGATGCATTTTATTAGGACAGCCCAGACGCCTGAGTTATCAGGTAAGAATATATTCTTAAAGTCTCCAGTCTCCATCCTGAACAATTCATGCGGCCCAAAGGAGTCTGTTAGCCCTTCAAAATCTTTGTTCCAACACTGATACTGAGTTTGTGTACTCTGTCCTTAGCTAAACAAAGCACGCCATCCTTCACTGCCTAGAGCCTGGAGACAGAAGTCCGTGTTCAACACAGGTAACAAAATGCACTCAAAGGCTCTGGGGTCAGCCAGCGCTGGATTACATACGATTCCAGCTCTGCCGCTGAGAGCCGGGAAAATGACACAACCTCTCTGAGACTTATTTCAGCATTTCGCCATTCGCTAAATGGGAGATGGCCCTATTAGGCTACAGAGGATCAATAAGTTATGTTCTGTGTATGTGTGTTTAATGCAGATCCGATTGCACCACTCCTCTATGTATGCTTTCTCTTCCACACGGCTCTTCTAGTAAATGCAGACTTCTTGCAAGGATGGTGGACAGGATTCTGCAGGATCCGGGGGGCTGCCCATGTGGCTCACTGAGTTTCAGCTCCTCACCCTCACCTAGCGCCTCCTTCCTCAGGGCCTCCACTTGTCATTCCCCAGGTCTGCAAAGCTCTTCCCTCTAGGCTCTGCCTGTTTCATTCTGAATCTTCCTAAAGTCTGTGCTTGGACATCATTCCTTAGAACACGCTTTTCTGACTGCCAGAGTCTCCAGCAGGTCCCTCTGCTGGACTTTCCTATAATACCTTCTACTTATCCTCACAGCCTCGTCAGCATTCATGACCAACAACTGTTGCTCACACGGATGACTGTATGTCAGCCCCAGGACAGCGCAGAGCCCACTGCAGGCCCTCACCCTGAGCTCCCACTGCTTTTACCTCTATCTGGGCCGTGTGCTTGGCATAAAATTCCAGAGCTTCATCTCCATCCACTTGGCCACCAGGTTTCAACATGGTCTGAAGTTCTTTGTTATGCCGAGCCAACTAGAACACACATACGGAAAACAGGGGAGTCACTGTCTCATCGCAGCAGGCACACATGCGCTATTTTCCAAGCTGGGGTATAGAGAAAGCATCATAACGAACGGCAGGCAGAGGAGCAGGGGTGGCCAGAGGCTTGCTGCATCCCGTCAAGGTGTGCTTGGCACAGTGGCTATGAGGGACATGGGGTTTTCTGTACAGCCACATGGAGTCTCCACTCAGAATGTTCTGAAACCCTCTCAGTGGCCAGCCACAGGTAACGGAAGAGATGAGGGGCAGGAGCCTGTTTTCTATTCTTCTGCCAGCATGCTGTATGTAGCAGGGCAGGCCAACCTCCTGGCCCGTACCATGGGTGCTTTATCCCTCATTCCTGCAACTGAACAAGGTGAAAGGGACAGGAAACACAAGCCTGGCGCAGAGGTACAAGCTGCCCACACATGTCAGCAAGCTCAAGGCTCATCAGACTCCAGAAAAAGAAAGTATCTTCAAAAGCCCAGCCACTTGGGAAGAGAGTTATGAAACAGCATTTTGGTGCCAGGGTGGGATACTCCCCTCCCCCCAAAAGCAAACAAAAAGAAGTCATAACGACAAGTTCGTTCCCAAAGATTTCTAAGTGTGATAGGCAAGGCGGCCGAGGTTTCTTTAAGAGACTCATCAATATTTATGAAAAGCCTAAGACGCCTTTCAACCTTCTCCAAACACAGCCATAAACCACCAAAGTGTCAAGGCTCAGCGTGGAGGCTTTTAAGAAACGTGGGGATTTCCAGGGCCATGACCCTTCCGTGGGAAAACAGGAGTCCTGGAACTCGGTACACTGCATCGGATTGCCACTAGGACCTGTGAGCCACATTATCACGAATACAAACAGCCCTAAGTTAAAACCTTAAAGGAAAAGCAAGTCGAAGCACACGTTCACCTTGGAACTCTGGCACTGAAGGCCAGTGCCAACTGGCTCTGGGACCTAGAGAGAGGTCATACCTGATGAGCTAATATGTAGATATTGTGCCCCACATTCCTGGGGGAGGCAGCTCCGTCCTCACCGTTCTCTCCATCCTCAAATTCCACTTCACCTTGCATGTAGGCTTTCTTGATCACTTCCACCTGTGAAGAATGGTCAAACGAATAAAGCTCCTGTTTCAAGGAAGTCCCACAAAGGACTGGCATCTATAGTCTCCCCTTCTGGGGCAGACAGTGTTCAGGAAGCTCAGCATTCTTTCCTATCAGGTTTGGATCCAGCCTTAGAATCCTTCTCAATACTGCCACGGGCAGTCACTACCAATCACCTTCCCCCAAAGCGAGAAATGGAATGCATTTGCTGTAGCTGGACCAAGAGCTCTTCTATAGCCGACCAAGGGGATAATGGTTATCAACATCCCTTGAAACAATAAAATATGACACAAATGTAGACTAGAAGCCAGACCTTTCCTATCTATGCATTTCCTCTTGCCTTCTTCTCCCCAACCCCCAACCTTTGCCATCTCAGGAAAACCTAGTAAGAAATCCACTAGCCTTGAGGAATAGCTGGTCAGACTATTATCTCTGATTTCACATTCTTCCCTATCCACATTCCTCTGTCCCTACTCCATGTAAAAATAAAGTCACTAACAAATAACATCTACTGGGGTTGTTCCATGTGCCAAGTACTGTGTTTAGAATTTCAACATTTTTGGGGGGAAATTTAATGTTCCTCAGCATTTTATGAAGTGTCAAAGATTCCCATTTATTTTGGATGAGGAAACAGACTCAGAGAAGTGAAGAGGCACTCCTAAAATCACATGGCTAGTGAGCTGAGATTTGATCTTGAATCCGCTACCGAGGACCCATACGTGCTGCTTGTTTCATGCTGCGAGCACACCTCCTAGTGCATTTCTGTAGCAGTCTCATTGTTCCCACCTACCTGAGTGCCCTACTCACAGTGCCCGGGAGCTGGATCTGCTGCTCCTCTCTCAATACTTCCCCAGTGCCCAGCACATTGCCTTGGACAAAGTAGGGCCAGCCAATATTTATCACATGAACAAATCATTTAAGATTTAATCATTCAAAGAATAAGAACAAAAATGCCTTTAACCCCTAAGTTGAAGTGGAAATTAATCACTTTCTTTGATGATTCAGAAGGCATCTCAGCCTCCTGCATTGCCAGAAGGCCATTCTCTATTTTTCATTATCTCAGAGCAAGCATGCGGAGGGTCACACATTTCTATACTCACATCAGGTCAGGCCCTGAAATAATTTTAGAGAAAAGACCCTTGAGAGGCTCGCTCTCTGAGCTGGATTTCCTGTTAGTTCTAATACCAAAATGAATAGACATGTTGCACGGGATGTGGGGGCAAGAATATAGATGTGCGCACACATGCATGTGCATGCACATATATGCAGGTGTGTCCTAGACATTAGAGTTTCTCTTCTATGTGGATTCTTAGAACCGTATTTGTTCCAGGAAGCCTTTGACTCTTCCTGTGAGCTGGGAATGATGTTCTCCAACCACAAGGGGGCCACCCAGAAGCCTGTGGCACCACAGCCCTGGGTGTTCACATTACCCACCCACCCACCCCCCCACCAAGATGGGGGCATGTTGTTGGTCCATGAGAGTTGGAATGAGGTCTCTGTGAAGTCATTCTGTCTCTACTCATGAGGGATGCCTTGAGCGCCCCCACCAACCCCTCAGTTACATAAGCTATTATATAAACTCAGAGATGGTGTCCATCTCAGGCTGAGAACTCATTCCTGACCTCAGAGATCAAAGAGCTGGGCTCACTGTTAACTTTATTTCAAGGGATACATGAAGGGACTTTAGCCCAGCCCCCAGTGCACACAGGTCACCAGGCGACAGAAAAGTTTTAGTGTTCTCATTTACTTCTGTCAGTTACAGTTTGTGTGGGAAAAAGTCCAAACAGAGTTCTGTCCTCAGCTCATTTCACTGTCTCCGAGAGCTGCCAGGTTGCAGCACTAACCCTCACCCTGGAAATCACAGCCCATTGTGAATATCACCTTTCAAAAATAAACAAAATTTGTTTTTTAAGAAAAAACAAAACCCAAACATTGGCACCCAAGGAAAACCCTTCTGTTGCCCAGACTATTGGCCCCCGGAAGAGATGGGGATTCTTTAGAGCAGTAGCCAATGAGGAAAAGGAGGAGAAAGGAGCTCTACAGTTCACGGGGGTGGAGGAGGGCGGATGGTGTGCCGGGTGCTATGTCAGGGGCCTGATTCCTAGTCCTCGTTTAGTCTTCAGAATCACCCTCCGGCCAACATGATATTATCATCTTTTTAGGGATGAGACAACAGTAGCTCAGAGCGGTCAGGTGCCCGCCCAAGGTGACCTGGCAGAAAGGGAGAGCTGTGGACCTGAACTCCAGGTTGCTAGGCCTCCAGTGCACTCGCCGCCCTGGCTCTCAAGAGGGGTAAGGAGGAGGTGAGGGCGGGCGGCGGCCGAATGGGGCTGTGTGTGCTCTCCTTAGATTTCTAATCTTTGGCATCTTTAAGAAAACTCAAGGAAACGGATTCTCTTTCTGCCACAAATACTGCTCTGCCTCTGCTTGGTGTCACGGCCAGGCCATCGGCCATCTACTCACCAGTTCCTTCGGCCGCATGTTGTAAAGTATCCTCTCTGCGTTCTCGCTGTCGTGCCTGCTCTCCATGATGGCCAGCAGCAACTTGGAAGCGTTGTTCTAATTGGACAAACAAAGGGAGGAGAAAATGGAGCGGAGCAGCTTGGGGTGGCTGGCCTGACTGTGTGTGCCCAGTTGCGGTGAGTGCTGCATCCTGGCTGGATAGACAGACGTTTCATCCTATGGCAGAGCCACGGGTCCGGTATGGCAAAACTCAGCTGCACGCGACAGGGAACGTGCCACTGCAGACCCCAAAACCGTAACTGCAGAATCTGCTTTGGGTCACGGAAGAGCATAATCGTTTGGGCATTGCTCTCCCTAATGTTAGTTGACACAAATCCTAATGGAAATTGGGAACTTAAACATGGGTGCTTGTGGGTGTATTGGCAACCTTATGATGACAACGGTCAGGAAGGACCGCTACATGGACCCATGATGCCTTCGGGGCAGGTGTGGCTTTAAACCTTGTTATTCAGCCTTGTGGGGCAGAGAAGGCAGGCAATTAAAACAGTACTGTTCTTTTTTTTTTTTTTTTTTTTTTTAAACAGTACTGTTCTTAAAGTATTACAATCAGCTCTCATAACCCCTAATATTATAATGAGAGTATAGCTGATACCAGTTAACAAAAGTGACCCAAAAGAGCACTGTATGCATGCCAAATCCAAATTTCCCATTACATTCAAAGTTTTCACGTGCCCATAACCTGCACTTCTTGGCTTGACCTCATTTTAGATCCTGGGCCTAGGATAACCTGTATGCTGCTTTGTGTATAGGATTGGAAAGTTCCTGCTATTTTGCATAAGAGGGGGCAGTATTTTTTTTCCTTCCCAAGTACAGGTCAGAGGCATTCAGTCAGGATGCTGTGGTATCAAATGGTGGCTTTTCAGAGCACACAGATCTCTATCGCAATCCACAGATTGTTTAGTTGAAAAAGTCACTGCAAGGGTGATCAATAGCCCATAAAATTCTGTTCATTTCAGGCTCTCATCATATACATTCTGATAAATGGGAGCCAGGTGCATGAGCTTGAATGATGTTCAAGTCAATTCTACAACACATGTGGTCAAAGGAATTAAAAATAGTAGACTCACAAAGAAATCCATTTAAATCACACATCCAAGTCAAATTAGCTATCAATTTGGACTCTTAGTTATAAATACTAAAGGAAAAATAAAAATAATGGTGCAATTCTTGTGGACTTTTGTGTTAACACCTTCCCTTAATGACCTTTCTTTCCCATGACACTGTTTATGCAATCGACACAGATCAGCTTTTCAGCTAAACCCTGCAGTTATAGGCAGTTCTGTGACAGTGACAAAGTGCTTACTGCTGGGTACCGGTGTAAGACAGAGGACAGATCTCAACATGCCCCAACATGGGAATGGTTTAAAAGGAAATAGCTCAGTGAGGCTAACACATTTTGAAATACACTCCGGACACCGAGAGGTCTTTGGACTATTAAATAATCTTTGGAACCTCTAAATGCAAATGAGGGTTTTCTTCTTTGGGGATATGCTTAAGAAATCAATATTGGAGGTGGTATCCCGTCCTAAGACCCTTATTTGCAGGGGAAGACTGAATTTTTGCATTTTAGTCAGAACCTACAACATGGATCATTCATTTAGTCTCAAAGAACTGCCTGTATTTAGTTTTGCAACATTGATCGTCTCACGTGTGGAAGCAAAACACAAAAGTGACTATTTTCACATGCTACTGTCTTTTGCTTTCAATTCCTACTTGCCTTCAGTTCTAACACAAGGTCCATCCTCTTCTTTCCCAAAGGATTGATGTCATTGAGGATCAGAGCTGTGATGATGTCAATGCCATTGGATTCATGGGTGGCTATGCAGTTCTGAGGAAACACACACACACACACACACACACACACAGACATTTACACAAATGCTGGTCATAAATCAGATGTCAAAAGCCAACAGGCTGAACTGCTATTTCAACACAATTCTTGCCACTCCCAGTAATGTCTCAAGGGGAGAGCTGCAAATTTTCCGTGAGAAAGTGGTAAAAATAAAAGACAGATGAAAATCGCTAGTTTCAGAATTAACAGTAAACAGCAGGAAAGTCCCCATGCACTGTAACTGATAAATTGCTCGTGTCTAATCCAAATAGTGCAGTAAGGTTGGCTTTTGTTCTTAAGGGAAAATACGGTGTGTGACTGATTCTGGGTTCTGAGCCCTGTTTTCCCCTTTAAAGGTGTGTTCCATTCTCTCTATAGCACTTGGTCTTCATACTTCATATTCTCGCTTAAGGCCTAAGCCTGGAAAACACGTTTCCTGTTTAATTCACACAATACTCAAATTAATCATCTTCCCCCAGGTAAGGGTCCCCATTTGCAGCAGAATCTACTCCAATATGTTCCTTTTAACAGACCTCTGTTTGGCAGAAAAGCAAACTTGAGATTATAAGGAAATTCACTTACATGTTAGATAAAACCTTCTTCCCCAAGCCTGTTGTAATTTTTCTTGTTCCTTTTCATTTTAACTTTGACTACACCATCTGTCTCATCAGCGAACCAAGTAAGGAAAGTGGATCCAACACATGCTAACCTCATATTTATAGCCAACTATGACCAGGTGTTTGATACACAATGAGTTGTCCCTTTTGTCAGCCACTCTTCTCCCCTGAGTGAAGGTCCTGGCCTTGCTCCCCAAGTAACACAGTGTATCACACCTTCACTATTCAAATGGATTTAGAACTGGCAATTTCAGACTTAGTCTATCCCCTTCAGCCAGGATGAAGCCAAAATTAGAGTTAAAAATCATAATCATCACTAGTACTAATGCAAAAACTCACAAAGTCTGCAACAAGTCACAGATAAGCAATAGACATTCTACTGAAGATATGATTGAGTTCCCCTCTAAAAATCTACTTCTTGAGAGGCCAACATCAGGACTGATGGGGCTTTCTTTTCTCTGAATGTCTGTGGTGTTAAAAATCTCAACTGAACGTTTCCTCATATTGTTCAAGCTGTCTTGTGGGTAACGAGGTTTCTCTCTCTAGCTAGGTTTAAACCTTTTCCTAGCATTTAAAATAGAGCCCAGCCTTCTGGTCTTTAATTTAACTCCAACTTTATTATCTACTCCTAGTCAAGTTACCCAAATTTGGACAATCAAACAAAATCAAGCCAAGATATGCTATGCCATGCATGGATACCAAGGACAAGCCTGGTAATGTCTCTGATTAGGCCAGTTCTGAAGCATGATAAAGCACCATAGCTCCTCCTTGACTGCTGTATAAAAGACCTCCAGTTCTAGTGACTTCCTAGGCCAACAGGCAATGTTATGTGACTTCTGAACTAGTTCCTGTCAACATTTCCAAAATGATGAACAACTTCTTTTTCCCACCCCCAAATAAAAATGGAGGTACCTGGTTCTCATGGCATGGTCCTTGACAGTATTCAGTCAGACTTTCCAGGGTTTGGTTGATGAGGGCTACGTTCTTTTCATTTATATAGAGCCCGAGAAGACCAAGACCTCCAGTAGTGCTTCCACAAATACAGTCCAGGAACTGCAGCGTCTCACACACCAAATTGTAGTTGGTCTTGTTATTTTGGCAACGAAGGAAGTTCTACAATTAGGCAGTCCCCAGATGGCGGGGAGGGGGGGCGGTAGGGAGGGGGCAAAGTCAGAGAGAAGAAAGAAAAGGTCATTCATATGGCCATTTTGTTAGTATTTAATTGGTTGATGCCCTCAATTGATCAGCAGTTATGCAGAGAGATATAGCACTGGAGAGAAGAGACAGCCTCCATGATGGTCAACTGTGGATTTGGTCTATGGCAATGGACACCAAACACTGCAGCTTATTCTCCAAGGTGCTTTTCTATGTGATACTGTGTAGGAGGGCTCCTCCTTGACAGACACCTAAAGCCTTTTTGAGTTCCCCTTTCTCTTTTTCCTACTCCAGTCCATGTCTCTCCCACTAGGTATTAGGTTCAGAGGAATTTGACATTTCAAAGGGCAATGCTTATGTTTAGAAGATGATGGTGTAGTCTGGATACTGAATGCCCAGAGTCTAGTACTAGGGATGGTTCATCACAAAATAAGGTGTTACAGGCTGACTTAAGCCCATTGCCATGGTAGAAACTTAGGTTATCTTTTATGGCCATTCTCATGAATTATTAAAGGAAGAGGCAAGAATGAGTAAATGTGTTCTTATGTGCATGTGCCCAAACAGATGTCCTCCAGCTAAACCCATAATGTTAACAAGAGACAAAAAAGCACGTACTTCCTCCACAAAATCAAGTAAACCACATTCAACCACCTCACAAAGCAGAATCTATTTTGATGAAGAAGAGATTTTTGTCAGAGACTCTTAAATCTCTTCTTGAAAAGAAGCAAAAATTAACTGCAAAAATTCTTTTAAGCAGTTATAAAAGTTACATGTTTATTTATCACAGAAGACTGGTACTATAAAAAGATATAAAATAAATGTGACCTTTGACATGGTAGTAATTCCACTTCTATAAAATACTGACTTCTAAAAAAAAAAAAATACTGACTTCTATTCACAAAGTATGTATTAGATATTCCCTACAGCACTGTTTGTGACAGTGAAGAACTGGAAACAACTTAAATGTCCATCAACTGGGGAGTAGTTAGATACAGTATACCAACATCATCTAATATTACAACTTAGAAACACTATGGTAGGTCCATATGTGCCAATATGGAAAGATGCTACCTGCTTGAGGGCCCAGTTGAGCTCCTCATCCTGCAGAGAAAGAGGGAGAAGTCTTCAGGAAGAGGGCAGGAGAGAGCCCGGCTGTCCAAGGCTGAAACTCATAGCATGGCTCTCCAGGCCATTTACTTCTCAAAAGAAATGAGACTCAAACTCATACTGCTCACACCATGCCCCCCTCTCTGCTCAAGGACATCACGGCTGCCACCATGCCCCCTTTCCTGCTCAGTAACATCACTGCTCCCACTATGCCCCCCTTGCTCGGTAACATCATCATTACCACCATGCCCCCCCTCTGCTCAGTGACATCATTGCTACCAACATAACCCTTTCTGCTCAGTGACATCACTGCTCCCACCATGCCCTTCTCTGCCAGGCAGCAATGAGCTTCTTCCTATTCTTCAAGCACTCTTCATTCTCTTTTCTCTGGGGCTTTAGGCACACCATTCCCTCTGCCTATCACTCTCCCCCGATCTCTACCCTGATGAACTCCTCTTCCTTCAGGATGGAGTCCCAAGCCATTTGTTTCAGGAAGCCCTCCTGAGGCTCCATCCTGACTCCAATGAGATCGGAGAATGGCACACACCTCTCTTAGCCCTCCTTACATTTCATCATGTGCTTATAGGGGTATCTGTCAGCTTCACCCAGGACCATGCTGATAGCTTGAAGTGTCTGGCAGCTAGCACAGTGACTGGCACATGCCAGGTGTGTCATAAACACTGGCTAAAATAATCTGAATTAAATTGAATGGATAGGAGAAAAGGGGACTTGTAAAGTCCTCAAGCCTATTATGTTTCAACTACCCATGAAGGTTAAGTGGCTGCCCTTTCTTGAAAGCCTCTCCCATAGCTTATGGCCTTTGCAGAGTGTCAAGCCAGAATCTCTCCTTCCCTAGCTGAGATCCATTTCCTTTGTCCTCTACAAAAATAGAGGGATGCCAATCACTAGGAGGCTAACAGGGACTCTTTCTACATTCACGGAGTCGATTTCACCCTTTGCACACACCACCTTGCCATGTTTAAGCTAGGGAAACACTGTTCTTTTTGTGGTTTTCCTTGGAGGGCCAGGGATCAAGTCAAGATGGGTGAATTAAGAAAGACTTCAAGCCTGTTCTCATACAGATGTCAGTAGCAAGAGACCTGCATTCCTTAAGCCAGATGAAACAAGCCAACCCCTCAGGAGAAAGATAGAAAGCACAGGCAAAATGTCTCAAGAATAGTTCTTCCCATTCTTACCTCTGTGGACAAAGCTTGCTTAAGGCAGCAACTGCCTGTTTGGCAAAGCCAAAGGCAGTGGCCTTATCTCTACTAAACATTTACTAACAGGAAAGTTAAGGTTATAAATATGACAAGAAATGCTGGGCAACTTCAAAAGGCCAGATTCCTTCTCTCTTGGAGCTTATCTGTACTTCTTTATACCAGGGGTGGGGACAGTAATTCTGTCATGATGAGAAGGTCTTCTCCTCCCTTTAGTACACAAGAAAACCCTGACCCAGAGATCCACCATCTGTTCTGGGACTCTGCCAACAGGGTGGCATTCAGAGTAGGTGAACCCCACTCAAAACTATCATTTTAAGAACCAGATTTCTACAAATGTCATCCTATCAGAGCAATTTTATCAACATCTCAGTGTGTATGACACAGTGGGAGTCTTTAAAGATGATTCTAACCTTCATTTGTGAACCACTGGTTCAGATCATTGGTTTTCCAACTGGTCCCTGCATCCTAAGGGATTCCTGAAATGCAACACCTCTCAGGGCCCTGGTAGGTAAGGGAGGAAAGGAAAGTTCTCACACTCTGTAGTTTCTTACTCTGAAGAGAGCAGCTTTGCTCTCATCTGCTTTACTTAGTACATTTCTGCATAAGATCTTAAAGGATTCTGTGGCCAAAACCAAAAAAGTATAAAACCATTGACATGGATAATGCTTATGATACTTTCAAAGATTAAGTTGCTAAGACTTTTAAAAAATATATTAAAATATACCATATGCTTTCCTTTCCCCTAGTACTATTTTCCACAGAGCGATGTGTTGGAGAATCAAGTTTTGGAAAGACTCATTAGAAGGTGCGTCTGTCCTCGGGGTTCTTAGCGTCTTAGTTCCAAGGACAGTTTTGTGAAGAGCTACAGTACGAAACTAAAACTGAAAACTTCCAAACAGGAAAGGCAAATTGACTCAATGAAAGCATTACTCTACTTCCACAGCGGACGCTGGGTATGGTGGTAAAGAAGGAAAATCAGGGGGTACAGTGGAAGAGTCAGAACAGGTCCATGAAAGCAGACCAGGCTGGAGACAAGCACATCAGGACTGACCCTCTGACATTCGTGGATGGATTCTATTCCAGTCAGTCTTGTGTTAGCTTAGAACTCGGCAGTTATCAAGTCCTCTGACAAGCCTAGACCCAGCATAGTGGATTGGTTTGCCTGCTATGAACCCACAAAACCCCTGGGATGATACCACTATGGTACTTATCATGCTGCACAGCATCTTGGGTTTCCCCGAGTGGCTCCTGCCTGAGACTCTCAGCTCTGTATGGGAAGGGGTGAGGTCTCTGTCACCACCAATGCCGAGCACAGAGCAAGTATTCACCCAGATGATGAAATAAACATACATGCATAGGCACGGTCTCAACCCACTTCCCTTTGGAGCCCAAGGTGGGTGGAGACCAGTAACAGCAGTATGAGGGAATAGTACAGGGCAGTGACCACCAAGCTCAGCTAGAAATAGCCCCAGGAGCAGGGAGGTCCCTCCATCCACAAAGATGCCACAGTTGGCTTTGCTTTCTTGCTGGTGGGACAGCCTGGCTTTCCATGGTGTCATTCCCACTCCCTTGGCCAGTCTCCCTCATGACTAATGGTGTACATATGGAAGGTGGAGAGGGCACAGTTGGCCTGCAGACAGAATGCCAGCCAATGAGACAACAAGCAATCCCTGGATCTTTGAGTCATGAATACTTTGTTCTACCCAGCTGAGCTAGGCAGTCCCAGTGATCTAGGGCCAATGTGGTCTAAGTCCAAAGTAGGAATATTTGAGCAATAGGCAAGAAAAGAAAAACAGCCAGAACCCCACACTCAGACATAGGGATCAAGCAGGGAAGGTCAATGGAGGAAATGAATGAACAGCAATGTGAAAAAAGAGCCCAATGGGGCCTGTAGGAAATTCTTTCATTTTTAAATATGGGCCATATTTGGCTGATGGATGACCTTGAATATACCTGCCTTTTCAAAGCTCAGGCTCAGACCAATTTGATTAAAATTAAATATCAGTGTAGAAATTATTAATACTGCAAACTTCACCCAGTTCCTTTTCCCTGTTCTGTCTTACTGTTTAACAATGTATTTTCTTACTCAACTTATCCAGGCACAGATTATATGGCAAGGTTGAAGTATGAGTGATTTACGGTGGCAGCCCCAAAGGGTCTGGCCACAGGTGACATGTGAAAGACCATCAAATCACCTGATGAATAAAGTTGGGAAGGGAAATATGCACCTTGTCTTTGCCACTGCTTCCTTTTCACACCATAATTATACAAGTAACTGAACTACCACTGTCAACTTGTTTATTTTAGGAAGAAATATTCTATCTTAGTGGAGTTGTTCAGACACACTTTTGTTACTAATCCACAATCCCTTTTAGGCAGAGAGGGGTGTTTTTCCCAAAGCCAGAAGCAAAACCAGGCAATGGCCAAGGACCTGGTGCTCTAGCATGTTTTCCCTGGGGAGTGATTGGCTCCATAGATCTATGCTCATTCAGTAGAAAGAAACATCTCTGGAATCCATCCTGAGCCCTTTCCATATAGGCTTTGCTGGTGGGGAAACTGTAAGGGAGAAAATATGCTATCTTAACATGGTGGTTGATCACATGAGTTCCACTGTCAGACGGCCTGGGTTCAAGTCCTGGTTCTCTACTTTATGCCCTGAACCTCAGTTCCCTTATCTATAAAATGAATATAATGATGTCAGCAACACTTAGCATCCAAGATATCCTAAGTGCCTGATACCTCAGCCATTGTTATCATCCCAACATCAATAAAAAAGTGAACAAAAGATTTCTGGAATAATCAGTTAAACACATATATTTGGGCATCTATTGTATAAAACCCTGGAAGGCAACTTCATTTATTCAACCAAAAAATATTTAATAGGACTTTCTACGTATCAGATTTTGTAAGTCTAGTATATTTAATCATTCATCTGATTCATCAGAATCATTCGTGCATCCATCCAAGTCTTACCTATGGATCTATGTGCCAAACAGTGGTAAGCTACCACATACCCATATTTCAATATGTACACAGTAGGTACCTATACTGGTGAGCAAGAGATTTGGTTCTTGTCCCTGTGGAGATGGTAGGGAAGAAGGACAAAGAAACATGTCAGTTGCCCAGATGTCAGAACCATCCTTGACTCAAGGAAGCTGGTGGCAGTGAGGGGAGCTGGTGGCAGTGAGGGGAGCAGAGATGTCTGAGGAGCTGTAACTCCCAGGGGCCAGCCCTCACCTGCAGGTCTCGATTGTGGTTTTCGCACAGAAGCTGTAGGAACCGGAGAATGGGCTGCATGATGGTGATGACCGCGCTCATTTCCAGCTCATCCTTGGTCTTATCTGCCGTGGCCTGGGCACCTTCCCCGGACTGGTAGTGGTCATCGGGGTCAGCCTCCC
Source organism: Canis lupus dingo (assembly GCF_003254725.2). Lineage (NCBI taxonomy): Eukaryota > Metazoa > Chordata > Mammalia > Carnivora > Canidae > Canis > Canis lupus. The sequence goes on from NC_064262.1 coordinate 13,018,134, forward strand.
TCCTGAAGCTGCTGAAGGCTTTCCTGGTGGCAGCAGAGGCTTCCAGGAGCTGATCTCGGGCCTCTTCTGTTATTTGTGTCGAGGGCTCTTTGGCTAGAATGCAAACATAAGACACTCAATGTTGCTGAGTCCTCAGGAGTACTAGCCACTGCACAAAAGATAACATTAGAAAATGTAAGTCCTTGTATTCACTAGAAATCTTTAAGGTTAGCCAAACACTCCAAGAAGTCACTTCTCTTAGTCCTTAGGATTAAAACGGAGTCATGCTCTGCCCATTGGCTCATGGCTCTCACATTTCACCTATGCTTATACTGTTTTAGAGGAAAAGCTTTAGTATTGGCTCTGTCAGCCTCACAAACCTATGTGGCTCTGGGCCTTAGCATCCTCATCTGCAAAACGGGGAGAGCATCAGTGGATTCTAACTAGAGAAGCCTCTGAGAGGGTCAACATAACAATGACCGCAACCCGAATTACTGTTATGGTGACAATTGATTGAGTGGTTCCCATCAAGTACCACAGCATCAAATCCTCAGAGCAACTAGGCATCAGAGTGAAGAGTGAGACACTCTGTAGCCAGACTGCCCCTAGGTTCAAATCCTGACTCTACTGCCTACTCGCTGTATAGCCTTAACAAGGACATTTCAACCTCCGCTCCTCAGTTTCCCCATCTGTAAAATGGGGTTAACAATTCTATTTTACAGGGTTAACCTCAGTTCTACATGAAGTAAAGGATGTAAAGGACTTTGAACAGTGTCTAGTTCATAGAGAGTAACTCAGTAAATGTTAACCTTTCCCATTCTAGACCAGTAGTTATAAACTAGAGCTGATTTGGTGCCCACTCCCACCCAGGGGACAATTAGCAAAATCTGAGGACACTTCTAGTCGGCTGCAGGGCAAGCTACTGGCATCTACTGGGTAGAGGCCACATATGCTGTTAAACATTCCACAGTGCACAGGACAGCCCCTCCAGCAACTCATCCTCCAGATACCAAATGTGCTGTGTCTGAGAAGCCCAGTTCTAAACCTGAAGAAACAGGCTCAGAGTGGCTCATTAACCTCCTCATAGCCATTTGATTCCAACACTGGTGCATCTACCTACTTCCAAGTATGACTTCTCTTTGAGTGATGAATGATTTCATTCATTCATCATGAATGAAAAGCTTTAGAAACTTCCAAATAATTTCGAAAATAAGGGGGAATTTAAGTGATGGATACCCAGTTTAAAATGTGTGTCCTTTTTTTTTTTTTTTAAGATTTATTTATTTGAGAGGGAAAGAGAGTGAGCGAGCAAGTGTGCATGAAAGCGTACAAGCACTGGGGAGAAGGAGAAGAGAATCTTAAGAAGACTCCCTGCTGCACACAGAGCCTGATGCGAGGCTCAATCCCACAGCCCTGAGATCATAACCTGAGCTGAAATTAAGAGTCGGACACTTAACCGAGTAAACCACCCAGGCACCCCCAAGGTGTATGTCTTCTTTAACTTTTCCTAACATTGAATAGAAAATTACAGGAAAAGATTATAAAAGTAGTTCCTGCCAATAAAACCTTGAGTTTGACTAAGAAGAAGGTATGTAAATTTTTTACACAAGGAAAACCACCAATGCATGGTAGTTCAGCTCTGGTTACTTAGGAAGAATTCTATCATAACCAGACTGATTTGCTTCTCCCAAAAGCTTCAGTCGTAATACAGTTCAAAGACTGGAGGTCCAGCTGGAGGGAGGGCCACGCCACACTTACCTTTTTTCCGTGATGGGGCATCCCTGTCTGTCTCATCATCTTTCTTTTTATTCCCCAAGTCACTGGTGTTCACGGTCACTGTTGCTTTGATTTCTTGCTGGGCGACCTTCATTCGGTCATAGAAGACCTTGAAGAATTTTTCTGACTTCTTATCTTCTGTTAACCGGCAGAAAAAGGAGTGCTGCCATGGAAAACCCACAAATTTTCAACACTGTGACAGATCAGTGATCCAATCCCACTCAAGACACCAAAACCTCACAGAGATCAGAGCCTGCTGCAAAACCTCACAAACAGTCTAGGTTTGGACCAAAGTTAAACATGGTCCCATGCACTATCGCTCTCTGGATCGTATGGCTTGAGATTTTCTACACAGAGACTTTAAAGCAATCTGCCATGGGATGTCTTTAATGAGCAGTCATATAGGCTTGGGACACATGCTAAAGGGTGATGGGAGATTCCAGTCTATTAAGATGCAGCCCCTGCACACACTCAAAACAACTCCATTAATAATGGAAACAATGTATTTTTGGTGGTTATTGCAGGTCCTGTCATGTGTTATGTTTAAGGATTCCTGTGAGCCCCTTCACTTTGCACAGCCCTGTGAATATATATGGATGAGTAAGATGTGCTACCTGCCCCTGTAGGGCTCCATGGCAGGTTAGGATGACAAATCCATAAGTAAAAAAATGTGTAAGTAACAAGTGCTCCAGAAGCTACACAGACAGTTACATCATAGAAGCTCAGAGCTGCCAAGGGTGACAGTGGGCCAGAGTGATCCCAGAATCTTTGTAGAAAAGGTGATTTTCAAACCAGGTCTTGAAGGACAGGTCAGAAATGGTTAGATGAAGAAGCTCCAAGTTAACAGGTAGCTTGCCTCTTGGATGCACATTTGTTTTTGGGCCCACTACAAGCAAGAGTATACAATGTTGATGTAAAAACACAATATGGTGTCTCAACTTCATTTATGAGTGTTCTCTTTTCACCCCTTTGCAAACACCACGCTGTTGTGAATTATTTACATAAAAATACAATACGGTCATTTCCAGAGGAATAAAACAAAGCTCTAAACAATATATTTTCTTCTCCCAGTTGGATCTTTCTGCCAATTTCATATCCTCCCCCATGTAGAAAGATGGCATTTCTCTACCAAAGGTAGCCCTAGGCTTGCAATCTTAGAAAAAAGTAGAATCTTATCAGCTGTCATAGCCTCTTACTTCCTCCATCTCACCCTGCCTCCATGGCCCCCAACACTTGCTGCCAGATTCAGCATGCCCCAGGAGAGCCACCACGTTTTCATTTGCCAAAAGGAAACTGTAGTCACTGTGACCCTTCTTCTAGCTACTAGACTCTTTGCTGCATTGACAAATGTTAGTCTCATTTGCCTACAAAGCACTTCTTGACTATGTTCTTTCCTTTCCATCTCACTGTTCTTCCCTACTTCTGGATGTTTCCAATATACAGCATAAGATCCGTCCTTCCTACTTGTGCTCCCTGATTCTATCTTTTCCCCTCCAACCACTCCCAGTGGCAGTACAAGTCATCACCTACCTACTGCTTTGCCTTATTCTGCATGTGTCAGAGTCCTCCATGACTCCCACACACTTTGAACCAAGCTCAAGTCTTTAGCGTCCTCCATTGCCCTTTACCACATTGAATCCTCTTTTCAGTTTTTTACTATTTCATCTCTCCATCTGTCATTCCATCCATTTACTCATTCATCCACATACCTATACATCTATCTGTATATTCATCCTTCCAGCCATTCACTGTGCACTTGTCATGTGTTGGGCACTACGTCCATCATAGGAGATACAACAGTGAGCAAAAAGAGGCCTAGACCCTGCCCCCCATGAAACTGGTAGCCTAGTAAGGAAAAGATGCAGTAATTTAATAATCACCCTAAGGATGTTTTTACCAAAATAGCCATTTATCCCTATGAAACTGACCCAAGAGAATGCTGGCAAAGAGTATTGTATCAGACACTCAGAGCCATTGTTTTGCTCTCCTCGCTTTTCCTGGCTCGTTCCTTGGCTAGGCTAGGGTTCCCTCATGCTTTGGTATTCCCACTAACATCACCTCCCCAGTGAGGCCATCCTGATAATCCTATGGAAGCAGCAACCCAGAAACTGCTTATTCTTCCCTGCCCTGTTTTATTTTCTTCATAGTCACTGGTCTCTGTTGTATTTGTCATTCACCTACTTACTGTAGGTCTTATATACAGTGTAAACTCCAAGAGGATAGGTGCCTCACCTGTATGCTTCACAGCTGTCTCCAGAGCACCCAGAGGAGCCCCACACATAGAAGGAGCTTCCTAACCATTTGATGAAAGAATGAATACAACTCAATACTTCATGGATCATCGTAACTACACCCTCTCAATCAGACCCTGCTTATATTCAGTGACTGTGCCAGAAGTAAATCCCCGACATAGATTAATTCTGGAAAACTGCTCAAATATGAAAAAGCAAGTTCTAACTGTTCACTTCTTTGAGAGCTGATGCATCTACAAACAAAAGGAGAAATGTGGGCACGAAGAACTCATATCACCACCTAATTATGGTGACTACATTTTTTACCAAGGTAAGTTATAGAATATCTCTCCCACATGGGGTCATGGGGGAGACTGCACTGGAAGGTGGCCACTTGGGGCAATGAACTTTAGTTGCTACCCCATTAAGTCTTCTTGTTGCATGGAGGCAACTTAAAAAGCATCCTTTGGACAATCTGGTCACTTAAAAAAACCAAATGTACTTTAAGTAGGTAGGCAAATAAATAAATAACTAAAGCCTGCCATCTGTCATCAGTAACAGTGCAACACAGCGCAGACCAATCACTGGCTACAAACTGCACTGCTTAACGTCTAGCTGGTTAACCCAACAGATGTCAACTGATAGGGTCAGAATAAGAGAACCTCTTATGAAACGGGAGAAGGGCAAGCGACAGGATTACACACTTCTATATATGTTTTGCAATGGCCAGTATATTTATTTTGCATTATTTATATCAGTCCTTAGTCCTTCAAGGATCTGAAGCAGCTTTATAAACAGAGTGTGGTCAACAAAATAATAAAGTAGACACTGGGGTACAGAGACATGAATAAGCACAGAGAACCAGACCTAACAAGGCTGGTGGTTAGAAGGTGAAAGAGATGATTCAGGGCAGTCACAAGTCTCTGAGGTACCCAGCCATCAAGCTGAAATAAGAGGTATGCTCTATCATGGTTATTATTAAGTATCAGATAAGAGAAATATTGCCAGTGCCTCAAAGGAAGGAAAAGATTCTTTAATGAAGGTGTTAGAGGACAGGCTTTCCAATCAGACTCCTGGGTCCCTCACTCACTAGTTTGGTGACCAAAGGCAAGTTACTCAGCCTCTCTGAACCCATGTGGAAGGGCCGCCACGGTGCCCACAAAGTGCTTAGCACAGTGCCCACTGATCGTCTTTTTTTTTTTTTTTTTGGTACCACCATCACATCTGTATAATGTAAACACCCCACAGTGAAGGCATCCCTGTAAGTGGCTAGGGCATGGTTAGTAAAGCATGAAGATTCTGTCGCTGGAGTTGGAGACGCCTGGGTTTCAGCTCTGCCACTCATAAGCTATGTCACCTTAGAAAGTGACAACATCTCTGAAACCTGGATTTTCTCATCTGAAAAATGGGTATGGTAACAGTACTGCATGGTGGTTATGAAGATCTAATGAAAAAATCACAGTAATATGCACACAATGGCCGATGTTTCCCGACTGCTAATAAGCTGCCAGGAACTCAGAGTAAGCCTTCATGTGTGTTATCTCACACAAAAATGCCATAGAGGTAGTTATTACTCATCTCTGAGAGATCAGGGCACCCTAAAAGATAATGGACATCAAGTATTTATCACACCCCTGAGATGCCCACACTGTGACAAACGTAACCTCACCGAGACGCTGTGAGAGACAAAAGCTGTCGCCTCAGGTCTCCCGTCTGAGAATCTAAATAAAGACACTCTGGAAGGAAGAAGCTTGGTCCCCAGAAGGGAAGCAGTGCTATCTTGTGTAAGAGGAGAAGTGAAAAGTGACAGCAGTGCAGAAGAACTAAGAGACCTCCCCCAGAGAGGCAGGATGTGCTATGGGGAGAGACCGGGGGCTTGATGAACAGGAGCCTTCAGTTAGAGGCTCCTGGAGGCATTCACTACGCATCTCTGGTGCCTAGGGTTGTCTGCATTTGGAGAAACCAGGGCCCTGGACAGTTCATCCCTGCTTGTTAAACCTCTTTCCGTGATACTGTGTTTGGAGGACTTGGGAAGGGAAAGGGGACACCCCCCCCCCAAGACTGTTTCCCCAGATCAAGTGGAATCTCAGACCACAGCAGGTGGGTACTCTGGCCTCCCAGACCTCAGGCTCTCAAAGCAGGGTCTTTTCCACAAGCTACTCATCCACTTTCCTCCCTGAACCAATGAATCGCCCCTTTCTCCAATTAAGAGCCAGTAGTCAAGTAGAGATCGTTTTGTTTTCCAAAGGTCTCACTGCACCCCATCCTAGTCATTCAAAATTCATCTGGCCTAAAGCAGGCAACCTTACATGGTGGTAAGTGAAGTCCAAACAGAGGATGTCCCTGTGGAGTGTGAGGAGGGGGGAGACGGAAGGGAAATGAGAGAACTTTCTGGACTGAAGGAAATACCCTGATTAGGCTGGTGGTAGACAGAAAAACAACAATAATAAAACCTGGAACCAGTGACCATGTGTTACCTCCCATGGCAAAGGGAACAAAGCTGCTGACCTTAAAAGAGTGATATTATCTTAGGGGATAATCAGGGGAGGCAATATGATTGCAAGGGTCCTTAAAAGTGGAAGATGATGGAAGAGCTCAGAGGGGGACCATTTGAGAAGGACTCAAGCCACTGCACGCTGGGAAGATGGAGCAAGACGCCTTGACCCAAAGAACACAGGCGGCCTCTATTGGAAAAGGAGGGGAAACAGATTCTCCCCCTGGAGACTCGAGAAAGGAATACAGCCCGGCCAACACCTGGATTTCAGCCTAGTTAAGACTCAGATAAACAGCCACAACAACAACAAAACACAAAAAAACAAAAACAAAAAAAGACTCAGATCAAACTTGTAGGATAAAAAAATCTGGTTGTTTTAAGTCACTGCGTTTGTAGTAATTTGTTACAGCAGCCATAGAAGACAAACATGGATATAAACATTTGTCAAACCTGATCAAACTGTACACTTAAAATCTATGCATTTTTTAGTATATGAATTGTGTCACAATGAAAAGGGAGAGGGGGAAAAGATCAGCTTTATTTCCAGAAAGCTAGAGAACTATGTAAAGTTGTCCAGAGAAGGGACCTCTCCGCCAGCAGAGGGATCTGTGTTGCTGTCCTCAAGGCTAACCTTTCATCACTCTCCATGTATCTCCAAAACACATGTGGTTTTAAAGCCCCTTCCATACAAGTGGTCTTGTCAGCATCTTAGGAGACTGCCAAGATAGATATTATCGTTCATAAATTTGTCCTATTATAGATCATACAGCTGGGTTGGGAGAGGTCCCATGCTCCCTGTTCCCTCCACTCTTTTCTATCATCCTGCCTTTTTAAGGAACCCCTGGAGGACCAGCACCAGTGGTTGGATGGGGAACTCAAAGGAAACGAAGGTTGGTTTGGGGGCAGACACACAGCATCAACCCTCAACATTAGAGACAACAGGTCTGCTTGGCTTGGCTTTAAGGAAGGAAGTCAGGGGTCGGAGCAGGTGAGCAAGTGACCACTGACAGTGGCCCCCTCCACGGGGGCTCTGGAGGGCAGTGGTGGGAGGGGACCTAGGTGTGGCTGTTGCAAGCCAAGTTGAAAAACAAGAACCACAAAAAAGGAAATACAGATCATGAAATGTTAAAGTGAGAAGCACTCTAGTCCAGCAGTTTCCAATGTTGTTCTCAGCAGAGAAACTCATTCTTCCTCCCTCCCCAAACACCACCTTACAGAAAGACCCTATGTTTAAGAGACACACAGAACAGTTCAGCTGCAGGAAGGACCATCTTTCTGTCACCAGAACGCCTCTTTGGAATAACAGGGCAACAAAGAACATTGTTTAGAAACTACCACTTTAGTCCAGCCCTCCAGATTTTATTAAGGAGGAAACTGAGGCCTATAGCAGGGGAATGGACTTGCCAAGGCCATACGGAATCTTTGTCTCCGACTGTCCAAGCCACTCACTTTTGACCATGCTGGGTTATGGATGGTTGACACAGTGGCCTGAGGGCATGTTCTTGACCTGGGTAACTGTCAAGTGGACACAGTTTGCCCTCCTTGGGCTGCTTTAAGCTGCAGAGAGATTCAGGAGCTGAGGTCTTGGTTTAAAATAATAATGAAAACATCCTTTCAGATCACTCAAAAATAATAAGGTATTGCTTGATTAGCCTGATAGCCACTCACTACAGCCATTCAAGTCCTTGCAAAGAAACAGAGCACGGTTCATGATGAGCCCATCTGGCTTCTGAAATAAGAGGCCCCCTGAAGTGAGAGACTAGCAGACAGTGGCAACTATTCTAGTAACAGGCAGGCAGTGTGTGGGAGGGGGTGGCTGGATACTCCTTTCTTCAGGTGCAAGAGGTCACAGCCTCAATCACACCACAGGCAAGGGGTCCCAGGAGAAGAATAGGAGACAGAGGGCTGCCCCGTGCACAGGGCACACACAGGGAAGGTAAGCAAATGAGCACCTTATTGAAAAGCCGTCTTCCCCAGGGTTCAGAGACTGGAGGGCAAAGACAGACTCTGCACCCCAGAACACAGAGCCAGCCAGCCCGCACCTACAGGAGCACAAGGCCTTTCTGAAGGGAGAAGCCCTTTATAGGCATCTTAACTACAAGAATGGGGAGTGGCAGGAAATGGAAGTAGATGTGATCCAGGATGGAGTAGGACAGGAGCAGGGGCGGTCTGGGGGCAGGAGTCCACAGCGCTACCAGGACAGCTTTGGGACTTTGATTCTGCCCCATAGGAAAGCATTTCCATGCTGAGGCTGGCCCACCTTCTAGGCGCCTTTGTGCTGGGCCTGGAGGGATTCCAGAGAATGAGCCTTTCCATTTCACTGCCTAGTATGACATGACCCAACCACTACAGCCTATGACATTCACTGTGGTCACTTATCTGCTGCAAAATGAATTCAGTCCTCAGACCGAGTCCAAGAATTTGAAAAATGTGACTGCCAAACAGTGCTCAATGCTTGAACTTTCATGGGCTGAGGGGAATTGTTCCCTGGAATCTGATTTTTCTCTTTTCACTCTGCCCCTGAAACATAAGGACCTCAGACTTGGCCCTGGTAGCTTCTGGGACCTGAGGGGACCTCCAACCAGACCTTTCCGGCTTGAACAGATACTCTGCAGGTGTCAACAGGACAGCAATGGCTACCAAGGCTACCAATGGCTACCTATGGGGTTCTCTTCCGGTACCTGTGGTTAACTGAGCATTCACCATTTCCCGGGGACCCTCTTTCTATAAATCTTATTACAGGGAATGGTCACTGAACACTTCCTATTTTCCAGGAACTGCCTAAATGCTTTATAGATACTATCTCATTTAATCCGTAGACCTACTCCATGTGGTGTGTATTATTATTAACCTCGCTTTCCAGACAAGGAAACTGAGGTTTAAAGAGGTTAAATAACTTGCCAAGTCACACAGCTAGGAAATGGTGGCAGTGCCCTAGGACTCAGGCCCCACTTGTCTGTAGCATCGGCCCATGCTCGAGACTGCTGTGCTTTGTTAAACACCTCTCACCTGAGCAAGAGTTTGTCGACCTCTAAACACCTCCTGGCTTTTTATAATCCACCCCCCACCACCCAAAGTCTCTCAGCTGCACAAACACAGATTATTCTCACAGTAAAGAATAGCTGTGATAGGTACACATGTGAATGCCCCAACTTTCCTGTGAGGCCTGATGCACTTGTTACTTGTTAAGATGGGCCCTCAAACGAACCCCTTTCTGCTAGTTGAAGATTTGCCAGGGTTAGGGGTTACATGTTAACAAAACCATTGTCACACAGTGGCGGGTAGAGATCTTGAGTCCTTTACTTAGAAACCAAGGACGACAATCAAAACTTAAGATCATGAACCATGAACTAGGTGATAAAGCACACGTGGTTAGGCACAGCTGCTTGGAGAACTGGAAGTCTGGAAACCTAAATTTTAGCCTTCGCTCCTCACGAACCAGCCACGTGATCCTGGGCAATTTACTTAATAGCGTTTATGCCCTCGGTTCCTTATCTGAAAAAAGGAGACTCTTACCACCTGCCTTGTATGCATCACATAGAAGCTAGGGCCCCATCAAGGTTGCAGTTATGAAACATTATGTGTGAAAAACACTTTGCTATGGGAACCTATTCAAATGTAAGGTGCTGCTGTTATCTATCACTCCCCCTTTCAAAGGAAAGGTATGTAATGTCCAAAAAATGTCCAGTGATAAACAATTTTGGCTTGATACTAGCAGGTCAAAATGATCTCTGAATGGACGGCAAAAACAGTGAATAGCAGTTCTCAGCAACTGTCACAATAAAGGAAGTTAAAAAAAAATCCAGCTGGAATTCCACTATAGAAGTTATTCAGATTCCCTTAGACATAAAACTAAACAATTTTGCTTCCATTTCTCAGAGTTCAAGGTAATCAAAGGCAGAATACAAGCTTGGGGTCAGAACCTCCTCGCAGATGGCCCCTAAACATTCAATATGGACTATTTTTCCATCACTGTTTTTTACCATTCTTTACTTCAGGAAAAGTATGATATAATAAAAGAGTCTAATAATTAACATTAGGCATTAAGAATCAAACACTCCCTTGGTATAGATTATCACTCTAAGGAGGAAATTTTTTGGCAAGGTTTGATAGGTTTAACCAGTAAACATCTGGAACATTCAGCTCACCAAGCTCTGTGAGGATGTCTTTAGCTTCAGTGAGTTCACTGGTAATATAAATGTCAGAGCACAAAAGAAAGAAGTGATGAAGCAAACCAAGTCTAGGTTAGAAAGATGCCCATATTTCAAGTTCTTTTTTCTGAAAGAAAGTTCTCTAATGGGATCCCTGGGTGGCGCAGCGGTTTGGCGCCTGCATTTGGCCCAGGGCGCGATCCTGGAGACTCGGGATCGAATCCCACGTCTGGCTCCCGGTGCATGGAGCCTGCTTCTCCCTCTGCCTATGTCTCTGCCTCTCTCTCTCTCTCTCTCTCTGTGACTATCATAAATTTAAAAAAAAAAAAAAAGTTCTCTAATGCTTGAGAGAAGAGATGGAGGGCAAGGTGATCCTCACTCAAATTAGTCTGGTCACTGAGCTCCAAGTTAGGGCTTGAGCTCCAATGTCAAGGCCAAGGCAGTGGCTCTTCATGACTCTTTTCAGGGTGAATTAATTCCAGTTTTAGCAAGCAGTAAAGTCCAACTTCTATAAATGTTCTATAAGAACCATTTTTCTACTAGGATGGAAAGTTTAATACCTCTCCTTTTTTATCTCTCAGCACCCATAGGAATCAGCACCAGTGGAGAAAGCCTGCCCTATTTGGTAAGCAGTCTGGTTCCTCCTCCTTGTGGTTCAAAACACTAAGTTTCTCACATATGCATCAACAACAACCACCAACAAACTAAATTTCCTAAAAAGACTTTTTAAAGGTTTTATCTCACAAAGTCCCTATATGTGTAGGTAAACTATAAGTAAACATCTCCAGCAATTTTTAACAATAAAATCAGATTTTAGAAAGACAGGTTAGACATCCTTCTAGAGGACTCTGGATCTCTGACCCAGAGATAAGACATTAAGGAGATGACAAATTTTCTCTGGGTTCAATTCTCAAACCTCCTTATGAGTGCCAGAAGCCAGCATCCTTTGTTGGTGCATACTGGCAGCTGTTTCTTCCAGTCAAAGATGGAAGAGAAAAATAGAAAGCTTCCAGAGAATGAAGATGACTAGTGTCGCAGGGGACTACAGTAGGGACCCTCCTTGGTAATCTTCCTCAAGTGCTAGAAGGCACTGTGGTTGCTCTTCATGTCAGCATGAGGCTTATAAAAAGGAAAGGTGGTCTACAGCAAACAAGACTTTGATCAGACCTCAAGAAGCACTTTTGTTAAAGTACTCAGGGAGCTTTTAGAATCTCAGTCCATGGACATCCACTCAACTAAAGAAGAAGCTGTAGAACAACCTCAAGTGCATGTCTGTGGCTGCAGGAGGTGCCTCTGAGGGTGCCCTCCAGAGCTGATTCTATGATTCAATGAAAAGTAACTTCTGGCAGTTAGGGTGAAACTCTGAGGTCCCAAGTCGCCTGCCCACAGTCTTGCTAGGGGGTACACAGAAAGCCTTCTCAGTGAGCCTCAACCTGCACAAGGCCTGAGAAGAGGTGTATGGAAGACTCTATCACCAAAAATTTCGATCATGCATCCACATAAGAGGGCACGGGGGCTGAGGCTGAGTTTGCCTGTTCCTTCCCACTTCACGCGGGGGTTCAGTCTGTGCCACCAAGAAAGAGAACTAACCCAGAAGTTGGAGGGGAAGAACTTCAATCTTGGTCTTATTTCCATCCTGTGTACTCAGGGCAATTCATCAACATGGACTTTTCCTGCCCGCACAGTTACGAGGTTCTACAGGGCATCCAACTTGAGCTCTGCATTGATGTCAAGAACAATCCTTTGCACACCCATTTCCTGTGTTTGCACAGACAGCAGCAAGGGCACAGAGGAAGGGCTCTATATCCTGCAGACTTAGCAAGGTGGAAGTGGATGGGCAGGGAGCACTGAGGAGCTGGGTGGGTGTGTGTGGATGGGCCATTTATTACCTTGCAGCCTCCCTTTCCTCACCTGTAATGGGGGGGGGGGGGAGAGGATATGCACCACCCAGGAGGCCTGTTGGATGGAGTAAAGGAGGGAACGTGGGGGAAAGCCTAGTAGAGGCCTGGCACCTCAGAGGTTTTTTATACCAGTCACTTTCCCTTCCCTGCTCTCAGCAAGCATATGACAAATCCACTCGACCATAAAATCCAAAGAAAAATAAATATACTCTGGCCTGCCAGGGGCAAGGACACTGGCTGGCAAATAGCAAAACATCAACCAAAGCAAGTGCCTTCCTGATGGAGGTCCCACAGTCACCCTCAGTCCTCTGCTCAATTCCACCAACTCTCAGGTGACAGCCTACCTAACCCCTGCTCCCCGTGGACTGAAAGGAAAAGTTCCAGGACCTGTATCTCCCAACCCCACAGACCCACCTCACTATGTACTGGCCTATCAGGTAGCTTCCCTGTGGCTGTAGAGAACATCCCTGGGATCCGACAGTAAGACATACAGACGGCCAAACAAGATGGAGATGATGGGATGAAATTACACAACACTCATCTGTGTAAGTGCTGCTTAATATATTATGGCTTTGGCATCAGTAACGTGTATGCAAGCGGGTGATGGCCTGAGCCAACTTGGTGCCCTTTAGAAGCACTGACTAGGAGTTGGCAGTCAGGTTGCCTGACGACAAGCGTATTACTGGGTCTAGCCATCATTCCATTCCTGCTCCCCCTATCGCTATGCTTCCACCTCCTTGGCCTCCTTCAGCTCTGGCCAGTGTCCAAGCTCATGCCAGCCTGTCTGTCTGAACACTTTTGCCCTCTGCTCTTCACATGGCTGGTTCCTTTCTCATCTGTTAGGTTTGGGCTCAAATGGCACCACCTTAGAGAAGCCTTTCCTGATCATACTAAGTGGGTTCTCCTTGACACTCTGTACCCGGTTGTTTCCTTCCTCACGCTTCTTCCCAGGGTGTTGTTTATCTAACTGGCTTACTGGCCATCTCTCCCACCTGGCTGTAAGCTCCTAGAGGGCAGGACCCAGATTGATCTCATCCCTGACTGTATCATGGTCAATTCATACAATGCCTGGCACCCACCAGGTGCTCAAGAAGTGTTTGCTCTTTTGATGAATGCACAGTAATCCTGAAGGAGGTTTATTTCCAAAAACCTTAAATTGAATTGAGATGAGCATCATGGCAGCTAAAGTTTAACTCAATAACCCAAAGATCCCCCTCTGTGAAAGCCCAAAGTCCTACCAAATGAAGAAAATGAAACATGCCAAGGACCAGGTGAAGGTGGCTGATGTGGCCTTCTCACCTCTCACAGGCTTATCGGGTTTGTACACATGCCTCTGTGATGGGCTCAGGCTGGCCGGAGATCCGTAATCCATCTAGTTAACTGTTAACTACTCTGGCCCCATTGACACCTGCATTATTAACTATGGAGCAGGAAGGACAATCATTTGTGAGCCTCAGAACGTGGCTCACTCCTAGACATGATAACTACCCAGGCTCTGGGCTGAACAGTTTGTGGGCTTATGTTGCAAGGAGGCTAATAAAAACACATTTCTCAAACACCGTATGGTGAAGGCAACTGAAATACATCCTTCTCAAATGCAATACACTTCCCCCCGCCAGGCCTGAATGCAAAGTCAAACAAGTGACTTGAAGGTGTTAGATGGTTTACAGGACTACCCTAGTCCGTGTCTTGGCCACCTTGATGGATAGTTTAAAACCCAGACATAGGATAGTGATAGAAACATCAAGAGTGCCTCTGCCAGCCTCAAAAAGGAACTTAGGGGACCCTTAGGAAATTTAAGTGGGTATAGATTTCTCAGTGCAAAGAAGGGTCATAGCAGAAGTCCCAAAGCCAGTTGTGAATGTCAGTTAGGTTGTGAGGCCCAGGCTACACACTTGTGTACGAGGTGTCTTTCACATCCCCATGTCAGGATTCAAAATGCTGGTAGTTTCTAATGAGAAAATATTTTCAACCATGAAGTTAACTCTGCTGGAAGAGCTCCAAAGGGAAAGTCCCTCCAGTTACTCAGAGGGAAAAAAAAATTACCTTCTTGGTCTGGAATCTGGGGATATTTTATGCAGATGTCTCTAACAGAAGTTAATAAGGGGAAGTCAGCTTGCCTTTGATTATTCAAACAGGCTACTGCTATTAAAAGTTGCACAACTCTTGGGCAAGGCAGGGGTGGGTTTGGGCTTTTTTTTTTTTTTAAGCCTATCCTCATGGGAGCTATTTATTCTTTTCTAAGAACATTTCATTAAAACTTCCCTACTCACATCTTTTCAATACCTCTGCTCTGGTGGGAAGGTGGACGGTAACGCAAGCCCATCTCAGAAGGCTTTGTGGTGGGCACTCCTGGGGGCTGCCACAGAGGACTTCTCAGAATGGCAGTTCCACTTCCCTGCTGAGAAATGGGTGGAGGAGCCACCACCCCTCTTCTTTGGTGCAGGCTGAATAATTTCAACCTGCAGGTAACAGAAACTGCCCAAGCTCCAGGAATGATCACTGTGGGACAAACACATTCTCTTGTGTTCATTTGGTTCTATTTTATAATGTGCTATGTGAGACAGGAGACATCAACCCACCCAGGCAAGAACACACAGGAGAATGTAGGGATAATACAAACAGCCCTCCTCCTTTGGGGCATAGCCACTGTTCTTATGGAATCCACGGGGTTGGGGGGCAATCCAGTAGGGAAGAAGAGTAAGCTTCCATTGGGTGAGATTAAAGACTTCTGGGATTGGTCCCTATAATGGAAGGGGTGAGTAATTAAAAAAAAATCATGGGAAAAGAAATAGGGGAGGGTGAACATAATATACCTTAGCAGAAACTCTTCTGATGTCCTGGAGCTACACAATGGAGAGCTCCTGGGATGGGGGGAGCTGTTGGGGGAGGGGGAAATATTCTGTTTCCGGAGACAGCTCCAAGAATCATGAGTAGGTGTGAGAAACAAGGAAGCTTATAGATTAAAAAAAAGAAAGAAAGAAAGAAAGAAAGAAAGAAAAGGGGGGGAAAGGAAGGAGTCAGGGAAGGGGGGAGTGAGATCTCTGAGAGACAGGAGAATGAAAGAACACCATGGCAACAAGTCCGTCCACCTACCCCGGCCGCCCACCCACAGCCAGATTCTTTGCTGACGCACTTGAGAACAAGCTGGTTCCTACCAGCTCAGGAAGGTGAGCAAACCCAGAGAGCTCATTAAATCCCTTCTCAGCGACTCTTGTCTGCCTGCAGATAGTGAGCAAGGAGGATATAAATAGAAGTTATATAACATCTCTTTGTTGATTCCTGTGCTTACCAAAAAAATGCAGCATGACCTTGTTTTTTTCTGAAGCATTTTCCTCGGCCTACTGGTTGAGGACTTTAATCAAGTTAGGGATCATCTTAAAGTTTAAACAGGATATAGATTTCCAAGTTAAGGGTGCTCAGGACAACCAGCCAAGCTTGGAACCTTCAGGGTTAGGTCTTGCTCAGGTATACAAAAATATTCAATAGTTGTAAAAAAAAAAAAAAAAAAAAAAAAAATCTTAAGGAATTGTATAGCTTCTCAGAACACTTCTGGATGATGCTAAAGGTAATATTAATTTCCAAGAGCCAAGAACCATTAATAAAATGGGTTCTTCGGTATTCTAAAGATCAGAACATTTAAAAAAATGTATTTATATATATATATAAATATATATATTTATATATTTAAAGCTAACTGATGGCTTCTAAATGCCTCCAGGCATAATCAGCACTCCTTTTCTCTCTTAAAAGGCAAGACATTAAGAGTGGAATGGACTAAAAAGGCCTCCTCCTCAGAGAGGCCTTCAAAAGTGAGCAATGCAGGGAGACACAAATATGCCCTGAAATCCATCCCAATCTGGCCAGCTCTCCAGTGCCTGCTGGGGTTTCTGAGCAGACTCCCCCTTTTGGTGTCTTGGCGTGGAGGAATTTAACAGGAGAGCGTGCTTGCAGGATGCACTGCAGACTCTGATACCTCTAACCTGTTGATGCCACAAAACTCTTTTAGAAGCTGTTGCCATGGGAACTTGTCTCTCTCAGGCATTTGTCAAGAAATGTCACAGGTGCTAGAGAATTCAATGCCCTTGGTCTCAGTGAGCTTTCTCAGAGTCTCAGAGTGTGTGGAGGACTTTCAAACCTGTGACACAAGGGTTTTGAACACAAATGTCTTCGAAGGACAGGGGTTCATTACCTCAGGCATGGGGTGGGGCGTGGTTGTGCTCTGAGAGCCTAAGAGTATATACAGGCCCTGCTAAGCATTTAAATTCTATACATAGTGTTTTCAATGCATCACATCAGCTAAACAAAGACCCTGTAGGGATCTAAGTAAGTAGCTCAGACAGTGACCCCAGCAAGAGATCCTGTGGCTGTCATCCCTACTAGGCGATTTCCTTTCTTTCAGAACTGGTGGGTGGGCAACAACACAGTTATGCATAAATTCAGGCAGGACACAATTCTACATCCCTGCTGAGCCCCTAGTCCAGGGACAGTCACTGAAATGCCTCAGCCCACCTCTCAACCCAATTCCATTAGTCTCCTGCCTTCTCCTCTTGTAAATTCCTGCCAGAAAAACAGACTCTACCTTCTACAATATGAACAGTGCAGATCTGGTAGGAACCAACACATCTCCATGTCCCGACGCAGCAATGTTGCCAGGTAACAAATGTAGAAATATACTCAGAAAACTGTATGTGACAATATACAACCTCCGCGCTGCAGCTGATAACCGAGGGAGTGTTAAAACACCATGTTCTCTTAACACTTGGGCTTTTGGTGTGAAAATAAAATTAAACGGGATACTTCCTCTTGTAAATATAAGACAGGCATACAACTCACACATGCATCCACTAATTGGAAATAGTAGAGGGGTTTGCGACAGCCATCTGCAATGCACCCTGGCTTTCACTCCCCACTCTCCCCGCCAACACGAATTCCAGAAAACTCAAAGAAACATAACTGAGCAAGAGCTCTTCTTATGTCAGGGAGTTCACCTCTGACCAGAGAAAGCTGCCCAATAAAAGACACCATTGGAAACCAAGGAAAAGCTGATACATTATCATAAAACTCATCATGCTTCCATTGTGTAGATTGGTAAGATGACTTCGAAAATTCATGATATAACCAAGCAGTGATTTCTTGCCTCTTAGGTGAAATAACCAATGCTTCCTAGACCCCGCCCCAACAGACAGACACTGCTTGCCAGTGTGAGTAGCCCCTCAGTGAAAATGGAGCACTGAGTATCTCCCTGGCATTGGGCCCATGCAACTTCAAGGCTTTCTATCATGGTGGAAGAGTTGAGAGATGTTTGAGAGGCAGACTTGGGTTCAAATATCAGCTTTGCCAACTGGGTGACTTTGGATAAGAGCTCTGGCCCTTTGGAGACTCACTTTTGTCTTCTGTAACTGGAGCTATCTGACCCAGCCCCGATAAAGTACATAATAGCAGCATGTACAACTCCTGCCCTAGAAGGGGCACTCTTCCTTTTTCTTTCTCCCAAAATAAGTATTCTTCAACCACCGAAGACTCACATATGGGGGGAATCCAGTGCAGTGAGCTTCTTGGTGCAAAATGAATAAAAGCTGAAATCTAAATAATCCTCATGCTATGCCACAGTGCATACGCTTCCTCTGATGCAAGTAAAAAAACAAAAATTGTTAATAATGTCATCTAACCTTTCATAGAAGCCCTAATTAAATGAGCCATCTCTGTCTCCACAGAGAGGAAGTTATGCAAGAAGAGTTTCCTCATCGTTAACTTTCATAGACCTGGGAACTTGGAACTTATTAGAGGTGAAGCACTAATAGTTTTTATTTGGCAAACAAGAGAGCAAGCCTAAAAGAGAAAGACTTCCACGGTTTCCCTCTCTGTCCTTCACAAAGCACAGACACAACCACACAAACTATCTTCTGAAGGCATAGCACCCTCCACAAAGAGTTCATCCACCAAAAGGCCAACCAAGAGTGAAACCACAAATCCTACTTTGCCTGATAAATAGAGGCAAGGTCCTCGAAAGGGGTCCCTTGCCCCTTTCCTTGGTCCCCAGGGAGGGGCTTGTGGACCACATGTGAGCCAGGGAAATTAATGGAGGCTTCTCACATAGGGAGGCAGCAACACAGAGAGCTAAGACCTCAGGCTGTGGCAGGAAATAGACCCAAACACAATTACCAGCTAGCTCGGTGACCCTGAGCAAGTAACTTGACCTCTTAGAGCCTTTATTACCCTTTAGCAAAAAGGGGTCATGGCAGCGCCTACCCACACAGGATCACCCTAAAGAGTGAATGAGATCATACAGAGGAGGTATGTAGCCTCGCTCCTGGAACATGAACATTCAGATTCTGGCCCTCATTATTATAATATACTACTACCTGTAGTTATAAAGAAAAAAACAAACAAACAAACAAACAGATCCTTAGTGTTCCTGGCACCATAAGGATATTTCTCCAAATTCACATTACGTATGTGGACTCAGCTAAACTTAACTTCCTTCCACCCCTAAAGAAGGTGCCCTTTTATAGTTGTTCTAGCCACTAGCCACAAATTTTCACATCCTAATGTTTATATTTAAAAAAAGGATAATAAGGCTAAAGTATCATGGTAGCCACAGAAGGTCAGAATTTACATTCATTCAGTGAACGATGAGAACATTTAATGAGCACCCACCATGGTCCAGGTGCCATGGAATCAGAGAAAGGCTTGATCCTGGAAGAAATTACAGTCCTAGGTGGGTGAGTGGAGAGAAAAAAATGTATAACCAAAAAGTAATCATGAGCAATTACTGTGTATTAAGCAGCATACTGAGCGGAGTGTTTTCCATACATCTCATCTAGTTGTTCTCAGAATGACCCTACAGAGTAGGATTCCCTACACTGATATGTTATGTACAGACAAGTTCCCTTCATCTCACATAGGGACTTTTCTACGGAACTTGAAGGTGAAGACAAACTTGGTTTCTGTTCCCTTGGGTCTTACAATGAACCTTCACTTAAAGAGTAGTAATTGCTATGGTAAATGAATAGCCTGGAAATGGAGACCACTACCTCTGCTCAGGGGATTGAGAAAAAGTTTCCAAAACAGGAGACATTTCAGACAGGGCTTGGGAAGTATTCCAGGCAAAGGGAAACATGGAGCAGAGGCATCTGAGTACACAGAAGGGCCTGGCAAATGAACAGATGCGGCTGCAGGACAATGAATGTGGGGGTGTGGGCAGAGAAACCCAGATAGGGCTAGATCATGCAGGGTGTCACTGGGTTTCATCATGGTGGTAATGGATTCCATCATCTGCAGAAGGCTGTTAAGACAGGAAATGAGACGATCGAGCTTCTGCTTGGGAGTACATCACTGACAGCAGTATGCAAGAGAGACATGCCCAGAGGCAGAGAGGCCTTTAAGAGGCTATCCCAGTTATCCAGGTGAGAAACAATCAGGCTCAGAACTCGGACAGCCTCGTGTTGGCAGGCAGTATAACATTGTGGTCAGCAGTTGGAATTCTGAAGCCAGAGTGCCTCATTTCAAATCCCAGCTCCTCCAACCCTAGCTGGGCCCATTTGGCCACATCATTTCACCTCAAGGTGCCAAGTGTCTAGCTCATTACAAGTTCTAACTGAATGCCGACCATTAAACTACTGAGAGGTGGAGTGGCCACAGAATGAGCTCCTGACAAAAAGCAAGAGAGGAAAGATACCAGTGACATCCAGGTATCTACCCTGGGAAACAGGAGGGTTGCTGGTGAGCCCATTGACCAGTGCATGGAATACAAGAGGGCAAATGGGGCAGAGGAGGGAAGGCGACAGGTACACTTGATGTCATCCTAACCTAGAATTAACACAGGTAGAGATGCCCAAAAGAGATTTAAACAGAAATCTAGAAATCAGCAAAGAGGTGGAGTCAGGAGCTACACTTTTGGGAGTTGTTGGCATAAAATGGTACCTGGAAGCCATGGGAGTAGGTGAGATCACCCAGGGAGTTTAGAGATAAAGAAGACAAACAGGTTGGAGCCCAGGCTCTAACATTTCAGATATTTTAAGGTTAACTATAAATGCCCCGAGGCCAGCAGGAAACCTTTGTAGGAGGTACAGAAATAGCTGAGCACTGGGCCATAAAGAAGTGACTAATTTAAAATGTGGTGGTCTGGGGTAGGATCATCAGAGAGAGCTCACAGATGAAAAACCTGCAATCCCAGGTACCGAGACTCTTGAGCCACATGGACAAATCCCTACAGGAAAGAGCTGCTTTAGTCCGCTTTCCAAATCTGCGTTGAAAGGTGGTAAACGGGTAATAGAATATATCCGAGTAGAGACAGTAAAGGAAAGATCACCTATGGGAGGAAAAAAAAAGTCTTCTAAAACATAGTCCCACTGTCAATCCCACTGTCCTTGCAAACCACCACCTCCTGAAAAAAAGAAGGGAAAGATAAAGTATGGATCTCTCTTTCCCTGAATTCCTATTTATTAGGTGAGTAAGTGGCCACAATATCTTGGGACTTAGGATATTGGTCATCTGGTGAATATTTACTAAAAGGCCACCATTGTCATACCAGCACAGAACAAGGAGGAAAAGCCATGGTTCTTCCCCTTCAACAGATTAATATTTAGACAGCAAAGATTCAACAAGCACAGGGGTTGGTAAAGATTTCGGTAAAGGGCTAAATGGTAAATATTCTAGGCTTTGCAGGTTATCCTGTCTCTGTTGCAACTATCTAACCCTGCCCTCATAGCATGAAAGCAGCCAGAGATATATTAAAGGAGTAAGCAAGGCTATGTTCCAATAAAACTTTATTTACAAAAGCAGGCTGCAGACTGGATTTGACCTACTGGCCATAGTTTGCCAAGCCCTGGATTAACATATCACAAGCCAAAAGAGGAGAATGAGGTGTCAACCTGGAAGTTCATAAGCAGCATTCCCTACTTAGAAGTCATTAAGGAAAGTTAGGAACAGCACAGACCTCTCACTAGACCTGAAGGAAGAGAAAGAAAGAAGGAAAATCTGGGCTCCTTGTGGATTTAATAGGATAAAATGAAATGATGGTTCAATATATAGTCTTTTTTTGAGTCTTCTCAGACATTTTTTCTGCTCTTTGGTCAAATTCTGAAGACCATGGAAAATCCGAGGGTTTCTTTGAAGACACCTCTTAGAAACCAATTCCTCCTTCTAGGTTTTGCATGAAGGAAAGAGATTAACATTCTGCTTCCAAAGATCTCTCCATAACCCTCAGTAAATGCAGTCCTCTAGTGGAAGGCCACAAGAGCAGATACGTGTACCTGCCCACTTCTGCCTAAATTGTTGGCTTTACTATTCAGGAAAAAAAGAAAAATAATACTGTGTCTCCAATTCCTCTAAAACACATCAGCCTGGTGCACACATTTTTCCCTTAGGAGCACACCAATGGGACTATGCTTCTCATATCTAAGTGAGGAGGAGCCACAAACATATGTGCTGACAATCCCTGCAGTCATTTCTTGCTCTGAATTACAAAACTAAGCCAACAGGCCCATGCCTTCTCTTGTGACCACCATCGCTCAGAGAGCTGCCACGACCAGGATTACACTGTGCAAGGGGTCACTTTCCTTTTTCAGGAGGGTCATTCGCGTTTCATGTTCCCAAGAATGGCAACCACCTTTGAATGTTGAGTTTCTATCAAAACTTGAATTTTGAGACCAAAAAACTTAAAAAGATCTTTGTTCAGTGACACACTAGTTTCCTGGGAATGGAAAAGGCTGCTAAGGAGGTATAGTGCATACCATGTGCTGACAAGTGATCAAAGAGATTACTTGGACCAAAAAAAAAAAAGTGGGCGGGGAGGAGGTTGGAAAGGCTGGTCAGGGAGTACTTAAAGCCACAGAGTGACTGGACTGCCCTTTGCTTTCCAATTTACCCAGAATATCTGTCATTATAAGTAACCAGTACCTAAGGTAAGAAAGTGTCCCAACCTTCTGGACCTCCATCATCATTTCAAATATATAGTCAGAGGGACTTAGGTGAACTGAGGATGAACACGAGGTAAAACAGTACCCCCCAGGCCCACTGGATTGTAAACTGCTACATAAAAGCAAAAGCTCAAACATCAGCTTCCTGAGAAGAAACCTATTTTAAAAAATGGAAGTCCATTTTTTAAGAAACATTGATTTATTTGATTTATTTGAGAGAGAGAGAGAAAGACAGAGCATCAGTGCAAGAATGTGGGGTGGGGCAGGGGCCAAGGGAGAAGGAAACTCCCCACGGAGCGTGGAGTCCAACATGACTTGGGGCTCCATCCCACGAACCTGAGATCATGACCTGAGCCAAAATCAGGAGTCAGGAACTTAACCAACTGAGCCACTCTGGCACCCCTGAAATCCAGTTTTTAAATGAAAAATATTTATTAATAAAGATAATCAGCTAATTCTGAGACGTTTCTACAACCCTGGCAACTGCATGAGGCACCTTCTGTGGACACCTTGTCTAACTGTCCCAGGAGCCCTGTGAGAGGGACACTGTCACCATCCTGCTCTCCACTTGGCAACCATGCTGACAGAGGTTAAGGACTCTGCCCCAGGTCCTCAAGAGGGACGTAGCAGACGTCGGGCTCGAACCCAGACCTTCCTCATTCCACACAATCAGTCCCCATGGCAGCAGCTCACAGGTGTGTAGTGTCTACTGGAACAGGCACTTTATCCCCATGCTCCTGTTTTTATCCTCTCACAGCTCCATGAGGAAAGGGCTTAGTTTTTCTCTTATTTTACAGATGAGAAAACTGAGTGAGTTTCAAAGCATCCTGAAAAAGTCCAAGGTCACATCACAGGCCAACGGCAGAGCTGGGATTCCAACACAGGTGCTTCCACTCTAGAAGCCAAGCTCCTTCCCACGTCATAGGCTTCCCTTCTCGGCAGTGTCCCCAAAGTCTCTGACCCTTTGCCACCAACTCTCAAAGGAGGGCCAATGGGCGGCGGTTCAGACCCTTTACAGCTTCAGCTGAAGGGCAGTGTCCAGGGAAGCCTACTGGGGACAGGCCACCTGCTCCTCTCTTATTTCAATGCCAATGGCTCTCAAACCCCCTCACCCTGGGGCAAGGAGGAACAGTCTTCTGACTGCGGCAGGCAATACTAATTTCCCACATGGATAAAACCTGAGGTCAGAAAACACCACTCAGAAATGAGTCATTCCTGACTTCCCTGCCAAAAACAACACCCTTTTACGTAACTTGCTCACACACCAATCTTCTGCTCCTTCTAAGGGTGAGCGCCCTGTGAAACCATGGCTGCTCTTCTTCACAAATTGGCCTTCCATCTCTAGCAAAGGCAAATCAAATTGCTCTTTCTGCCCTCATCTCTCTGTTAACTGGTCAGAGGTAGCTAGACCAACATGCTACTCCAGTGTGCTCTTCTGGTGACTTCTTCTGGAAGGAGTGGGAGATTTCTTATCTGACATTGGCTCTTGGGCTGATTTCTTAGGCCAACCACAAAAAATAAGTGTGTGGTGGGGAAAAGGCCCCAAGGACTAGGATCTCTCTCAGATGAATTTGCAAGCCAGTTTCCTGATGGAGCACTTCTCACATTTTCCATCTCCAGCTGCGTACGTGCAGAAAAGAAAGCCCTTTTTGGGTGTGTCTGTAGGCTAGACTTGGCATAAGAATAGCTGTGGGCAGCCATTTGATACATAAAATTCACTGTGCTTCTGCAACCGGAAGCAATTAGTCCAAAAAAATTTTTTTGTTATGTCTGTCCCCTTAATTTGCTAAGAGGCTCTTGATGGTCATGTCAGCACATATATCCCCGAACATCTGTATTTGCTTTAAAAAAAAAAACAAAACTGAAAACACAGATAATATTCAAAGATATATTTTACTCCTCCTTTTCTCCAGGTAAGGACAGCCTCCACCCTCCTGCAGGGAAGAGGAAGCACAGGGAACTTCCCCCGGGTGCTGGTGGGAACGTCTCAGGAGGAAGGAACACAGAAATTGGCAAGGACTTGAAGGACGGATATGCAAGTGCCGTAAGGCTTGCTGAGCCCGGAGTGTGCCAAAAATTAATTCATAAGCAAATGCTTATTTTATAGTTTCCCACTTGCTACAAAACACTAAGCAGAAAGGAAAGATTCCTTCTGAGGGCTGGCAGGAAGGGGGGTGAAAGAGTGGGGAGAAAAAACAGGGGTTGCTCAAAGAGGAGTTTGATTCTGTGGCTGGGCAACGTGTCACTCCCCCCTTGCAGAGCCCAGGGGCAGTGATACCATCTTGTTCCGGTAAGCAGAGGGTTCGTTGATCATGAAGTCTGAGCTGCTCTGATGGCACTCGGGTAGGAGGAGTTTTGGAGATTAGATCTACCCTCAGGATGGCCAGGGCAGAGAGAGAAGATGCTAGAAAACTTGAGGACACC
Organism: Canis lupus dingo; assembly: GCF_003254725.2. Lineage (NCBI taxonomy): Eukaryota > Metazoa > Chordata > Mammalia > Carnivora > Canidae > Canis > Canis lupus. Next base: position 13,043,013 of record NC_064262.1, read on the forward strand.
GTCCCTAGGAGTCCATTATGCCAGCCTGGGAAATATCCTGGATTTGGCTTCCTGTCATTCCAAGGCTTTAGGTGATGATGTCACAGATAACAAGGTTTCAGAATAAGGGAGCAAACTCTCTCCATGAGGGCTGCTAGCAAGTGCTACATGTCTTTATTTTTGGATTCCCATAATTGAATCCTCTAAGGTCTGGGCAATGAAATTCAGAACTTTTAGAGAGCTACAGGCCCCCGTGACTTTATCCTCAGGAATGGGTTGAATATTCACAGATCACCCTGAAGGGGAAGAAGATGAGTTGTCATTTCTGCAAGATGAAACTGAATTTCCAGGGAGAACAAAGCTCCTCTATGGCACACAATGGTGTCTCCCTCTTTTTGAAACTTTAGCACCCAACTCAGGGGTTGGACTGGCCCATGGTAGGTGCTCAATCAATTATAATGGCAGGGGGCAGAGCCAGTCTCCAAACGTGCCCACCCTCCCTCCTTTTGTGTACATGCCCTCCTCTCAACCAGAGATGCTTTTTCTCCCCTGCCCTGATAACTGGGCTGCCCTTATGACTGCCTTTGATCAAAAGGACAAGGCAGAAGTGACATTCTAGGAATCCCCCTGAGCTCAGGGCTTAAAAGGATTTGTAGCTTCCACTTTCTGCTTCTTGAAACACTGCTTTGAACCCAGCCACTGTGCTCTACGAATTCCAAATGACATGGAAAGGCCACATGGAGGAGAACCAAGGCAGTCCCAGTGACAGCCCCCAATGAGCTCCCAGCTGAGAACCAGCACCAAGTGCCACAGCTACATGAGTGGCCAGCAGAGCCGACTACCACATTGAGCCAATGCCAAGATCACATGGAGGGGAAGAACCACCCAGCTGAGCCCAAGCCCACAGAATTGTGACAGGTGCCAGAATTACCACTGCTTTAAGCCACCAAATTTAGGGGGTGCTGCTAAACAACAGAACTAAAACAGGGGGCGAGAAGAGACAAGAGGCACATGCTAGTAAGTCTACTTCTGTAGAACCCCCACGGAACTTCAGTTTCTTCCTTGCTACAATGGGGGTCATGCGTGCCCGGCACAGCTCCCATCCCTGGCCCACCTATGCCTCTGTCTCTAAAGATGGCAAGGACTGACCTTGTAGGAAGGAGCAAGTCATCTTTCTTTATAAAGCACCTACTGTTCCTCCTCGGATCTTTACCATCATTCCTCAGAATGAAGCCATCACAGGCAAAGAGGCATTTGTAAGAGCCAAGCTGCCCTGGTTCAACTCTTAGGTCTGTTATTTACTCTGTATGATTTTGGGCAGGTTCCTTAATAATTTTTCATTTTAGGGCAGCCTGGGTGGCTCAGCGGTTTAGTGCTGCCTTCGGCCTGGGACGTGGTCCTGGGGACCTGGGATCTAGTCCCGTGTCAGCTCCCTGCGTGGAGCCTGTTTCTCCCTCTGCCTGTATCTCTGCCTCTCTCTGTGTTGCTCATGGATAAATAAATAAAATCTTTAAAAAAATAATTTTTCATTTTAGTTTCCTCTTCTGTAAAAAGGGGTAATTATGGAACCTGCCTCTTATAGGGAGCGTGGGGATTAAATGAAATGATATGCGATAGATGCTGGAGCATAGTTCCTGGCTCATAACAAACACTCACCCGGCCATTATCATCATCATTACAGTTTTTACTTTCATTAATTTTTAAAATGAACATGTAGTAACACCGACCTTCTTTGGTATACAGTTCCACAAACTTTCACAAATGGATAGACTCATGTGGCCACCACCAAAAAGCAGGACACACAACAGAGTCGTCACACAAAAATCTCCCTTGTGCTCTTTAGAGTCATATTGTCCCCTCACTCCTAATCCTGGCAAACACTGATCTGTCCTTCATCACTACAGTCTTGTCCTTTTGAGAATGTCATATAATTAGAACCATATAGCAGGTCTCCTTTTAAGGTGGGCTCCTTTCACTCAGTGTAATGCTCTTGAGATGCATTCAAGTTATTGCATTTATCAATAGTTTGTACTTTTTAATTGCTGAATAGTATGCCATTGTATGGCTCACCTGAAGTTTGTTCAACCATATTTTTAATAATTGTTTTCATAAGCCAAGGAAACTTCAGAAATGGAACCAGCCAACCATCACTACTAGGTTCCAGGAATTCCTGGGAAAATACCTAATAACTGTTTAAAGGTTCTGACTCATAGTGACAAGGATCCCAAGGGTTCATTCTTATGTTTCATACTTGATAGATACAGGAACAGAAACCCAGGAATAACTTCCTTAATCCCATACAGACCCAGACTGGAAGGTGGGTCTCATTCTCCTTCTTTGGGTGAAACACATCCCAAATCCTGTGATGAAGTGCTTCTAAGCATAAGGGTCCTTCTGCGGCCCTCTACCCGCATAGGCAACATGCAGTTCCGGAACTCTGTAGCCCTCCATGCTCTCCTGTGATCACCCTTTCTATGGCCTGTCACTGAAAAATATTAATCTATGGAAGCCCACCTGACCTCAGACCAATTTCCCTTCCTGAGGCCATAACATGACAATCTGAACAGGAAGTGATAATAAGCACGGAATTCCGGCTGGAACTGACCCTGCCTTTAGTGGAGTACAGCATTTCAGCAATCATTAATAGTCACAATGGCAGTTTTAACCCCACTCAGACTAACTTCCCAGCTGGTCACGTACTACTTCAAACCAGCTCCTCTAAAGCAGGACGAAATTTTACATCACTCCCCCTGGGGCTTCAAGGTTCCTGTCCTTAACTGGCTCCACACACAACCGAGTTCCACATCATTTTCTCCAGAGAAAGAGAAGCTCGGGGCCAAGGGAGATCTGGCAAGTCAACTCTGGGCTAGAATGAATTTTCCTGGAACCACAGGTCTCTACTGAAGCGGTGGGCTAGATTTCCCCTCCACCCTCTGAGGTCACAGAAGGGGGGTGGGGAAGGACAGGGAGAGGGAGGAGGAAAGAGCGAGCATGCATGCCCTCAGTGCTATGCCCTCCCATCCTGGCTCACCCACTCATGAGCACGCTGGCTGCCTTGAGAGAAAACATCTCCGCTCCCTGAGAGGCTGAACTACTGGAGCTCTATCATGGCATTTCATCTGGAGCCTGAGCATATGAGTAATAAATGTGTGAAAACATGAAACTAATATTCATAATTACTTTACAAGATAAAGAACTTGAAGGAAAAACAGCTTCTGTGTGCCTTGCCATTGCCATCAGGGGTACACTGTGAAAAACACGGCATCCTGCCAGAACCTCAGACTTCATCTTGCCAGCCCGCCTCAGCGCCGGCGGCCCTCAGCCCCCGCAAGCCCTTTCCATGCTTCATTATTCCTTAATTAATGGTGCCTTCATGCATCTTGTCATCCAGACTCTTTGAAGCCTCCAAGAGCCAACTGGGACCTCTGACCTTCTCATCTCCAACATCCCTTTAGGTGCCATTTTGGGCAACATTTACCAACTATCAATGAGTGTAGGCTCCCACCTCAAGCAGGGAGCATTAGAGAGTCAGCACTTGTGATATCCTGTCCCTAGTCCTTTTGCCCCACTAGGTTTTTCTCTCCATCATTCCTTTTCTACTGAGGTATAACTTATATACAATAAACTTATTTTAACTGTATGGTCACGGACTTTGAAACAGGTATGTACTCATGTAACTGGAAATATCTCCAGTACCTCAAATGTTCCCCTGTGCCCCTCCTAGAAAATATTCTCCCCTAAGTTATGACCAATTTTATCATAGAATTATTTTCAGTTTAGGTTCTCATTAGCTCTCCCCCAAATTACTGCTAATTAGCTTTATAATTATTGGGCTGCCTCCTCTGGACCCTGCTTTCCTCAACTTATCTGTCCTACACTGCCAGATTTATAGTCCTAACATGCAGCTCCAAGGCCCTGTGAAGGGCTGCCCTGCCCAACTCTCCCGCTGCCAGCCCCCATTCACCACCCTATGCCAGTTCTGCTCAGTCAGAGGGATCCAGTCCCTGTTCTATCAGCACCACCACAGTTCCTGCTCTCTGGGCCTCCTCTTCTCTCCCAAGTGGCACAACAGCCACTCCATGCCCCAGCTCCACACCCAGTTTCCGCCTTTTAGACTTGCAGCCATCCTTCAAAGCCAAGCTCATCAAAAAACCTTCCCCTGACTCCTCACATAGATGTTGTTACTTCTTCCTTGGAGGGTCCACATTATCATTCTTACCTTTTGGATGGTATTACCACTATCCTTGAGACAGAGCTTCCTATGTGTATGTGTTTGCATTCTTGTATCCTTGCTAGAATTTTCAATTTCTTAAAGACTGAGCTTCTAGGATTCTAGGATTTCTCTAATTAGTAAAGCTTTAAAAGAAAACTGGGAAGGGGAAGGAATAACCTAGGGTTTCCAACTTCTTTAGTCAATAGTCAAGAAAAAAAACTGTCATCCAATATTCAAATCTTTTCATTAAAGTATAGACACTGAAGAGGATATAATATCAGAAATAAAACGGTAAGATGGTCTTTCAAATTGAATACAACTTAATTTATGAAAAACTCACCACACTGCCTTCATTTTTCATACTTGACTATGCCTGAAGAAAATTCTCATAGACCATCTGGCTCCAGGGTCTAGAAACCACAGCCTTAGTCTCTACTAAAGCACTGTATACCCACAAAGTGCTCAATAAATGTTTAATTCAAATGATCTAGTTACTGGAAATCATGTGGTTGAAAGACAAGGAGGATTTGAGCACTGCTTCCAGTCTGACACGGCAGTGGGTGGGCCACATCCTAATGATGAGAAGGACCACAGGACCCACCCACACTCACGGTCAGACTCGCATGTGACAAAATCAAACAGCAATCCCAGTGTGTCACAACTCCAGTGCCAATGTGAATATTCAGGCATGCAGTGGACTCTGCCACTGGTTCAAATCTCTACTTACAGCCCCACCTAATAGTGAAAGTGTGTGTTAGGGCAAGCTGGGAAGGGAATGTGAGAAGACAGGACTGCCACAGGTGGGTGTGCAGCTTGTGCAAGGGCAGGGCATTTGGGAGAGTGAGCAGTGAGAATGCAGCCTGGCCTGGGGCGAACCTATCCTCAGCAAGCCACTTCCCTTTCTAGTTTGTACTAAGAACCAAGACTCCATTAACCTGGACTCTGAATTAAGTTCAGACTCAAGAATTTAATGTCAAGTCAGATATACACATAAGGATGAAGTTTATGGTATATTAATTATATCTCGATAAAGGAGTTATCAGTATGTATGTGTACACACAAACACAAACACACAGCTAAGTAAACCCTTATTCAAAAGCCAACAGAGAAGGAAGGCTACATGAAGAAGGGGATAATAAAATATTTAAAGAAATAATTTTAATTGCCATTTTGACATGAAAATTATTAATATGTAATTATTAAATTCATTAAAATTACTTCACTAAGGACTTCTATCAAGAATTCTTTCAAGTATTTATTACTCTTTTAAAACATATATCGTATCCAGCTGCCAAAAAAATCATCTACACATCTCTGACTGACCTAACCTGACTTTCTCCTATTAGTTCAAATTGATGTTATTAGTTCAAATGATTTTACTGAACTTTTCACTTGAAAGGTACAGAAATTTATAGCTAGCAACAGCTGCAGTGTCTATTGATACAAAAATTAAATCTAAACAGCACAGACAACCCAAAATCCTTTTTGGACATCTACTGATGGGATTATGTAGGATCTTGGATAAAAACTATAAATACACTTCACTCAATCACTCATTGAACAAACATATATAGACTTCCTACCATGCCCCAGATCTTGGACCAATTTTCTTTGCACATCCTCAGCAGTTTATCAATTTTTAAATGTAACTCATGTTTTGAAACCAAGTCTGAATTATGACTGAATGACCAAGGAAAATACTGGTAGAATTTGCTTTTCATAAGAACAGAATTTTGTGCTCTAAGAATGAGCTGTCCATCATAGAAGAGCCTTGGCACTACCCAGGTGCCTAGGTCTTAGATTCTCTTCCTGCTCAGTAGGGATGCCACACAGCAGCAAGCTGCCTTCTTACCTGTATGGTGGTGTTGCCACCTTCCAGGAGGGCGATGGCCAGGAGAATGCTTTCATGAAACACTCGGTCACTGGATGCATTCATTATGAGGTCAATGACCAGATTGGAGGCACCCTCCTTGTCAAGGTGGCACTGAACCTCAGCCAGGCTCATCTCACCCCTGCTCGTGGAGCTGGACCCAGAGCCTCCTCCTAGGAAGATGGAACATTGTTTTTTTTTAACCATAAGCAGAGTATGTATTGCATACTTACTATGTACCAACACTCAATGCACTAAATATTTTATTGTTAGTATTATCTCTTTTAACCTTCTTAAAAACCCCACAAGGAAGGTACTAATTATTAGGAAACAGATGAAGTCACTTGTCTTCAAGGAAGATATCCAGTTTGTAAGTAACAGAGATAGTGTATAGACTCAGGCAGGTAAGATAAAGAATGACAGATTTCTAGCAAGAGACCTAAAGCCATCCAGCCAAGACTCCCTGACATTAAAATACAATGACTTGGGATCCTTGGGTGGCGCAGCGGTTTGGCGCCTGTCTTTGGCCCAGGGCGCGATCCTGGAGACCCGGGATCGAATCCCACATCGGGCTTCCGGTGCATGGAGCCTGCTTCTCCCTCTGCCTGTGTCTCTGCCTCTCTCTCTTTCTCTCTCTGTGACTATCATAAATAAATAAAAATTTAAAAAAAAAAACCTATTAAAATACAATGACTTGATGCAGAATTATTAAAAAAAAACTTTGAGTTCAAGAGACAAACCAATCTTATACATGTCTTAGAATACTCCTAAGAAAATATAGCCTATAACAATGATTTTAACCCTGTTTTTAACAAACCCAAACTCAACCTTTCACATAATTTGTTTGTTCGTTTATTCACTCATTTATTCAATAAATTGTTACTCAGTGCTTGGCATGGAACCAAGAACTGGCACTAGAGACTGAAGAAAACAGATGAAATTCCCATCCCCACTGAGCTTTAGATGACATGAATAAACCTAAGACAGGGCCTATGTCATTTTAGTGGAATGCATTCCAACTGTGTTTAGGAAGTGCCTACATATGAACTTGCCTTGCATTATTATTGCCAATAACTGAAACGTTAATGTATACGGGGACATGGGTTGATCGATTTCAAAAAGAAGAAATCATCTACCAGTCCTTCCCCACAGACCTCAATTCAAATGCCACCTCCTTTACACTGCTTTTCTTGACTATCTAGATCTATTATATCCATAGTGCAGAGCAGAAATTGGGCTGTGTCTCTTCTCTCTTACAGCTTTTTAAAGCAGAAACCATCCCTGATGCATTTCTAAAATGCCCTCATAAGGCCTCCCATAGGCCTCACATATTATTGGAATGACCCCACTACAAAAGTAAAGAGAAATATGTTTGAGGTGTTATGCGAGGAACTTCTGCATGAGAACTTTCAGATGAAATGCTAAGGTCCCTCTTCCTGGGACGTTCTAATAACTATATCTTCACTGAAGCTATAGAGTCCCATGAAGTGAGCAAATACGCTTCATTTGGTGAGAAATGCCAAGATGCCTTCCCAGAAATTGCTAGGATAACTTTATTAATCATTGAGTATTTTGGTGCTACCTACAGAATGCCCCTCAAGCCTATAGTGTGTAACAGTCATCATTATAGACAAGGAATCAGACAACTCATATTTGTGCTTCAAGAGAGCACTGAGCTCCTGGCCCCCTTAAAACCAAAACTCACACCTACAGTTGAGTTTAATGTTCTTGCAACTTTTGCCTGTAACTGTGTTTACGTTCTGTGATCCCTTTGAGGAGTTTTTCTTAAACAATTCGATATAGTTTTTTTTTTTTAATATGTTAACTCCCTTATGAGTTTGGGAGGAATACAGCATAATCAGAATTAGATATATTGAGGTTCAAATTACAGACCAGTCATTAACAAGCTTCCACTTTTTTCCGTTAAAAAAAGATAATAGTACCTGCCATGTAATGGGGTGGGGTACTTGGAGGAGCAAATAAGAATGTCAAATGCTTGGGAGAGCCCTTGGCACTCAGTAGGTGTACAATAAATGGTAGCTTTCACCATCCTCACTGCTAACATCATTTTTATTTAATGAAAAGAATGAATCCTTGTGACCACAAGAAAATGGGCAGTAAAATCAATTTTCTTGAGTCATTCAAAAATTACCCAGAGGGTTGCTGTACTGGAAAGAGGGGCAAAATACTTAGCCAATATCTAATTGCAGGGAAATATTTTTAGAGATCACTTTGATGGTAGACCAAAGACAAAACAAGTTGCTAGAAAACACACTTGCCACCCAAATTCATCTGTTAGTTTCAACCTGTTAAGGAGAAATATGTAGCTCTCATGTGACACACTCAATTCACACGTGCAGCTAATTAGCACACCACACAGCCTACCTCCTCCCCCAGGCTTGCTGGGTCCTCCTGGTGACAGCGGGCCATTGCCAAAGCTGGTAAGGCTTTCTCTTCTTCCTGAAGGTCTGATGTTTCCATAGTAACGGTTGACCAAAATTTGCCTGAGCGCCTCACCCTTAATTCAAACAGGATAATGAAATCAGGTCTGAATGTAATGCATAACTGAGCTACTAATACTAAAAAAAACACGGGGGTACTCAGTTATAATTGGCTCAGTTTCACTCAGTGAAAAAATAAATTATTAATAAAAGCACTTGGAAACTATGAAGTTAACTTCTTCAATATTTTCTCAGGAAAGCACATCATTAAAAAAAAGCAATCTAGAATATTAAATATCTCAAGTACTCTCCCTCATGGTGATAAATACAGAACATTAATTTTGAAGGGCAACTAACAATAACAAAAACAAAAAAGTCCCTTTGGGGCCTGCCAATAAAACTCATATGAAAACTTTACAGGTCACCTTTCATATAGCAATATAAAAATGTTACCCCAGGCACAGGATTTATTCTCAAGATTGTAAGAAAATATTAAGATATAAAAGTAATACTGCATAATGATATAATGAGCTGAAAGTAAGCCTTTCTTATAGAAATAGTTAAATGGGCCAAGTGGTGAAGAAAATATGCTATAGAAAATAAAGTAGCGGCAGACATTAGACATGCCAATCAATAAATAAGTACTGTGAATGAAATGAGTTTGACATTTGCTTTGAAATAGTAAGGGAGGGAAATAGGTAGGGATACAGGTGAGACAAGAGTGGCCATGAGTTGATAGTTGTTGAGTTAGGAATGTAGGTTCTTGGGTTCTCAAAACTCTTCTGATTCTTTTTGTATATATTTGAACATTTCCGTAAGACAGTGTTTAAAAAAATATAACTATCAAAGGAATCTTGGACAGAAGACATAACAACTCTTTCCCACAACTCCAACCAAAAAAATAAATAAAACTGTGATTTCTTCTCTAATACTAGGGACATTAGCAAAGTAGCACAAAGCAGCAGGATTTATTTTCAGCACTGTTCTATGTTTGGTCCTGCTAAGTGACTCCCAGACCATCTCCCAGTCTGGAAGTTTCTGAAAGTTAGGAGCTGTATGGTTCTCCCCCCAGACTCTTTCCCAGAGACAAAGTAGTAAGGCATGGAGTTCCTCTGGCAAATCATCAGCAGAGGTGAGTGAGAAGTCTAGCAGAGAGAAGGGGTGCTGAAATATAGCAGGTGTCTAAAATAGAGGCTCAAGAGTTCTTCTGAAGAGATATGTAATGGTAACACGAGTCAGTAGAATTTAAAGTGATTTGTTAATAAGCTCCAAGAATAGGTCTGGAGACTTCAAGTGGGGTGTCTGCAAAACAAGATGGGAGGGAGCAGACAGGAGGGCAAGAAGGGCCCTGAGAGTGCCAGGGGGACATGGGACCAGGGAACAAAGAAGGAAGGTAGAAAACTCCTTAGTTAAGCATCAAAATCATGGAAGGTCCCAGGACTATACTGCCAAGTTTTTCTACTTTCTTAATTCATGCTGCTGGTCAAAGACTCCAAGGACAGAGTGGGATGGGATAAACGGGGGTGGAGGGGTGGAGGGTGGACAGTACTGATTTTTAACTCAAAGTTCAGGAAATGAAGAAACCTCTATTTTCTTCTCTCCATCCCACCCATAAATATGTCTCTCATTGTAGTTCAGCAAAGGAGGGTGCTTCTATTAGCTCATGAGACTTGCTGCCCATCTTGACTGACTGTAAATACAAAATTCCAAGAATGTTCCCAATGAGGAAATTATTTATGAGGTTTTCACATACTTTTTAAATAGACTGCATTTGGTACAATATTCTTTAATGGCTTAGAAAACCATACTTTGTTATAAAGATCTAGCTTTGCTGGTGTTTACATCTCTAGCACCAGTACAAACACATTGATGCCCTCCAAAGCAGTCACTGAAAGAGAGCACGGTGATTTGAAAGGCTGACTTCATAAGAGAAATACAAATCTCAGAGGATCATTCACAGAAGCCTACTCAGAACAAAAAAGGAGAAAGAAAAGGTTACCTCCATGCTGAATGTAACAGGAGATTGAATATGATTTCCTTTTTTCAACATAATGATGTATCAGTTTGATTTTCTTTCAAAACATACAGTCTTTGAATTCGCACAAAAGAGAATGGTTGGCAGTAAACCATCCTAATTCTCTAACTGGATCCCTCTGGGCATCACAAGAACAACTGTTTGAGAGGTAGATGGCTGGGTTGAGACCTACAAGCCGCAACCACAGAAGACAACCAATGTAGCCATCCTGGCAAGGATATGGAAGATCATAGGGTTTGAATGGTCAAGTCAAAGTCAGGGTGACCATGACCAACCAACCAACATGCATCTTTAAGAAAGTCTCAATTGTAGTCTTCACACTACAATTCCACCTCAGGCAGGAACAACTCAGATTTCCCACTCCTGAGCTTGAGGGTAATTGGCACGACTATGGTCAGTTTGCAATCAAGCAAGCGGGAGGTAAAGAAAGGAACACATGCCATCTGGGAACACGTGGACTCCAGGAACAGGAACTTCACATTTATGCAGCCTGGATGCCAAGTGAAGTTACAAAGGGATCTTACATTACCATTTTGTCTCTTCTTCCACAGAAAAACCCTAGCAGTTACCATAGCAACTGATGCATCAAATGGTACATTTTCCCCCATAAGAGAATATCATGAAATGTGCTAATTATGGAAAAACACACACACATACATTCCACCCTACAAACTTCTCCCCCCACCCTTAATTATAAGGTTTTTGGCACATATTCATCTCACCTTTCTCCATACACACAAAAAAGTTTAAGCTGCAAGGGAAAAAAATCCCACAGAGCACGTGGGATTTGCCTTTTTTTTTTTTTTTTTTAAACAAGTTGAGACTTATTCCTTTTCGGAAGGAATAAAGACTGATAATTTTAGGGGAAAAGGGATAAAGAAAATGGACAACATTATAAAAAGTTATGCAAATCCCTAGTGTAAAAACTTAGGTTTAAGAAAAATTCTGTTTTCTGAGCCAGTGGTTTAATTTAGGAAAAATTAAAACTACAGAAAAAAGCCTTCCTAATCATCATGATATAAATTACTCAAGAACACAAAACTCTTCTCAGAGTACCTGATTGCAGAAAAGGAAAAAAAAAAAAAAAAAAAAGATGACTCAAATAACGTCACTACTTCAGTTTTAACATTTGGCCATGCAACTCTTTTTAAACAATAACACTAATTTTTTCCCAGAAGTTTACACCCCTAGTATGCAACCAGATATCAGATATTTGTCTCTGGTAAGACATTCCATACACACATTATTACCTAAGACTGAAAAAGGCAAAGGCCAAGAGTTTCTTTTGTAGTAAGTGTCATTTTAGAACAGTGAAAATGGTAGATCAGTGATACAGAGTAATGAAACCAAGCTCCTATCTTGCAGTTTGGTTCAAACATGTAGGAATAGAGCCAAGTGTTGAACAGGGCACTAAGGAGTTAATATGGCCACATAGGCACAGGAGAGAAAAAATGACCTTTTAGCTTTCCTAGGTTCCAGCCACTTAAAAATCATGTGCTGCAGGAAAGATCACCCTCTCACATGAGTGGTGAGCCCTTCACACTTTAGTCAGCACTAAGGTCGCACCTCAATTTAAAAATACCTTCCTTTTGCTACTATTGTCTACCTAATCATTGAAGCATTTTGGTCTGCAAGGTAACTACACTACAAGAGTTAATATCCTTTGTCATATTGTAGCCACTGTACTAAGTGCTTCATGTGCACAGCTCAGTAGGACAGTCCTAAGGGGCAGAGACTATTAGTACCCCCATTTTATAGCAGAAGAAACTGAGGTACAGGGAAGATAAATAACTTGCCCCAAATCACAAAGCTAGGGTTTGGCAAACTGAGACTTGAACCTGTTTCTAATTCCAAAGGTTACACCCTTAGTTAGCATTCAATACTGTGTCCCCTGGGAACTTAGGGCATGAGGGATTGGCTCTGCATCTTTACCAGCTACCTCAAAGGCCCGGGGTAATTCTTACAGGACAGGCATGGATGGAAAACATAGGAGTGCAATGGGCCCTTGGTCAACTAACTGTAAAGAGATCCAGGATGCTAGAGGAAAAGGCTAAATGGTCATAGCCTGAGAAATTACAATCCCAGAAGAATGCAAAGAATTTGGGATGTGGTGGGATTAAGCAGGGGCTGGAGCATATGAGCAGAACAAAGGTGCATCAGGCCACCCATTTATCTCAGGTATAAATCTTCCAGGACACTGATGACCACAATTCCAAGGCAGTCTTTGCTATAACTGCCCATGTTCTAAACCCCATGACCTTGAGTAAAGTGCCTCATCTTCCTGGGTCTCATTTTCCTAATGTGTGAATGGGGATGAAGTGAAATGGCTGTCATTGGGCCAATGTCAGCATTAATAAAAATTAAATTGATGAGTTAACACATGTAAAAATCTTAGCACAGTTATTGGCATATGATAAGTACTCAGAAATCCAGGGTATCTGATTATCTTCCAAAAATGAGTAATATGAATTGGTCAGCATGCTAATGATGTATGTAAGCCTTATAGAAAATGGTTTGGCAATGCAGAATGAGCATCTAAACAAAGTATCTATCCTTTGGCCTAAGAATGCCCCTTCTAAAAATCTACCCAAAGAAATGTGTTCATTTCTTCATTTCCTCATCAGGAAAATAATACAAAGCACTCGTTCATTTGTGGAACTTCAGACAGTTATTAACTTTCAGACTTTCAAAGAAAATCATATATAATATCAAATGACAAAAGCAAGGTACAGAAGTTGTACACATAGAATAACCCTAAGGACAATAAAAATGTTCGTTGGCACACATTCATACCTGTGTAAAAAGTGAGCAGAGGAAATATTTTATCATTAGCTGTTTTTATAGCTCAATAGCATAATTATGAACTTTTTCATTATACTTTTTTTGCTTATTGTAAGTTAATCATAATGATTATCAGTGACTTACAGAAAAAAAATTTTTTTAGGACTTCATTTAACTAGAAAGCCACTACAGAAAAAGAAGAGAGGTCATGAAAAGCTTACTGGTCATCATTCAGGCATTGGCCCTATAGGGCCTACGGGGGTAGATAATAGGGAAACTCACCAGTTAGCCTCACTGATACAAATGGCTGTGATTAATGCTTTAACAATATCAACACCAACAAAAGCTGTCTTTAAGTTACAGCACATGGCTGAGGGAGGTGTTATGGCCATTAGCTCCCAATATCCAAGACTACGTACCCTTTTATGGTCTTCCAGTTGCCTCAGGGGGGGGCTCGGTTCAAGCTCCTGCTAAGCATGCAGAAATTCCATTTTAAGTACAACACTAGGCAGACAGGACCATCTTCAGTATCAGTCACAAATAAAATACACCAAGAGCTCATACTGAGCAAAGAGTTACACAAAAGGATTATAGGCCTTTTAAAATTCTTCCCCGGATACATTCTAAATGCTCAATTACTTTGAATACTGCTTAACAACTGTTCTGTACCCAACCTTAATGCAGTATTTAAATGACCAGGTTTATGACTTTTTGGTCATATGCTATATTATGTACTTTTACATGAGCCCAAAAAGGGTTATAATGCAAGACACCAAGAGGGCAAATCCTCACAATTCATACATGCATAATTGCATAGCACATGCACCAGAACATCAATGCATATACACTTCTGAGCAGACACATATATGGCACCTCAGCTCTCCTCAACCCACTGGTACACAGCATTCTAATCCAAGCTGCTAACAATGAAGAACTCTGATTACCATATTAGACGCTGATCATTATAAAGCAGCCACATTGCAACTCAGCTATTTGATAATCTGTTGGTTTCATTTTTAAGATTTTCATTAGACTTTTCTCAAATGAAATACACTTTTATTCATGCTTTACCCTACTGTGATTTTAGAATAGCTTCTGAAAGCAAATTTTGATACTTAGAAATCGGTCTCTCCAAAAAGCTTAGAGGCAGTAATTAATTCTAGTCCTTTATTTAATGAGTTTAGTTAGCAATAGGAAGAACAGAAAGCATGCAGTGTCAAACTATGACTTTATTAACAGCATTCACCACAACTATGCATTAATATCCAGAACTTCAAATTTGCATCATCTCTGCACAGAACCCAGAGTCTATTTTGTCTAACAAAAAGGTCTCGACATTCCAGAGTTTCTCAACTGAACATTTCAAGACTGAGACAGTTTTGTCTGAAAGCCTTCAGAGAGGCACATCTCACCTGGAGGGACACTCTGGTTTAGTTCTAGCAGTTCAGAACTTTTTTCCTACACTGAGAGCCACCTCAATTACAGAAACCATCAGTTCCCAGCCCAGCCAGAAGATTTCCCTCCTGCACCTACCACCAGGACAGAAATTTCACCACGACAGCTCAGACACTCAACAAGGACAACTGAGAAGCACCCATATTTGCTGTCACTGCAAATATAGGTGAACAACACACACCTCTGTGGAGTTCTCAGAATCCGGAGCTTGTGGGAGCTAGTTGGGAGTAAAACAAAGCATGTTAGTTATGGCACTTCATTCTCGTGGGTGACAAAGAGTCCAGAGACCAACACTCAAGGACAAAACACAGAAAGCAAGATCAAAGATGAGGTGACATGGCTATACCAGGTCTTGAGCAATTGAGGTGGGGAGATACTTTCTCTTTTAAACTGCACTAAATGTGATCATGTTGGAAAAACCAATTGCCTTGAGATAGGGAAACGAATTTAAAATAGGGAAAGAAACTAATGACCAAGAAGGAAATATATCTTTTAAAAAAATAAAAAAAAGGATGCCAAAGGAAGAACCACTGCACACCTGTGTTTTGTTCATCCACCAAAAGAGAAAAAGCAATCATATACATATCCAAGGATATCCAAGGTGCAGAGAGGGAGAAAGAGAACGGGTGGGTAAAAACAACAGAGGCCTCAGGTACACTCCCCTTCCCAGAGGCCCAAAGCTTGTGAAAGACAGCTCCACGATTCTGTCCTCCAGAGAGCACGTGCTTGGGGCAGGGAACTCACTGATGTCAGATGTAACCACCAGACCCTACCCAGACCTCCCTGCACCAGTCATGCACCAGGCATGGCTGGCTAGCTCAAGGTACAGTCTGGGAATATGGAATGAGGCCAAGGCTCCCGCTGCAAGTGAGTGACCTTGGCCTTGCTCAGCAGTGCTCCAGAGACACAGCATATCCATACTGAGGCCAGAGTGTGGCTGTTGGCTGGTGAGCCAGTACAGACGTTGAAAGCACAGAAGGACTGAAGTTATGAAATCTGGTGGTATCTCAATCCAACCCAATGCTACCTCTTTGGTGATTTGATATCCAAGATGAAAAAAAAAATGTTCTTGATATAAAACTGTTATTATATAACTTAATGGCTTCTTTCTGGCTTTCTATTTCTCAACAGGTAAAATGAAGAAAAGATACAGGAGATCTCTTTAAGTACAAAGATTACTTTATAGTGGGGGATACGTGGAGGGCTGCTCACTCAATTATGGACAGAAAAATTTTCAGACATGAGCACAACTCCACTAGCCTCAGGGAAAAAATTTATCTCCAGAGCCTTTAGCTTCCTGTTGGAGTGGGGAGATATATAATGGCAGGAGAGACTGCAGTATGGCAAGGAAAATAAAAACAGAAGTCAGTTATAGGTCTTTTCAAGACATAAATAAAATCACAATCCAGGAATATGCTTCAACTCTGTTCTTAAATTCTATATGCTTTAGACTAAAGAATTAACTGTACAAATATGGGACGCCTGGATGACTCAGTGGTTGAGCGTCTGCCTTCGGCTCAGGGCGTGATCCCGGGATCTGGGATTGAGTCCCACACTGGGCTCCTTTGCAGGGAGCCTGATTCTCCCTCTGCCTGTGTCTCTGCCTTATCTCTGGGTCTCCCATGAATAAATAAATAAAAAATCTTAAAAAAAAAAACTGTACAAACGTATTTGCTATCTCTCTTAGTACAGAAGGGACACCTAAGAAAAAGCAGAATTAAAGCAATGGCCCATGCATTTTAGAGCACTCAGAGATACCAATGAAAAAACATGTTATCTTCTACGATTTGCACTGGCTACAACATATTCTTTTATACTGATCCTATATGATTAGAACAAAAAGATTATAGGCATGGGTTTACTGTAGGAAACCAGAGAGCTACTCTCCTACTCCTTTGCCAGTCAAAAGTTAAAGGAAATGAAGATTGAATTGGAAGTGGTTGGGTTTGGTTTTGTTTTAAAAATTTTCTTGTTTGAGATCTCTTTGTTCAAAGAAGTATACTGAATACTTTTAGAATACCCATAGGTAGTATATGGCTATTTCTTAATCACTTAGACACCACTGATTTCTGAAATGTTTAATGATTATACACTCTACTACTGTCATTCTTGTTTTAAAATTAATTTCCAAAGTAATAATTAAATTAAAATTATTTATATTTCTTCCTTGAACATTTCATGAAGCCTTTTGAGGCAACAGAGAATGCCTTGCAGCCTTAGGAATCACTAAATGGAAGGACAATTTTTTTAATGCTATCCATTCATGAAACAGAATAGAAAAACCAAGAGTGCTACAGAGGGTCATGTGTCCACAAGCTCATCTAGACATTGGTTCTTTGTGAACCTGAGCCAGGCACTGAATTTCTCTGGCCTTCCACGTTCTGACCTGTAGTTCATGGAGATTGGAGCAGATATTCTTTAGGATTTCTTCCAGTTAAAACATTAAACAATGCTTTGTATATTTTCAGTAAACTTCATTTCATAATATCTAACAGCAAGTTCCCTAAATATAATACAACTTGCTAGGACATACAATGATTTCAGGCATGGCAAAGGCCAAACCTTATCTATCTGGCATATAATTTGGTAAAAAAAAAAAAAAAAAAAAAAAAGACAGCCTTTACCAGTACTTCCTCCTATGAGGATTTCAGCTCTATTTCCTTGAGGATGAGGTTATTTCATGCAGTTAAGCTGCAATTTTGAAAAACAGAAGCAGATTTATAATTAGCTACATTGTTCAAATAAGATAATAGCTACATAAATATATAATGCCAAAACCAGAACATAATGTTTAATAAGTGAATGAAGTGATTTTCTCAGGACATTTTTATTATCAAGTTAAATTGTTTTACATGAAGGGTCATCCTCAATGACCATACATTAAAGAGGGATGTTTTGAGAAAATGGTCATTTCTGATTTTTGACAAGTCTTGTTTTCCCTACCTAGTCCCAGGATCAGTCACTATATTCAGGCGCTGATACCTCCAATCAAGGCAAAGTCTCCCAAACCAGCAAATGATGGAGAGTGGTTATTGAACTTAGAAAGTCATGACTGTATTCTATTGCCTTTTCATATTTCTTCACTGATCTTATGTCTTCCCAGGGCTTTTAGATTAGGTCAGCAAATCTAACCAGAGGAAAAAGATTTCAAATGACTATCTTTGAAATAGAAATTCAAGGGATCCCTGGGTGGCTCAACAGTTGAGTGTCTGCTTTTGGCCCAGGTAGTGATCCCAGGGTCCTGGGATCAAATTGCACATCAGGCTCCCTATGGGGGGCCTCCCTCTCCCTCTGCCTATGTCTCTGCTCTCTGTCTCTAATGAATAGATAAATTCTTTAAAAAAAAAATCAAAATGAATCTCAAGTCACTGAATCCCGCAGCCACAAATTAAGGCACCAAAACTATGGTATTTTAATAGTAGCCAGGTATGTGTTTGTAAGAAACTGACACACTTGTTTGTAATATCTAACATACCTAACATTTTATTGAAGGATGAATTTTTACTATAAACAAAGGAAACCATACCTTCTCATCTTAAAAAAAAAAAAGAAAAAAAAAAAAAGCTCTGAGTCTTCCTAGAGTTACTATTTCCGGTGTATGTACAACAGCACCCACTCACATACCTACGTACACTTCATGTATGCCTCCAACAGGCTAGCACAGACCACAGCCTTGTAAAAAAACCAAAAACAAACAAAAACACCTTTTGTCTTCTGCTGCCATCAACATAAATCATTCCATTAACCATGAGCTTCTAGAATTTTCTTTTGAAAGATGAAGTCTCCTTCCATGGACCATCCCCAGCAGAAGCTGAATACAGTTCAAGAAATGCAAATATGTTATAGCCCTCATATTCAGCACATCAAAGGGAACATATGAACTCCAGTACCCTTGAATCGGCCTCCAGTTCCTTTTCACCCACTCAAAACCTCAGAGGAGGGAAATCAACCAACCAGCCAACAGTGAACACACTTGCAAATATGTTTGCTGGGACCCATCCTTCCTGAGCCTTTGCAAACCCACCTTAAGAGATGAGAAAGCTTTAAAGAAAATTGAGTTAAAATATGTGATCTAGCATTTCAGAACAATTTTAAACTTTCACATCTGCTAACACAATGTCCTTTATTAACGGCATTTGTTTTTAGAAACAAAGAAGTAAAAATTTAGTCCCAATGATGTAGTTTCACCTTTACAGAACACGTTCATTGGAACTTAATAGCAAAATTCATTTTTAAAAAACACATTCTAACTTGACTAAACTATACAATTTCAGTCATTGTGTAATAATCTCAGTATCAAAACGCACACACACATAACTCCCCCAAATCCTCCTGCAATAGCTTCTGTGCGCTCTGAGTGGAGCTTGCTTGCTCTATGGTTGCTAGTGTCTAACAGTAAACAGCCCCGCTGCATTTATTGGCAATTACTGCTGAAGGTCACACATCAGCAGTGAGCCTAAATTCCAGGAAAAAAAGCAGCTCTTATGTAACTGCCGCCTGAATGTTGGCAGGTGCCCAACCCAGCAGTTCACAGCAATGTAAAAAAGTAGGACACCTCTAGCCTGGGTTGGATGTCATGAGAACGCCCCCTGAAGGTGAAATTTAATAATTCTTGTGTTTCTTCCCCCCCCCCCCCCACCACCACTCCCCCTGAATTTTACAAAATTCTCCATCAGTAGCATACTTTGCTTGCAGAAGCACCTCAAGGTGGGATAAATTGAGGGCTCACTTTAAGCAGGCTGCAGCCACCCTGAACAAGTGGGAATGCCACTCTAGCTTTTCTGTTGCAATGCAGGAAGGCCATGTTGCTAGCTGACACCAGAGGCTCTGGAGATTTCATGGTTCCAAGTGACAATGATTAAATGGGGATCATATCTCAGACATGAAGAAATGCAGCATGTCCCACTGAGCACATACTTTCTAAACATACCATTCCCTTCAACAGACACATACATGAAAATGAGGTGGATTACTGTTTTGCCTACCACTTCCACCTCAGGTTTGAGTATTGGATTGAAATCATCTGTTCCGTGAGCACAGCACTTTACAGTTTAGAAAGGTGATTCACACGATTACCTGCTGGTGCTATCCACCTGGTGCTTGTTACCTGACTTTCCTGTTCGGGCAGAAGTTCCCAAACTATAGGTGTTCAACCCCCTGCACTTCTCCATTCTAGCAATTCTCATGATTGACAGCTGCCACTGAACATTAGTTTGTACTGCTGCCCATCTCCTCCACAAAACTGTGAATTTCAGAAGGGCAAATGCTATGTCTACTTGGAGGCACCACCATATTCATACCCCCTCACACCATGCCTGGAAGATAACAGGCACTCAAATATTAGTCATATATTGAATGTCTTTAGCATTAATTGGTATCTGTTTAAAGCCAGAAGTGAGTACATGGGAATCTTCTGGGGATGATGGAAACATCTCCTATCTTGATTTGTGTGTATACATATATAGCAATTGATCAAGCTATAAACATTAAAAAAGAAAAAACCCTCCTCTTCCTGGTTTCAAATGAAATTTTGTCCTAGAAGACAACTAGGAGGGCTCCATACCATGACCTTTCCTTACAGAGACTCCGAACTCTGTCCTCATTTCACCCTGATTTCTCAGAGCACTGACAAGAGACACGGAGGCACTATGCTTTTTCACGAGTCTTTCACAGTACATCTCCTTCCTTGAGATGCCCAAGTGGCCTCTATCATCAAAAGGCAGTGGTCCTCCCCCAATCAGGGTTTCACGGGATCACCATATATGCCTCACACTATTTCAGGGGTGATTCCCCACAATGTTTAGAATTGAACACTGGTTTGCAAGCTAGGTGTGAGGCTTTGCCTGTATCCTGAGCCAGCAAGAACTCTCATTAAACTTCTGCTGAAATCCAGCTGTGGACTGCAGGTTTCCACCAGCATACACTGACAAAAAGCTTGGTAAGAGGAGAAAACACAGGAGCTGCTTAGTTTCTAGAACAGCCATTGATGAAAAAGGCCAATCAGCCATCTCTGTTTAGAGGACCAGATCCAACAGCCTGCGGGACTGGGGACATAGTGCTGGTGTCCCAGGGTTCTGACGGTTGCCAGGGGCAACAACGAAGAGGGGATCCGCAGTTGCTTCCTCAGGGAATTTTCAAAGAATCCAAGTGGCTGCCAGAACATTCTTCTTTTATAAACAGACAGTATTCTATTTCCTAGAGTATAATTATAAACACACCTGCTCCAACTGTGGAATCTTTCCATAAGCAAGCAATAAACTCCCAGCCAGGAGACCCAAGTTCTATCTTGAGCAAGCAAACACATCAACTGATTACTATGGCGCAAAACAGTATATTAATAACATTGCAGACTCCGATTAGCGAAGGTGTTCCTTTCCCGACTTCATTTGTACTTAAGCAAATAGAAACACAACTTCAGTATTTCAGAGGAAAAGTTCAAATCAGTGAGGTATTTACAACTCCTGGTAGAAATAAGAGTAATGAGGGCACCTGGGTGGCTCAGTCGGTTAAGCATCTGGCTTCGGCTCAGGTCATGATCCTGGGCTCCCTGCTCAGCAGGGAGTCTGCTTCTCCCTTTTCCTCTGCCTTTCCCCCTGCTTATGCATGCGCACTCTCTCTCTCTCTCTCATATAAATTATCATAAAAAAAGAAAGAAGAGTAATGAAAGGTGCCAACATACAAATTCAGCATCAGATATTTTTCTGGCACAGAAATAACCAGGAAGAGAAAGAACGAGACAGGAAATGGCAAAAATCACTGTAGTTAAAACCATTAATTCAGTTTTTACTGTACAACCTTTTCTCACCTACTCATCCCAGAGGGCATGGCCTCCTCCCCATCCATGCCTGATTAATAAAAGGAAAAGTCTATGCTTACAGAGTTTACTGTGGCCGAACAGCAAGCACACCAAGTGAGGAGCTGAGCTGGCAGTGCACTAGCTTTAGTTTACCCACTATCTGGCTATGCAAGCTAAGTCCAGTCACTTAACCTCTCTGAGTTCCATACCTGAGAGAACTGAACCAAATTCAGTTTTATGTCTGTGATTCACTCTCACGAGGTATACCTGAACCATCTCTTAATGCTTTTGAGATGATGGTGGTAGATATTAGACAACATATTCTATCTGATTGCTCTATCCTACCCAAAGTAAGGTATTATTTGGTCTATCAAAAGAAGTAATAGTTATTTGAAGAGGAAAAGCAGGAAAGAGACTTTTTAAAGTCTAATAAAAATTTTTTTTCAGGATGCTCAATTTGCCAAGCAATTAACTTCCCTCATTTATATACTTTAATTGTATTACATGTATTGCAAAGTAAGTATATGGCAGGAAATGCTGAAAATTATTCACCAAACAAAAAATATTTCAGAGGCCCCCAAATCCCAAATAAAAGGACCAGTCATTGATCCCCAGGATAACTGTGGATAAGTAAAACTAATTTGAATACATAAGCACAGACTATCAGATGACATTTCAATTTCCTGATCTCTAGATCATTTTCCCAGATGAAAAGCCACGGATATAGTATACTCCTAATCCCATTGTAGGCCTAGACAGCTAGACAGTCTCAACGAGCACTTTGGAATTCACAATGCACTTTGATAATATTTTATATCATCCCTCACACTCACACACTTTATATCATACCTTCCAACACGTGGACCAAGAGAACAGTGTTTTTTTGTTTTTGTTTTTTTACCAATTTCAAACTATATCAATGTAGTTATTTCTTTTTGCATTGATGCTTTGCATGCACATAGAAAAGCTCTTTATAAATATCAACACTGAGTTTCGGAGATAGGTTAATGACCAGCATCAACCACAATTTCAGTTGAGATTCTAAACAGTGAATGATTGAAATCTTATCACAGTTTAGAAAATCTTTATCTAGAGGCAGACGGGATCTCCAAGGACAAATGGCAAACAAACTCATGGGAAATGCTAACATAGACACAAAGGACTCAGCTCATGCCCAGAAGGCACACTACACAAAGTCAGATACTGGACACTGCAGAGACTAGGGGACAGATCACAGTGTTCACTGGAAGGGTGTCATGGAAACATCACCATGGGACATTTAAAAAAAAAATGAAATTAGGACCTCAGCATTATCCAATTCATCAATGGAAATGAGCTGGAAAAGAGAAAAAGGGGAGAAAAAGAAGGAAATGTTAGGAAATACCAACAAGCGAAGTGTTAGAAATTTCGTCTGAGCACGGAGCCTCCCAAGTTGGAGCATTGTTAGACGGGGACCACTTGAAGAGGTGCAGGGATTTGGAGTACTACCCACTACAGCTCACGGTGACATCTGCAATGCACCACACCACTCAGGATGAGGGCAGGATGCTGTCAGGCTATGTACATGGCAGGTATCAAACCTCGAAGGTCACTTATCAAGAGTTCAGAGGGCAAATTACCCAGTCAAGAACCATGGTCTTTTGGAAGAGGGTGGAGAGAGGGAGCCAAAGACTACAGTTGGATCAACGTAGCTTAGGAGAAAATTCTCTTTTGATTCATTTTACCATTCAATGGGGATCTGGAGTCCAAACTGCGATTGGGCTAAATGAGAACAAGGTTCAATTTCAGTAAATAGTATGACCAACATATCCTAAGACCAAAAGCTCCAATCCTGGTACTAGTGGTGATTAAAAAAACACATTTTCCCCCAAAGATGATTATAGCCAACTCAAGTGATATTAGTAACGAGTAAACGATTACCATCAAGTTCAAGAAAAAGAAAAAAACTAGAGCATTAATCACAACTGTGCTTGTTTAAAAGGGGAGAGATGATCCTCAAATTATTTTTATTATGCTTTGTTAATAGTATATTTGCAAATTTAAGTTCCTTATTAGAAATCTTGGTAGCTGGAAATGCTAATACTTTATTCACATAGAGAAAAGAAGCATTGGTAATTAACGGGTACTGCCAATTTGTATGAAAAGAAACGCCTGACGTTACTTGAGGTAAAAACTCTGTAGTAGTAAAACAGCTACAACTATTTAGAAGAGAAAATAGATTTTAAATAAATTCTGAGATATTCTTTTATATTAATTCTTGTCTTCTGAATTTCTTTCCAAAGCTCTTTCACTAATAAAAAACCTATAGTAGACCACAGAGAAGACAACATATAACTATGCTCTCTTTTCAAGCTGGGTCTAAGGGCTTTTGATATTCTTTGAGTTACAGAGAGATTCATTAAATTTTAGAGATGGTTAGCTATGGGAATTTTTAATCTTTTTTAAATAAAGACATGGTCTAATTTGTGGATTAAAAGCAGAGTTTAGTAGGCATTGCACACAAAGAGTAGTGACAAAGTCCTGATATAATTTTAAAGTTTATTAACTTTGAATACACAGGATAGAAAGACATTGTAAGCCTCATACAAAACCGTATTTCACTGTTATTTTGGTGATCATTTTTAATATTTATATTTACCACTCTATGAGACAATATTCATTGTTGGTCCTCTGCATTTTAGAAACATTTTATATATATATATATATATATTATATATATATATATTCCTAAATGATCATGATGAAATTTTTGTGACAATCTTCTTCTAGCAGCCCTGAGCTTGGCATCATATGTGATAATTCTTGGACAGGCACTTCTCAGAGAGTTGACCAAGGCAAGAGGACAGATCGCTGGCTACTTACTGACTTGATGCTTTCTTTTGGGACCTGACCAAAACCACAGGTCGTGGATGACCCTGGGACAATCACAATTTGTAAAGCCAGTTTGCCATTAAGTGGAGACTATTTTCAATTAGGTAAGACATCACAACTGAGCTGAAGATGAGATGTTTAAATTTTGCTATGTGCAGTGCTGTCAGGGCCACTGCCCCATGTCATCACATAATGAAGTAACAATCAAAACTTTAATATTAAAATTGTGGGTGGACTTCAAAACATTCAAATGGTGTCAATCACCAGTGATAGAATGGAGAAGAGCAAGGACTTTGAAGTCAGGGTGTTCCAGTTTGAATTCCTGGCTCCCCCATTATTAGCTGTGTGACGACCTTAGGCAAGTTTCTCAACCTCTCTGAGCCTAAGTTTTCTCCTCCATGTATAAAATAGTTAGTAACAATATTGCTATCTCTGAGGCTGACCTGATGTAAGGTAAGAGGTATATTTAGTATAGCAGCTGGCACCTAACGAGAAGTCAAAGAATGTACTTTGAGACACCAATGGGGTATGCACAGCATTTAAAAAACCTCAGTCAGTCTTACAGTGATTCTGCTATGCTTTAGTCTATCTGGTAGTGTGAGTGGTAGTACTCAATGGTTGTTTTTTTTTGTCTTTCCAGACAAGTAGATCCATACAAGCACACCAACATTTCAACATTTTTTAACAGGATAACAAAGAATGATCTCTGCTTTCATTTTCATCTGTGACTTGGACAATCCAAAATATTAAATGAAAACATGAATAAAGACATCTATGTCTCATCATTTTTGAGGATTATGGCTTAGAAGACAAGAAAACTTGGCCCACAGATAGGGTGAACACCACCTGTGGGATGGGAGGAAAGGGCGGTGCACTGGCGTTCAGGACCCTGGCTTTCTTGATCCTGTCACACACTTGTCATGTAACCTTGGGAAGTCACTTCAGCTCTCCGCCATGGCCTCATGTATGGAGAGAGGGCTGGACAAAAGGATGCCAGACCAGACTATGGCCATGAAGACTCAGAATCAGGCAGAGAGGCAGAACAATTCTGGACATCCCAGGAGGGCATTAGTCATGGGACAAATTCTACTTAAAAGACAACTAATAGGAAAATTGGGCCAGGAAGACGGAAATGACCTCACACTTGCCCTTGTGCCCTGAGCATCCAGTCCAAAGAACACCTCATTTATTTTATCAACTAAAGCCAACTGGTTTGCCTGAGAAAGGTTAGTTCTTTGGCTCTGGGTTCCTTCCACTCTTGAAAGAGCTGGCCTGCCCCATACGTCATGCATCTTTAGTCAAACAGGGACAGCCAGCAAAGCATCAAAACCATTTTCAAAAAGCTTTACTAAAACAGGACGAATTTAATAACCACTACCGGAGCGGAAGAAATGGAAATGGTTTAATGCAACACCCCCCCGCCACCCCCCACCAACTCTTTTAAATTCAATGTGAATAGCTAAGTAGCATTTTCCCACAAAGTATGGAGCCAGAAGCATTCTAAGTATGTGCTATAGGTACTAAAGATGTTGACTAACATGGGTTTCTGGAAAGTCTTCCTTGGTTGCATGGCGTTTCCCACATCTGCCTATGGTATTTTCATATTCAAGAAGGGATAGGAGAGCCCCAACCAGACTGGAAAGACATGCCATCTTTCCTTTAAGACTCTCTCTGCTTGGGTGTGGCTAATTTCTTCACCAGCTGAAAAAAAAGAATGTGAGCCAGGGACTAAGAACCTCTTCTAAACTCTGACAATTTACTCTTTTATAGTGACTTCCACCTACTGCCCTCTTAAAGTCCTAGGCTCTATCATTTTTCATAAGCTTTATAACAGATAATTTTACAACATCTCAGACCCAGTATCTCCCATGGTCTGTGACGATGTTCTCCCAGTTAGCACCAACAGGCATGGAACGTGAGCGGGGAAGCATACCTTCCCTGTGTCCCAAAGACTCTGAGGTACTTAATTGCCAAGCAACAGACTCGACTCCTAGCTTTTCTAATTTCCATGATATAAAAAAAAACAAGAGAAATGGAAGTATAATCACAACTTGTAACATTTGTGGGAGTAGAGACCAAGTTTACTATAAAAATCTCAGTCACAGAAATGAACAGATATTCTAAAGAAGAGAAAACTGGTCTCCACATTTTAAAATCAAGTTTTAAGCCCCCAAAGCTACAAATATACTCATAGCTAGTTATGGCCCTTTTGGTGGATTGTACCTTATCATGAAGAGTGAATTTCTGTAACTAGAATTATATTTTAAAAATGTTTCTTAAAACTCACTTTAAGAAAAATAAAGATCTGAAATAAATGCTAATTGTTGTCTGGTACTCTCTGCTATTAACCTTTGCCCATTCCTTTTGTTTCAGTGTAAGACCTACAATAGGCGTCTCTACAAGTGTTTGTATGAACATGATGTCTCATCATTTCTCATTTTTACAAGGGGTCCTTCACTTGTATCATTTATATTTATAAACTCTTTTCTAGCAGGTTTCTGCCATAAAGTTGCCACCAAGCTACAGATACTTATTTCCTAATTAGTTCACATTCATTCACCTTTTAATTTATGTATTTTTAAAATTTATAGTGATATTTCAAAGCCTTGTGATTTGGGGATGGTGAAGGAATTTATACTGCAAAGGGCTTGTGTACTTTGCTGTTTTATTTTTCATATTTTCACATGTGAAACTGTTCTAATATTTACATAGAATATTGCTTACATCAGAAATCAAGATCCCTACAAACTGCTATACTTGGAATAACCTGGTTGCCACCACCCACTATGACAAAGGCGGCTGTGATTTAATTATCAAGGTTTCTTACAAGGATGAATCAGTGACTTACTGGGTATTTTGACAAATCAATGACATCAGTGGATTTACCTACTCATAAAATGCTGCTCAAGTGGCTAGGAAACTAATGGTGAACATACTACCTTCAAATGAAAACTGGTGGAATTTTGATATCAGGCCTCAAATTTTTTTAAGGGAGGTGGGTAGAAAGGAGGGGCAATGAGATTGTTTTTATCCCACTTGGACCAAAATCAAAAGTGTGAGGAATGGTCTCTGTCATCTTCGCTCACTGCCTATGCCAAGAAGCAGCATGTCCCAGGGATTGCCCATTTCCCAGTCTGAGCTAGAAATGGTGATGTGTTTGCCTGTCCTAATTCCAGTTAGAACTGGAGGGAGTTTCTTAGTACACTGGAAGGATTGTGCAACATCTCACCAGAAAGAAGCAAGAAAACCCACAGGTATGCTTAGCTGGAACCCAAAACTCAGGAATGCAAACCTTGATACACAAGAGGCATTTGCATTTCCACTGGGAATTTAGATGAAAAATCTTATTACTATTTCCCTGACATTAAATTACGTGGCAAGCAGCCTATAAGACAACTAAATATATATGACTTTTAAAAGAGAAGGCATATGATTTAGCTACCTTTCATGACAGGATAATTAGCTTTAAAAAATAAGTCCCTTCGGGTCAATATGCCTGAATACAGTGGATTTCTAACCCACCATCCCACTTCAATTTAATAGCGAAACCTTGTTTTGACAAGAAAATAAAGTTCAGTACCTTTTCTCCATAGCCTCTATCTTTGGTCATCATTTCTCGGAGAGTCTGTAGGACCTTAATGCAGAGTTTCTCCTCATTCTCCTCTAGCAGCTGTTTAGTATGCTTTATTAACCTGAATGGGGGGGGGGGGGGAACCATGCATTAGGTCCCTGAAATGATCTTTAAATTAAACAAACACACACTTCACAAGCAACTTATTGTAAGTAGTCAGTTAATGAACAAATATTTATCAAGGACTCCCAGGTTAGACATGCTTCGGTGCATTCACTTGTAGGGATAGCAGCCAGTTAGGGGCTCAATGGCGTCTAAACAGCGACACCCACTGGTCAGTAACAGCAAAAGGGCTCACGGGCAGGACTCTACACAGGAGGGAGAGACATTTGTAGGGAGAGGAGATGAAGGACAGAGGTCCATTCAAGCCTGTGAGTTTATGGGGTGTGGCTTTTTATCCACTAAGGAGTGCTGATAATATCACTAAAATACGCCACCAGTATAAAAAACCCCATGAGAATGATCGTTAAGGAGAAAAAACACTGTTCCTTCCTCCATAGTCTTTCTTGTCCTTTGAGGGGACCAGAAAAGTGTGAAATTCAGAGGCAGAGTCCATTCTCAAGTTAAACAACCAACCAATCAGAGATTTCTGGTCATGGAACCAGTTGTTTCTTTTAGATCATGTCCCAAGGCATAAACTAAGAAACCACAAAGATGTTAGGATAAGACTGTGGGGTCTTGGTAGGTCTGAGCTTTTTGAGGGCAGAAGGGTCATGACTTCTCTTCATCTGTATTGAAGCCCACAGCAGGCACTCTGTCAGTTCTTGTGGCACAGAAGATGATCGGTTATGCAGTTAAAAGGAGAAATTCTCACCAAAACAAGTTTAAGTACATCCAAACCCACAAACTTAATTTAGAAGGTCAGAACAGGACTCTAACACATGACCTTGTACTCATCAAAGTCAAAAACCAGGCGGGCGTCTGCCTCTTCGTGAACAAGTGCTTTGTCTGGTCAGCAGGGCTCTGCAACTGACCACCCCAGAGCGGGAGGCTGCTTACTTGCAAATGAAGCCACCACTTTCGCACTTTCTTCTGGCATCTGTGTTCTCTGGGAAAAGCAGCTCAGGTCTGTGGAGCACATCCACGAGCACAGATAACTCTGCCTGGACCAGGGGCCTTAGACGGTCCTCCAGGGCTGAGACGATGTCCTGGAACAGAAGTACAGCTTTGGTGATCAGTTCAGGCAGAGGCTCACTACAGGAGGGTGAGAACATTCATTTCTGACCTCAAAAATGACCACAAGCTAGGCAAGGTTAGAGTACCCTATTAGTACTGTCTGGTAAATTTCTCAAGTTATTAAACATTGCCCCGGGGGTATCTAAAGCCCAAGTTCCTGAGGCAGAGAACAAGGTAAAAACAGCCCCACCAGCCCTTCTATTGAGATGATCCTTATGCCACTCAAGGGATCATTCCACAAACTTCAAAGTATGATGCAAAAAGTACATTCAACAACATGGAAAAATGTCTACAATGTGAGAGTGAAAAAAATGGTTAAACAATACCACGGATTATATGATCCAAGTTTTTAGAAACAACTTTACTATCTAAAGGATATATACCAAATATTATCAAAACATCACTACTGTTTTTTTCTGGGTAGTGGGATTGCAGATGATTCTAAATTTCTTCCATAAATGGGTACTTGTGAGTACTAGCAAATTATTTCCAATGAGCACGAATTATTCATATAATAAAAAGTCATACAAAAATGAGCACACAAATGAATGAACATGCTGTATCAACATGCTAAATACATGTACCCTGATAGCATGATGGTCTTCAAATGCAAAACACATAGCTGTAGGAGAGGAAAACAGAGAGAAGTTGAAAGAGCAGCAAAACCAACACGACAAACACCATATAAAGGCAAATGGCAGAAAACAGATGAGAAATTATCTTCAAAAGATGCTAAAGTCTGCTGGATGGCTTGGTAGCTCAGAACCTAACTAGAAGCATGCTGGCTAAGACAGGGGCTGAACACAGCATGTTGGATGATATAGGCAGGCCTAGTTAACCAAGGAGATTAGCATGGGAAAGGCCACTTAAATTGCATTCAGCTCAACAGGAGATCCAAATTTCACAGGGAATGTTCAAAGAAGAACTGATTTATCTTTTACCCCAAAACTGAAACGAAAACATGTGAATATTATTTTCTTATATTTAACAAAATTTGTAATCACTCAATAATATTTAGGATACATAAAGAATGCATAAATCAATCAAATTCTTTGGCAGGGGGAAATTTTCCCAATAAGAGCATACTGTAATACCCCTTAATTCATATTGACGTTCACAAAACAGTCAAAAAGAGGGTCATTTTTGCAAAATTCTCTCACTTTCCCCTTTGAGAGTACATAAAGCTCTCTATGGCATTTGCAAGGGATTGAAGCAGTTCTTCAACATCAGATTCATCAAATCCTGCATCTTTTGCGAGGTTTGAACTTTACATTGCAATTGACTTGCATTGTATTGTCAAATGTTTAACAGTCAGCAATCAAGGAGAGACCAACAGATAAGAATGGTGAAGCAATGGGTAGGGAAATATGCTGGTGTTAGGTGAGGGGGATGTATCAATGGGGTTTAATTATATAAGTAGTCAGTCTGCAAGTGAACGTTCTTACATTATGATAACTTCTGCTGTCCTAGGCAATCTTGTAACTACAGAGACTCAGACAATAAATCATTAGATAAGGAGGATCCTTTGAGCCACTAGTCAGGTCTTCATAACAAGCATTAGCTAGGTTACATATTTTATTCCCCAAGAATATATAATAAATCCAAGAAGAGCACAAGAAACTGGTGTGTTTGGTTGCAGGTAATTCATTTAGTTTGAACAGGCAAAAATATTGTGCATTCAAAGTTATGAATCTACAATATGCCTCCCCTTTAAAAATATAGTAGTCAGGAAGCACTGTATTTGTAACCAAATTATCTCTAAGACTGGTCTGTCACAGTAAGGACGAAAATATTTCCCTCACCTAAGAACTCCTTCCTACTTTCGCAGCTCTATGGGCTCCAGCCACACTAACCTTCCTTTGGTCTTTGAATGTGTCATATTCTGTCCCATATGATGTTCTTTTCACCTGCTGTTTTCTTCCCTTCTATTCCTTTCCTTAAGTAAGTCCTACATTCCTCTGATCTTGGTTCCAATGTCACTCCTCAGTAAAGCCTTCTTGGATCACCATCCCAGCTCTGGGCACAATTGGGTTCCTCAGCAGCCTTCCATAGCACTTCTCACTTCTCTGCAGCATTGTCTCTCGTCATTTTACTTGTATCCATGTGATTAGCTGACTAATGTCTGTCTTGCAAAACTCGAGAAGCTATGAAGGCAAAGATCATTTGTGGCTTTGCTCACCACTGTTACCCTAGTGCCTAGGATGAGTGGGGCCGATGAATGCATCTCTAGGCAGGTTATGTAACCTCATGAAGATTCATTTATTTTATCTAATGATAACTATTACAGTCATAACAGCAATGACAGTAATAGTAATAATCATAATAGCAGCTGTCATTGATCAAGTGTTCACTACACACCAGCTCTATTCTATGCCACATATATGTAACCGTATGTTCCAACGATACCCACTGCAATATATCTTCTCTTGCATGTTCCTCTTACACTGTATCACTGACACTCTTCCCATCAAACGGTGGTCTATATGACCCTTCCCATGAACCTCAGTTGACACTTGTGACTGCCTTGACCAACAGAATTTGACACAAGTGATGCTATATGACTTCTGAAACCATGTCATAAAGGCATTATAGCTTCCACTGTCTGTCTGCCTCTCTCTCTCACTCTCTCAGTGCTCATCTTGGGACCTGGCACCACGCTGCAAGTAAGCACCAACCTCACGTGGGGACACTACATGTAGATGCTTCCATTGACAACTCTAGTGAGGGTCCCAACATCAACTACCCAACATATGCAAGATTTTAAGATAAGTCCAACTGCAGCTGCCATCTTACCAAAACTACTACATTCAAGACCTTGGGTAAGAAACACTTTACTGAGGCCAGCCAATCTCTAGAACAACAGAAAAGCATGAAATAATGGCTGTTGTGATGTGTTAGGCAGGCACTAAGAACCAGCCTTGTAATCCTCATATCAACCCCCTGAGGGAGGTGTTACTATTATCCTACCTTACAAATGAGGAAACTAAAGCACAGAGAAATAAAGTAACCTTCCCAAGGACACATCATTTCTAAGCAATGGAGTCGGGGTTTGACCTTAGGCACTGGCCTGAGATCATGCCCTTAACTGCTGCAGCAGGCTCAACTTTAGTGTGAGAATCTCCAACTGTGGCCCAGGTTGTGAGAGAATCCCTTGAAGAGCTTGTTAAAGAAAGATGTCAATGTTAAGATGTATGTTTAAGTGTTTCACATACACCTAATACTCACTACTCTCCCCTTAACAAAGGGACAGATATCTTCATAGGTGTTAAGAAAAAAGTACAATCCAGGTAGAAGTTAGTAATACTTTATTTTCAGTTGGAAAAAAAAAAAAAGGCTTTTTTCTTAGGCATTATTATACTTATCTGATTCAAGAGGCTAAATATTCCAGGGTGATAAAAATAATGAAGCTCTCATGCCCTTATTTTAAGTATCCTTTTGTAATACTTAAATATTCCTTCCTGATAAGGGTAGAGTCCCCATTCTACATAAAGAAATCTGTAAATCAATGAATAACCTTTAAAAACCATGACTTTGTTAGGAGCTTTTCTCTTCCCAAGTAGCTTTACATTTCTTGGTCCTACATGTATTACTGTACTTGACTATCCTCTCATATGCTGACATCTCTCTATGGCCAAACTTGGGTTTTTCTCTGGCTCATGGATGCACTGCTGTGTGGGAACCACATTAGGCCAGGCTCAGGTTCACTCCTCTCTGGGCCAGGCATTACCTGCAATCTCTCAATGATATTCCGGTAGTCTCTAGAAGCCGCCAGAACAGAGTCTCTGCGAGCCGCATTGCGGGCAGTCAGCCGCCAGTTCATGGCAGTTTTCTGTACAATGTTGTGGGACTTCAGAAAGAGGTTGTTGACTTGGCTGTCAAGGTCCACAGGAATAGCAATGGCCCGGCTCTTGGCTACACAGAACAAAGAAGACTCATGAGCCTCCAACTTGCATGGGAGAAGCCCCAAAGACAGACTTAACTACCCATCACCCCTCAGGTAGATTTTTCCATGCCCAAAACATGTCACTTGCATGGCACTGAATGTGAACACTGAGGAGCTCAAATGAACTTTTCCATCCTTTGGTCAGGGATTTTCGATGTGAATTCGGGGGTTGGGGGGGAGGCAGTAGCTTAGAGATATGTTAACATATTCTAAGGTCAAAGTTTAGGCAAGTCAGTTAAACTTCAATGGTTTCTTCAGTGATTGACAGACATCCTAAGGCATCTTATGTGTTCAAACATTTTAAGAATTATCAAGATGGGGATTCATTTGGCTAACAAACTATTTTTTCCAAAAAGTCTTAGTGATATTCTACACAACAATCTACAAAATGCCAATTCAAGCCAAGCATAATACAAATGATAACATTTATAATAACATAAGCGATCCTTCCTATTTAGGCTCTTTTCTTCCCCCTCTTAAGCTCCAGTATAATCATGAGAAAAGTAACAATCAAGCCCACAAGGGGGGATATTCTACAAGACAGCTGACCAGCATTCTTGAAGACTGTTAATGCCATAAAAAACAAGTAAAGTATGAGGCACTGTTGCAGACCAGAGGTGACTAGGGAGCTATCACAACTAAATTCAACATGGGAGCCTAGACTAAATCTTGGAACAGGTAAGGGACATTTACGAAAAAAAGTGGTGCCCAGTCTGGAGTTTATAGCATTGGGCCAACATCTGTTTTGTAGTTTTGACCAAAACATCCTGGTGATGTAAGATGTTGACAGTAGAGGAGACTGGATGAGGAATATATGAGAACTCTGTGTGTTATCTTGGCAACTTTCCTAGAAGTCTAAAATTATTCCAAAATAAAAAGTTTAATAAAAAAAGGTAAATAAGACCAACAATCCTTTTTCCATATGGAAAATCCAACAACCTCCAAAAAACAAGACAACGATTTCCTGTCTTCAATGCTTTGTGAGACCGGAAGCAAGGAAGGTGCTATATTACCTGAATCTAATTGCAAAAATGACACCAACACCTGGAAGAAGCAATCTGAGAAGCAATTGTTTAAATCCCAAAAAAACAAAAAACCACACAGTTTGAGGAAAGGAACCATCAGCCAGCCAACAAATTTCTGACACTTTAATAAAGCAGGTGAGAAATCTGGGGAAACGATACAAATAACATAAAAATAAAAACCAGGATGCATAGCATATAGTTAGCTAGCAACTATGTGCCTTGGATAATCTTTTTGAAGATAAACCATGAAAACAGTAAACTTTGGTGTGATTTTAGACAGGAGGAGGTATCCCTCAAGGAATACAGGTCTGAATTCCTGCGGTGCTGTGCTGTTTTCATGTTTTGCCACTTTACAGACATCACCTCCCTCCATCTTTTCTCAGTGCCAAGACAATTAAAACATTGCATCTTCCTAATGAGCATTGGGCTGGTCAACTCGGCAACCTGCCCAAACTTTATGCAACAACTTCGTGATGTATGATCCTGTATGGGCAGAGGAATGAGTTTTGGTGATACTTTCTCAGAGCCCTGGTTCTGAGATATCACATTATGAACCTATAATGTACACACTTTCAAAAGCCTCATCTCTTATTGTGACATGGTGCTGTGTAAGTAATAAAAAGACACCAATACCTACCAGACAAGACTCAGGGAAATCAGGATGGGATGACTGAAATCAGGCAGGAAACCCTAATAAACACTATCTGTATTTGCTGGACAGCTATTAAACAGTGCTAAGAACCCTCCTGCTTCTTCTGCTGCCTGTCTGCAGGATCTAAATAGCTACTATGGGGAGATAACTTTTCTTAAATTTAGGCGGGAAGATGATTCCTTTGCTTAACATTTATGAAGGGGAGCAGGACTAAGGAATAGAGTCTGATTAAGTCAGGGTGAAGGGAGCAGTAATTCTCATGACTTCCTTTCAAAGCTGCCAGTGAAATGACGAGGGAGGGGTGGGGAGGAAGGAAGGGAGCACCATTTATCATCGAGAGGCAAAAGGGATCAGTGTACCATTTCTGAGAAAGGATGTTCCTTGGGATCTGACGTGTACTTTGCAGGAAGTTTCCATAGGGTCAAATACATTTACTAGAGTAAACTAGTTTCTTGAATGAGAGACTTTTCAGAGCCTTGAATTAGCTCATGTGTACTGTGACTTGCCAAGAGTTGCCTAACATTGAACCATGCATAGATTCTTATTTTTCAAAGCCTAGCTTTCTTTGGGACTTACTGGCTCTTAACTTTGGGAGATGCTGGCTTGGTAGATAAAAGCAAGGGTTAAGCAATCAAGAAGACCTCAGTGCTAGTTCTGCCTCTGCAACTTTCTGAGAGCAGGGCTTTAGAAGAGCTAGAATAAGTGCTAAAGAAACAGCAGCCTTTATTACTATTAGGCAATTCATTTTCATTGCACTCAATCCAAACTGCACTGATATCTTACCCACATCAGAGAGCACCCGAATACAGCTCTCCACAGAGGCTTTTTGGCTTGGCATTAACCAGTTGCAGTGGTAAACTCGGAACACACCTTGCAGCAGTTGCACAAAGACAGGCTGGCGAGTCTGCAAGGAAGAGAGGCCAAGAGACAGGTGGTATGACTTTCCCGCAGATCACTGATACACTGATCAGAAACAGACATTGCACTGAACCGTGCGTTAATGGTAAGACTCTTTGCAAGAGTGAGAAGGGGTGACCAGTTATGAGCAGGATTCCAGAAGTTGCCTAGCCCAAGGAGGAAAAAATCAGAAGCATTTTAAGGTCATCTACAAACTTGATACCATCCAAGTCTGACCAGAAGAACAAACAGTGGAATCAATGTCTGAAAATGGGTATTCTTATCCAGTTACCAACTGGCTATAGGACTTGAGGCAAATTACCTCAGGTCCCTGAGCTTTAACTTCACCCAATACATTGAATTGAGGCAGATTAACCCAAAGTTCTTTCCAGACACTATTTCCTATAAGTAGAACCTGTGTTTTTAATCAGCAAAAAACAAACTGATAAGTGGATCTCACTGAGAATGCTTACTTATTTCTAGCAATGTCTCCAATGATATTAAACAGAAGATAGTTCTGATGGTTATTCTAAGTATTCATTTACTAATAAGTTAACTCTATAGTAGGATCTATCCCTATGACAGTATAAACCTATACTCTTTTTAAAATGAAAGAACAATGTTTACTTAATCAGTTTGACAGTGATTTCTGAATGCATTTCAAAGTTATTATGGTCTTTATTCGAAGCTACCTGGGTCAGGGTAGCTTTGGACCTGGAAGGCAAGCATTATTATGTACAGTGAGTCACTCCACTGGTTTTTAATCTGGGGGACGAGGACTTGTGTAGTCCCTCCAAAAAACAGCAAATATAGCAAAGAGAAAAAGCACTGAAAAACTTAGGTTTCTGAGATGGAAAAAAAAACAACAGAAAGTGCTGGGCAGGGGGAGGAATTCTATTAGATGAAAATACAGCAGGTTAATAAAAATTCAGAACCTGTTCTATGAACAATGTTCAGAAACTTACACATAATAAGTGCCACATTCTTCAAGCAAAAAGTTCATTTAGGACCTCAACTAACAACCCTGTGGCACACGAAATTGCCTTATGCTATAAATAAAAACTGGAGCCCCAGAAACGGTAAAAGAAAGTATACAAAAGAATAATAATAATAATAAATGGTGGCAGAGCAGTGAGTTGGCTTCTTTGTGCTCCTTCCACTAAGTTCACCTGCAAACCAGAATCTCTCATTTTTTTTTTAGGAAGTACTTTCTGTTCTACACCTCACAGCCACCCAAGAGAGCAAACTGTTACTAATAGAGGACAGGATCATAGAGATCCTGAGACAATGGCTGAGAAACCCTGATATTAACTCCTGAGCACAAGGGTCCCATAAGAGAAGCCATTTATGGAGAATACTTCCCACGTGCTAAGTGCTTTTTGCATATCTCACTGTACCCTTCTCACCATGACCCAAGAAAGTAACAGTGGTATCATCACCCACCCCACTGGCTAGTATATGCTGGAGTTGGGATGAGAACCCAAAACCCAAACTCAAAGAAAAAAGTATCCTTTAACTAAATTTATTCAAGCGAACCAATATTTATTAGGCCTCTACTCTGTTCCCATCCGACCCCTGGATAAACAAAAGATGAATTAATTGGCCAGGTTAGCTACCTCCTAATTACCCCTTCCAATGGGCAATCTGGGGGCATGAGCTCATGTGACCTCTTGGACTAAAGAACATGGTTGCCCATCACCTTCTTCATAAAATCCTCCCTTTTCTGAGATAATGAAGCCCTGTTTGTTCTTAATCCCATCCTGTGTGTGTGATAAAGACCTTCCTCTGGCCTCTTTTGTATCTTGTCTTTAATTATTTGCACTCTGCTCAGTCCCTTTTAGTAAACAATTTCTATTTCCAGGCCACAACTTCAATCAGAAAATGTTTATATTTGGATTCTACTATTTCCCTCTCCTGAGTCTCACAGATACATTTATTATCTCAAAGAGTTAACATCTACTAGGTTCCAGGCATGAAGCAAGAATAGGGACAGAGCAGCACCTGAGGCAACTGTGCACATAACTATGCCTTTCTTACTGTACCTTACAGTCTAGTGGGGAAAAGCACAAGTTCCTATTTATAAAGCACCTCCTATGTGACAGGCATTACGCCAGATGTTTCATAAACATTATCTCTAGTGCTCACAAAAACCTGCAAGGTTGGTATTATGTTCCTGTTTCAAATGTAAGCAAAGAGGTTCTGAAGTTCAGTGACCAAGGCAAGTCCAAAGAGCTGGTAAAGGGCAGAGTGAGGATTCGAAACCAGCTTTATCCTGCTCAAAAGTCTCCAAAATTTTATTCTTCCTTCCTGGATCCCACAGTTCCAGCTCTTCCTAGACATTCCACTGGCAACATAAATGCAACACAGACAAACCCAAGTTCACCATTTTCCTTCCTCATATGTTTGAGTTGAAAGAAAAGAAGGAAACAAACAAAAAAACAAACAAGAAAGGAAGCCAGGAAGGACGTAAAAATCTAGCTGGGGAAATGAGGCATATGATTTTCAGCATATAAACAAAAAAAGACAGGCTATGAGAGCTCCAAAAATAGTATTCCTTGAAAATAAATGCTTTAGAAATCCATTAGCTCCCCCTTAGAAAACAAAGCTAAAACCACTTTGGACTTTGTATTCTAAGTAGATATAGACAACCTGGGTCTCACTAGGAACTTACAACATTTATATTGAAGACTCATCTCTCTGACAGTTCTAGCTTATTAGGTGGTCCAAAAATTGGTTTCAGTCTAAAGGCAATATGAGCAAAGAGTAGTGACCAAGATGGAAAACCAAAACAAAAGTTCCTGTTTAATGGTTTTCCAATTAATTTGATTGATTTACTTTGACATTTTGGTTTTGCAATACTGTTTCACAATCTATAGAAGAATGGGCATTGCAGTGGTGATTGCCACTTTAAATTATAAAAAGAAGCGAGTCCAATCTTAGTAACCAAAGCAGCTTTCTTAGTTGGCTCTTGGTGTAATAGTACTTGGTGAGGAGCATGTTCTGGTCTCTAGTAACTCATGAGCTTGGTTTCTTCTTCTTCTTCTTCTTCTTCTTCTTCTTCTTCTTCTTCTTCTTCTTCTTTTTTTTTTTTTTTTTTTTTTTTTTTAAGATTTTGTTTATTTATTCATGAGAGACCCAAAGAGAGAGAGATAGGCAGAGGGGGAAGCAGGCTCCATGCAGGGAGCCCGATGCCGGACTCGATCCCGGGATTCCAGGATCACACCCTGAACTGAAGAGAGACATTCAACCGCTGAGACACCCAGGCGTCCCACGTGCTTGGTTTCCAACTGGTTTCTGCTTCCTAATTACTCAAGAATATATATAGACATTATCCCACTAAAAATTTCATACTTCAAGTTTTTGAGTCAGAGAGAAGTAGGTTGAAATCATGGTTATTCCACCTAATGGCTGTGACTCTGAGCATGGTAATTAAACTTTCTGAGTTTCACTCACTCAGCAACAAAATGAGAATAGTATCTTCTACTTCATAGGTTGCTTTGGCTTACATGAACTCTTTGTATATTAATGACATGTAACAGTATCTAATTAATGTACTGTATTATACTGACCATGAATCACCCTTCCCTTGGAGAATTTACCTTCGTTAGGATTATTTGTCTGTAGTCCAACAACCCTGGGCCTCCCATCAACCCTAGGACAGCATCTACCTCTTTCTGTGACAAGGATGGTTAATATTTCTCTTCTGACCAATGGAGACTAAGATCAGCTTTTATTCTGCAGGCTGTACGAATGCACCTGCAGTAAGACTTGCAAGGCAGTTGAGCCAGACGGAAGTTATAAAAATAAGAATGATTTTTCCAAGTCAAAGAATGAAATAATCTCCAAGGCTCCATGGATTTGTACCTTTGAAACTGGAAGTACAGGGAGAATCCTCATGCAAGGCTGCTGCAGAGCGCAACCCCAGGAGCGCCACACACAGTGGAGTACACATGTCAATGGAGTCACGCCATGTAGCAGCCCTGCTGCCATGGCTGTCACGGCCTCTCACGCTATGCACCACTTTGGATGCACTCTAGGCACACACTTGGGAGTAAGAACGGAGATCTCCAAATGTGTTTTTTAGAAAGTGTTAATAACATGCTAGCATGTATCTGAAAGCTGCTTCTCCTTCTGAGGTTGTAAAGGAGCAATCAATAAGATTGAAGGGAGAAGAAAAGGCATCTTAAGGGAAAAAAAATAAATAAATCACTGATAGAATTATCTGGTATGGAAAAGCATCCTCAGGTGCTTCTTTAGCCGAGGGGCCCTCCACAGAAAGAAAAGCATCTTGTATGAATGCCTTGCAGAATGGCTCCTGTACAGCTGCTCAGTACCAAATCTGCACCAACAGTCACTGCTGAAGCTCGGCCATGAATATTCTGCACCTGCACTTGTGTTTCTTACCTGCAGCGTCGTGCTCTGGTCTGAGAAGGGAGAACTGAAGAAGGTAGTAACAATACTCATGACAATTTCAGTAACGTACTTCTCCAAAATTGAGTCTGCATG
Organism: Canis lupus dingo; assembly: GCF_003254725.2. Classification (NCBI taxonomy): domain Eukaryota; kingdom Metazoa; phylum Chordata; class Mammalia; order Carnivora; family Canidae; genus Canis; species Canis lupus. Next base: position 13,083,284 of record NC_064262.1, read on the forward strand.
TTTCCTGTCACTGGTGTTGTTACAGGCCTGCAAGGCAATTGGATGCTTCAGACATTAGGCCAAAACCTGCAAGTCAGTTGTAGAATTCAGAAATCTGTGACTACTCCTGCTGGATACCCTTAACAAATGAAAGGTAAAGGCTTGTAGGTCAATATTTCTACCTCTAAGATATTAAAATAACAATAACAATAAATCAAGCAGAAAAAGAAGCCAGTCAACTCAGATATAACATATTGATGGACAAAACATTAAAATTGGTATGGGCCCTAAAAGCCATTGGTTTCAAGTTCCTAGCCACGTGTGGCATATCTAAAACCTTAAAAGGCAACAAAAGGCATAGTACCTACAGTTGTCTTTACTTTCCCCTAAAAGTAAACTGTCTTCCTGGTTAAGCCATTCACCTGTTGTAGGCCATGGTTTCCTAATTCACATAATCAAGAGAATCAAATATATCAGTGAGGTCCACTGTGTGTGATATTCTCCAAATCTACAACATTCTTTCACAAAATAAAAATGTTACGGTAGCCTAACATACAGAGTTGTCAAATCACTATGTTGTACAGTGGAACTAATATAACATTATGTGTCAATTATACTTCAATTTTCAAAAAGTTACTGATTTACCAGAGGGGAGGGGAATGGGGGGACAGGGCAACTGGGTGATGGACATTAAAGAGGGCATGTGATATAATGAGCACTGGGTGTTACATAAGACTGATGAATCAGTGACCTCAACTTCTGAATGCATTATATGTTAGTTGAATTTAAATACAATTTAAATTTTTTTTTAAAAGTTACTGATTTGCAATGCTGTTGAAAGTAGTGCGCTGTGAGTCAGAGTCACTGCCTTTAAGTTTTGGGATAAGAAGAGACATCAGATTTTACTTGATTCTACTTAATTTTGCTGCTTAAAATAAGATCAGATATTTAAAAGAAAAGGTTTAGAAAATACATTTTTAAAAATCAAGTTATACTACCAAATTCAATAGTCCTACAGTTTGAGACACTAACATTGCTTATAATAAAAATTTATGAACAGCAAATAAGAATCAACTTTTATTAACTAACTACCATGTTCTAAGCTTAATGCTGAGCAGTTTGTAGGCAAATAAAGAGAATGAAGTTAGTTACTGATTTTACCTTTCTGAATAATGTCATGTAGAGGTCAGCAAAGTTAAGGTGGCTGCTTTTATAAATAAAGTTTTATTGGAACACAGCCATGCCTACATGTTTACATATTGTCATGGCTGCTTTCAAACTACCAGGGCAGAGTTGAGTAGTTGTGATAGAGACCAGATGGCCCACAAAGCTGAACGTATTTAATATCTGGTCCTTTCCAGAAAACTCTGCTCAGCACTGATTAAAAAACAAAACAAAACAAAACAAAGCAGGGGTGCCTGAGTGGCTCAGTCAGTTAAGACTCTGACTTTGGATCTCAGCTCAGGTCTTGATCTCAGTGTCATGAGTTCAAGTCCCACACTGGGCTCCAAGACAGGTGTAGAAGCTACTTTAAAAAATATATAAAATCAAAATGAAACAGGCCTTCCATTACAATCTCTAAAACCTAGATTTATGGGGTTAAAAGACTAGGGGGAATTCGAGATTTAAAAAATACATATATGTCTGTGATACCATTACCTGAGTATTATGAAATAAAGTCCTTGATTAGGAATAAAACAAGTTCTTGTAACATTCCTTGTCTTATACTGGTAACTGTACCATGAAGCAGAAAATATGACAATCTAGGACTCTACAATGCACTTAACATTATATTTCCAAAATTAAGATTCATCTCAAAATTATCCTTTCTTGGTTACTGGCAACTTCTACCCCAAATCCACCACCACAAACCTCATACTGAATATACGGTATACCTTGTTAGGTAGTAGGTCTTGCGGGCTTAGAATTAATGTTAAGCTTAGAGCAAAAACAAATCAAGAGTATGAAGCCCCACCCAATTGCTGGGTAGGAAAACAGATGCAAAGGCAAGTGCTTTACAAAATCCTCGACACCACACTGGAGGAGAGAAATGCTCAAGCTCAGGAAGGTGTCTGAGGAGAAATATCATCACGGAAAAGAAAACTTATAAATGTGGTTTTAATTTGTCTCAGATTATTATTCACAAATCAATTCATAAGGGATGAAAGGAAAAGCAGAAATAATCCATCTTCCCTGACATGGGACGAATAAAATCTATTCTCAGCTAGGAGTAAAAGGTAGAAAGAAATGAGACATGTGCAAGGATAAGAGCCACATCTGCCTCCCTGTGCCTTACATTGGCAAGCTGAAATTATGTGGATATTTTCTTGATGCCTGCATAAGGATGTCCAGACATGCGTGAACACACACTTCTGCTCTACCCCTCCATTCCAGATAGCCTTACCCTGCAGATGTCTACGAGGAAATTCTCAAACAATTTCCACATGTGATTGCTGGTGTAAATCTCCTTCATTTCCACCTCCGTATCCACATAGCAGTGATTAAGGAAGTTAATGTATGCAATTTTAACCTGGAGATAGAAACAGACCTTTCTGGAAAAACCAATTTGATATATGTGGAATAAGAGAAATGCAAATCAAAACTATGTCAGAACAATCATTTTCATCTATCAGGTAAATAAGAGTCCAAAAGTCTGATAGAATGGTGTGTGATAAAAACACAATCTTGTCATTTTCTCCATTAAAATCACCAGTTATAACCATCTCATTATATCCACGTAAGTCAGGTGAACAACCATGTAGGGCAATTACAGTACATCCATACAATAAAGTTTTTAAGTAACTATAAAAAAGGAATGTGGAATCTCTTTATGGACTGATATGAAAAGAAGAATAATGTACACAGAATATCACCTTTTGTGTTTTAAAAAGGAGGAGCAGGTAGGGAGAGGGGGAATGTCTATATACAGAATTCTAGAAGGAGGTACAAGAACATAATAAATGATTTTCTGTGGGGTGGGAGGGGACAGATTAGAAGATTTTTCATAGTTTACTCACAGTCTCTTTTATTTGAACTTTTCAAAATGTATTAACTTTTCAAAAAAATCCTCTAAAACACAGTAGTATATAGGAGATACATACTACATATGCTCTAAATATATGTATATTTAGTGTAAGACATAAATTAACAGTATATATTTTAAACATACAAAGGCAAACCATATACCAAATGATCCACTTTTTTGTTGTTGTCGTTTCTGTTACTAGCCAATATACATATGCAAGGAAATGGAAAGCTTGGACGGAATCCTTTCCAAAACCTAATGGGTATTTATTATGGGTGGTGGAATTATAGATTAAGTCTCCTACTGGTTACATATAGTTTCTCAATATTTTATAATCGTCACTCATTATTTTTGCAACACAAATTTTCATTTTAAAGAATAAACCTGCAGAATAGGTCTTATATGCTCATGAACTATACCTCAACCCATTCAATCTCATTTTTCAAATATTCATTCCAATCAAATTCTCTTTGCTCAACAGGCTGAATTATTAAGTTTCCAAGAGCAGAAGCACAGCAGCAGATTCCCAGTCTTCTCAAGGAGACCACAGGAAAGACTTAACATCCCCCCAACTTTCTTCATCCACAAAATTGGCATTCGAGACAATGTTTCCACCAACTGAGATCTCAGTATGAAATGAGCTGCAGGTCTCTGCACCATGAGGTCTCATCTAGGCCAGCCACAGCTCCACACGCCATGTGCAGAGCCATGAGAAAGGCTTGCTCACCTCAGGGATGCAGTCCTCATGGGTCACGACGCGGACGATATCATCCAGTGGGAGCAGAGAGTTGCACTTTATCTCTGTGTAAACGTTCTTGCCCTCGGTACACACGGCCAAGAGCTCCACCAGGTGGATATGGTACATGAGAGGGCTGTTCTCATCCATCCGGTCCCGCTCTGACCTCATCATCTGGATCAGGGTCTGGAAAGAGGCTCTGTCGTTGTAGAACACGAGGACGTCCTCTCCCGAATTAACAAGCTATAAAAAGAACAGGGCTTGTTTATATTACAAGCCTGCAGAGGAGGTGGGGACACCATTTAAAAAATATCTATTTGCAGAGAAATAGAGATGCTCTGCCAGCATCTGCTTTCCAAAACCAGTCTCACCTATATTATTGAACTCATCTAAATTTCATTCATCGTTTCAATCAACAGATTCAGGTATATGACAGAGGCCTTAAAAAACTATCAAAGGAAGAGAAAGTCTTCAGACCAGCACTCATGTATCAAGTGGAAATGTGTATTTTAAGTTTGCACTTGCATTTCCAACCTAATAGGCTATGATTTTTCTTTTTAAAACCATTTCCATCTTTTTATGCTTGAAAAGTAATAACTCTTATGACTCTTTCATGCACTGCTTTCTCTCTTCACACTTCCAAATTATCCACTTCTCATTAAGATACACCTTCCTTTCAACCTCATCAAAAAATCAAGGCATTCTTACTTATACATTGTCCCCAGGACTGTATAGGGCTTCTCATAAATCTACTTAAGATTAAATCAATTTCAGCACTCCATGAAATACAGAAGATCCAAAAAGGGCTGGCACAGAAGTCAAAACAAATACAGTAATATTTACATAGGAACAACTCACCTTTATAAGCTCTAATTAGGTGCCAGATACTGTGATAAATACTCCACATGGATTATCTAACCTCACTGTGCCTCAGTTTTGTCTGTAAAACTGAGGACAAAGATGATACCTAACTCATAGTGCTGTGTCAAGAGATTAAATAAATGATTACATGCAAACTGATTAGAACAGTGACTAGGGTATCAGAGGCTTCCAATAAATCTTAGCTATTATTGTCACTATTATTTCACTAAGTTGGCATCTCAGCTAATACCACCACACCATCATTTTATAGGAATGGCACACTTAGGGTTGGGGAAGTCAACAGTCACACCTCCAGTAAAGTAGGATGGCCTACAATCATATCCCAGATCAATTCTTTTAATTACAGTACTCTACCTTCCACCGGAATCCTATGTTTTTTATTAGATAGGATTATAAATGCAAGTGTCACCTCAGCCATGACCATGTCTTGGCACTTTTTGATGAATTTCCCTTCTGCTTTGACGATCGTCTGCAAGAACTTTATGTACTGGACATTTCGACCATGAGTCTCAATGCAGTGGACAAAGTGCTGGACAACTCTCTCGTTGATCTCACTGCAGAGCTGGAAATTGTTCATGAAGATGTGCTGCATGGTTACTGCCTCCAGGATCTGGCACAAGAGTGAGGGCAGGAGCACAGGGAAATGGTCAAAACTCTGTGGCTAGAGCAGAGTACAAAGTGAGAAAGATAGTCTACCAAAACACACAGAGAGAAGAATTTAAATCCACAAAGAGGTATTCTCCTTTCTCACTTTCTGCCATCTTTTTAAATCATAATAAACACACAGAAAGGGAAACAAATCACTAGTATTCAACTCAATGAACTACACAGGAAACCCCAGCACCCAGATCAAGAAACGAAATGCCTCGTCACCCAATTTAACTCCTGTTTTGATTTCTGCAACCACAGATGAGTTTTGCCTGCTTTTGAGCCTCATATACTCTCTCCTGTCTGGTTTCTTTTGCTCAAAATTTGCATTTTGCAATGCTGTCAACATGTTGTTGCATGTACCAGCAGTTTGCTCATGGTCAGTGCTATGTATAGTCCGTGGCATGAATAAACTACAATGTGCTTATCTAGTCTATTGCTCATGGGCATTTGGGGGCGTGTCCAGTTTTAGGTAAGTAGTTAATACTACACTCAGTACAAATAGTGCTGCTTTGGGCATTCCTGAATGTGTCTTCTGGTAAACTTTCATATATGTGCATTTCTGTTGGGTTGACACCCAAGAGTGGAATTGCTGGGTTGTAGAGCATAAACGTCTAGCTTGGTAAAGTACTGCCCAACAGCTTTCAAAAAATGAGAACAATTTCCATTTTACACTACAGCTTTTCCACACCCTTGCAGATTTATAGTGTTCTTGGTGTTTTTGGTCTTAGTCATACTTTGTTGTGCAAATTTTAGTTAATTTACACTTCTCTGCCGATTACCTTGTCCTGTTGTCTAGATTTCCTCTATGGATGATTTCATTTTAAACTTTTTTTTACCCATTTAAAAAAAAGTGGGTTGTCCTTTTCATTATTGACTTTTTTGAGTTTGTTATATATTCCGGATAGGACTTCTTTACTGGACACATGCAATGCAAATGTCTTCTCCCACCCTCTGGTTTGCCTGTGGATGATCTTAATGATGTCATTTGGTGAACTGAACTTTTAAAAGAAGTCCAGTTTATTGATATGTTCCTTTATAATTAGTGCTGTTCGTATACTGTGTAATCAAACTTCACTTACCACCAGGTCATCAAGATATTTTCATGTTATCTTCTAGGAAGATTATTCTGTTTTTTGTTTTTTTTTTTTTAAACCCAGAGTTACTGAGTTTTATGTTTAGTGTGAGGCAGGGGACTTTAAACTTTTTATCTTCTGTCTTTTCTTTTCCCATACATAACAAAGAGGGAGTATTACTCCCTAGTCTAGCAGTCCTTTCCTCCAAAGCTCTAGTGGTCCTAATGAATGTGTGTATGCACGTGTATTTACAAGGATGTCCTCTGTAGAAAGATTGACAAAGCCAGTAGACATTGCCTAAATGTTCACTAATATGGGGATGGCTTTTAAAAAGTTACAGCCAAACTATGGAATGCCATGTAGCCATTACAAAGTCTCATCAAAAATGAGAAAAATTTATATATCTATGACTTGCAAAAATAGCCACAATGTATTAAGTGAAAAAAGCAAAGTCCAGAATCAAGTGCAGAGTCCATCACCATTTTTCTTTAAAAAAAAAATGCACAACACATACTTTTAAAATATATCTTACAATTATGCTTTATATGAATATATTATATATTTGTATGTACATAATGTATTATGTATACAGAAAACTTTATGCATGATCTCAGAAGGATATGGCTGGAGAGTGAGAACCAGCAACTCTTTGGTGCTAAAATTGGATGTAATGAAGAATATTAAGAGAAAATATAAATATCTTACATTGCCCTACCATCTCCTCCCTTCCTTTCCTGCCTTCTCCCCTAAAAAGATGGGGAGTATTTATGTCCTCCTGAGAGTTGGTCCCGATGTTCCCCTTGGAATGAATGTTGCATTATAACAAGTCCCCATGGTCACAATAGCAAAAGCACAAGTTGCTCTTCGTACTGCTTCCTGCCCTCCTCCCCTCACAGGTTTCCAAACCAGCCTTAACTCTTACCCCTGGGTTAAGAAACAGGTTTATGTGTTTGTGTAGCAAGGCTTGATTCTGCTGGTTGCCTGCACAGAAATTCTGCAGAAATTCATGAGCCAGCCTCATTATCTCCTGCATCTTGGTATCTTCAGCCTATATGGAAGGAGGGAGATGAAAAACAGGTTGAAAATAGGGCCAGGCTGTGGACAATATAAGGTCAGTAGGAGACAGCACATGTTGCTAGGCCAGCAGACCTCATTCTATGACACATCCATCACCTGCCAAGTGGAGTTCTGAAGGTGTGTCCTGAGTGCGTGTTGTGTGAAAATATTGGGGTGCTGGGTGCTGCACTGCTGAAACTGCAAAGAAGCCAGTAACTTATTCAATTCTCTTATGTTCTCTTCCACTAGCCGGCAGATTACAAAAATTATTTGGGAAAAATGCAATACAGAGTGGAAGCTGAGAGGGAGTCTCTGGATTCCATTTCTAGCAATTTCCGAAATTTCTGAATCCCCCATTTCTGAGAACAGAGTGAAAGCAGAGCAGCAGCTGACTGATCACTGTTGGTGAGCCTACATCACCCCAGCTCTTGGGCTCAACCTTTTTAATCTGCCTAACATATGCATGTATGCATTAACTTTTGGCAAGAGATAACACGTTAGTCTAGAAATATCTTTAGATTATAAATCTAGGCAAATATACCTGTCATAATCCTTTCCTTGTCACCCCAGCATCAAATTTAACCTAAGAGTTAGTTTTCCCATCTGCAAGATGGGATAATATTTGCCCCAGGCATTTCACACAGCTGATTATGTGATTCTCATTTCCTACAGTAAAAAACAAATACTCAGTAGTTGTAAAGCATTAGATGCCCCATGATAAGAAAATGGATTAAAACCTACTGACCGATTCTAAACAAGAAAACTTTTAATACAGTAAAAATGAAAGGAGAATTCCAGTAACGGAATCATCCCTCCTATTCATTTAGCTCACAGTAGCCTCCCTATGTCTTCTCATATATACTACCTCTTTTCAGAGGCCAGAGAGTCTAGCAGTTAGGAAGGCAGGCCCTGAAACCAGACTGCTTAGCTCTTATCCTGGATCTGCCACTCACCACTGGATGATGTTGGGCAAGCTACTTAACTCTTCAAGGCCTCCGTCTCCTCATCTGTAAGATGGAGGTAATACAAATGCACACTTCATATGGTTGTCATGAAGATTAAGTGACAAAATCCATGTCAAGTGCTCAGATGGTAATCACACAATCAATGTTAGCTATTGGTTTTGCTCTAGACCAAGGTTCAGACAGATACTCTAGGCTTTGTGGGTCGAAAAGCGAAAGAGAGGACATTAGGCTGGTACCACTAAGAATATAACTATTTAAAAATGGAACAATCATTCTTAGCTAATATGCTGTATAAAAGCAGGTGGTGGGCTAGATTTGGTTCATGTCTGCAGTTTGCTCACCATGGTCTAGATAATAATCCTGGGAGAAAACAGGACACATCTGTCAGAACAACTAACAGAAGGAATCTGAGCTACCAGCTTTAACAATCTAAAACGAGCAAGTTTAAGGGGACATTAATAGCAAATCCCCATACAACAAAGTAGATACTACATTTGTCTCCCACTAACAGAGAAAGTGGCATACCTTCCAGCTCTTAGAAATCAGAGGCCTTGGGACAGGGAGACACTGCTGGTTGACAGCAGTAATCTCAAACAGTTCTGTACTCTTTGACTTCTTCAGCTAAAGGGAGACTCTGCTGGGGCTCATGGAAACTAAAGGCTTCATCATGTGAAATGGATTTTTACAAGGCAGGCAAGCTCTAAAGACCTCACATAACCAGAAGGTATATCTGCTCTCAACCAGTAACACACACACACACACACACACACACACACACACACACACACACACTGTTCTACCACCAATTCCAACCAAATCAGGTTACCTATTCGTTATTCTACTACTCTATGGATGGATATCTTTCAGGAAACTGATGATATTATGAGGCAAAAATAAGGCCAGCAAACTACATCTTCACATTCTTTACACATAGCAAGGTAAATCAACTTGCTGGTTCTAGTCTAAATGTCAATCAAACTTGGATGACATGCACACTTGTAATTAATTTGAAGTTAGTTAAGGTCCTGACCTACTAGAGGAATTAAACATATACTTTGTGCCACTGAAAGGCTTGGCTAGCCTGAATCACATGGTCCCCATGCCCATGGTGGTGGCCTTCACCAAGAACTTCCTTGAGCACAGGGCAGCAGGTATAGCAAATAAGACCTCGACTGCACTATAACTGAGCAGAGCAGGCTCTGCTATGTGTTGCTGGGCCAAGTAAGCAAAGTATTGTACCTCTGGCCACAGTCTTCTCAAGTGGAGCTACTCCAATTATGACCTATCTCATGTGCTGTCTTAAGGATTAAATGAACTGGTAAATGAAAATGACTCCATGCCGTGCCTGGTACCCCGAAGGCACTAGCAGTGAGCCACCTTCAGGCAACTCTTCACTGGCAAGTTTCTCTGGCAGTCTCTGGTAAACTCAAGAGACAGAAGTCCATGTCCTGGGACTCTAAAGTTCCCCAAGCCTCAGTCTTCTGATCTGTCAAATGGGAACACCATGACAACTGCACTGGATTTTGAAAGTGAATAGACACTTTTGAAAATGCCCTGTCAGGCTGCACAGTGCAAAGCACTATTGCTCTACTTCCCTAAACCCTATCATGTCCAGGCCAAATGCTAAAAATGACAAATGAAAAAACGGGACAGAGAGTGTAACTTCTAACAGGAGAAAAGGACTTAGAGCAAAGTATCACCTGATATATCCAAATACTTGACCAGATGTCAGCACACTGCTGACTGACTGATTTTGGGGTAAGCCCCAAAATCCCACATGCATTTAGTAACCTGTAGTGCTTAAACTGCCTGGGTGGCATCTGCAGAGGACACTGTGGAGCACAAGCCCACGTGCAGGTAGAGCTGTCCAACCTTTGCACCCAGTGTGGTGTGGGAAGGAGGGGAGAATTAATGGACTCTTATTTAGAATCTTAAAACAGGAGGCAGGTTATGGGCAATGGAATTTTATAATGTTTCATACAGGTGGGCCAGATATGCCTTATATTCACATCAGCTTCATGTCTTCGCCAATGATATCCTAATAAGAAGAATTTAGGAAAACCCAGGGATCTGCCCCACTCTGGGGAGCAGCAGCCACAGGAGGGGACTCACTCACCTTCTCGTAGGGAATCTGTAGCAGCTCCAGCACCACGGCGTGTGCACCCATGTTCCGGAGCAGGCGCTGCTGCTGCTTCCTGCTCTTCCTCACAGAGGCACTCTCCTGAACACAGAGTTTGCTGAGTCGAATCAGAATCTGTCAGAAAGAAAGATCCACAGTGTGTACCTCTGAAGAATATCTCAGTTCTGAGCTCCGATGTACAGCACAGTGACAACAGTCAATAAAGTTATACTGTATATGTGAAATTTGCTGAGTAAACCGTAAGAGTTCTCGCCCACCTCAAAAGCGTTTGTTGTATGAGATGATGGATATATTAATTAACTTGACTGTGGGAATCATTCCACAGGGTATATCTATCAAATTATTGTGTGACATGCTTTAGTGAGATTTCAATTTTTTTTTTTTTTTGTCAATTATACCTCAGTAAAGCCAGACAATATTTTTTTTTGAAAAAAATGAAAGATATCAATTTTAGAAAACTAGGAAGCATGACTGAGAAAAAACTGTAGGCACTGGTCATGAGCAGGGAGGCAGAAGTGATCACAGCACACTAAACCTAAAATGAGGGAGATTCCTTCAATATGTAGTATCCCTATAAATCCATCAAACCAAATCTCAACATGGCTAAGAACATGCTCTTCCAGAGTGTGAAGTGGATTATGGCTTCAACCAAAAGTGGGGTAGTTTCAGAAAGATCTTCTAAAATGGTGAGACTCAGCATCATTGCCAGGGACTTGGGAAGAGTTTGCTCTGGGTTAAAAAAAAAAAAAACAAAAACAAAACAAAACACAAAGCTCCCAACCTCCCAACTTTGAACCCATTATGCAAAGATTTCTAAAGAACTAGAGCCCTAATTGGGGGACACTATATGCTGTCCACTGAGATAAAGCCTTGACAATGATATCAATGAATCCTTTGGTCCATTATAAACCTATATAAATATAGGTGATGGCTGAACCTATAAAAAGTGAGAAAATTGAGGACTACAGATAAAAGTGGCATAGGATGATTTGAACCAAGATCTGAACCAAAAACCCATGTATGTAACCTCTGCAAGCTTCTTTCTCCCTGTTTAACTTTACATGAAGAAAAAAGCTGAAGTGTTTGCACCTTCAGCTTGACTATCAAAAACTGTAGCTCCTTGGAGAATTAATAAAGGAGGGAAAAAAAAGGCAGGAGGCTACTTACCTCTTTCACCACCCTGTAGTTGTAGCTACTGGTGCTCTCATGCTTTTGTGACTTGTTATGCCCCTCCTAAGGACCAAAATAAATGTAAGTGTGGTTTGTTCGGCCCTTGGGCAATAGGTCTGTTTGTTCGGAATGGCATCAGCATTTAGGAAACAATGAGAGTTTGACAGTTTTTCTACAGCCATGCTGGGTTTCAGCCTGAGTCACTTGCTCATCATCTCCTTTCTGACATATCACTGAGGTGAGAGAGGATGATGGGCCAGCCTATTGAGAATAGGTTCTTCCCCAGGGGGGTTGCAAGGGAAATGTGGTGCTAATCTACTCAACAACGAAGTCTATTCCCCCACGGTCCAAGGTGACACGGAAGTAGCAGCTAAATTTCCATTTTGCAGCTTATTTCCTAGGAGAATGGCTGTTACTACAGCCACTTAACAAGCAGATCTCTTGAGAATGAAGCTCATCCTACAATCTGCACTTCTACTGAAAACCAGAGGAGGAAATTCCCTTGTTTGAGGAGCTCATCCAACTGCTCTGGCAGCATGAGCGGCGTTCCACTCACCTCTGTTTTCTTATGTTCATTCTCCCCAGAGGCACCATCCATGGCCTCATCAGGGCCCTGCCCTTTGTAAACCCAGAGCTCCGACTTTTCCACAATGGATCTCAGCTGATCCAAGTCTTGTTTGATCTGTTTGTAATTGTCGACATCTTGGCTGGTAACAAGCAGCTGAACCTGAACAGACAGGATGTATCAGTGGTGCACAACAGCCTCTTGGACAGTCAACAACAAAAACGAACACACACATACAGGAATGGCAGCCCCAGCTACCTGTTTGAAGGCCTGCAGGACCTCCTGCCTCTGACTGAAGTGCCGAAAGAGCAGCTGCAGGGCCCCTGACACCAGGGGTGGGTAGTCATGCATCGTCAAGTGCAGCAAGACTCGGAGGAAGGTTCTGCCTCCATGGTCATCCAAGTCCAGGGGGGTATTCTCCTCACTACAGGAGTGCGTGGAAGGGGAGAGGCCAGATGAGCCACACGCACCCTTCTGTCACACAGACTCACCCACCAGTCAGAGTTCTAACCCCACAGTCAACCTCAGCAGGCTTGAGTTTTAATGAGCTTCTGTAATAACACACTACTGTTTTAACTTCAACTATCTTAAGAGGTGAGGGGACAATGAAGATCTCACCACTGTCCAATTGTAAATCAAAGTCCCCACCTTCCCACAGTGACAGGAACTGGCTTTTTTATCCAGATTCCCAGCTCCTCGATTTGAGTGTTCTTCTGCTAGGTCTCATCTATGGTGGGAAAACTGCACACAGTTGTGTTTCTCCTAAATTAGTAGTTGATTTTTTATTTAAGATGCTGTAAGCCAGTGCCTACCAAAGTACCTGTGGTAAAGGACCAGTTGCTTTTATTTCCACTTTCACAGCTACCTGACGTCTCAGTCTATACCAGGTCCACTGGTCATGCACTTAGATATGGCAGTATCAGGTTACTGTAAAAATGCCCAAATGATTCCTCTCATTTTATTTTTAAAGATTTTACTTATTTATTCATGAGAGACAGAGAGAGGCAAAGACACAGGCAGGGGGAGAAGCAGGCTCTCTAAAGGGAGCCCAATGAGGAACTCAATCCTGGGACTCCAGGATCTTGTCTGAGCTGAAGGCAGATGCTTGACCACTGAGCCACCCAGGTGTCCCTCCTCTCATGTTCTGTACTTATGTCCCAAACTGGCAGCAAGCAGTCTGCAGACCCCGCTTTGAGGAATGTCGCCACGAATCACGACAACTCAGTGTCCTTCAACTGAGATTAATTAGCAAACTGTCAGAGGTTATCTCAGTGTCTATGATAACTATGTGTTATTTATACAATTAAAAAATTAGTGACCAAGGCCTGGATCAAATGGCAGACCACCACATAACTGAGCATTGCCACTCAATGATTGTGTCTGTGGCTATATTGTACTTACAATACAACGAATGCCAAATGTTGAGACCTTAATGCTAGCAGGTTAGCAAGAAAAGCACAGAGAGGACTTCGCAGGAAAATATTCTATTCATGCTACATGGTCCAAAAAGGTGTGAAGACAATTTCACTGATGTTCAATATTAGAAAATGATGGGAGAGTTGAGATACCACAGAGCACACGGGAATATAATCACGCTGAACTCAATGTACTCTGTTTCAGAAAAACATCTTTCATCATAGCAAATAATATTGCTATTTCGAATTTCTTTGGTTTTACATTAAGCACTGGGGTAGACTGCCAACATTGGTGTCCTCCAGTAAAACAGATCATCCTGGTATATACCTCCTTATGTAGGCCCCTCCCACAGTGACAGTGGGCCTTCAGCTATGTGATCTGCTTTGACCAATAGGATATTAGTAACATGATAAAAGCAGGTTTGATTAGTGTTGTATACTGTTGGCCTATCCTGTTGGGACCTTTGCACTTAGAGCTAGTCACCATGCTACAAAGAAGCCAAGACATTCCTGTAGAGAGAGAGGAAGGGAAGGAGAGAGAGTTCCCAGTCTTACATATATTTCTACCAAGGAGCCAAAAATGTGAGTAAAAGAACCTTGGATGTGCCAGTTCTAATCACCAGCCCCCAAAAAGACTGAACAGTGGCCAGTAGATGAGCCATCCAGCTTAGGCCCAGTCAACCCATTTAATTGTGAGAGGTAATAAAAGGATTATTTTAAAAAATCCACTAAATATCTGGAGTAGTTGTTACACAGCAATAGAAAACTGAACCAAGAATATGTATATGAAAGAAGTATGTGGGGGTGCCTGGGTGGCTCAGTTGGTTAAACACCTGTCTTTGGCTCAGCTCATGATCCCAGGGTCCTGGGATGGAGCCCTGTATAGGGCTTCCTGCGCAGCAGGGAGTTTGCTTCTCTCTCTCCCTCTGCCCCTCCCCCTGCCTGTGCTCTCTTACTCTTTCTCTCTCTCAAATAAATTAAATCTTAAAAAAAAAAAAAAAAGATCTATGTGCATAGGGTATTTATACCAGCTTGTGGCTATTCGAGTCTTAAAGGTATTTTAGTCTCATAATAATGTTTTAAGTCAACCTTGAGTAATCTGATCTTTTAAAAAGGGGGATCATGCAGTCATCTAATGTTAGAGACAAGGTATGTTTTTGTTGTTGCTGTTGCATGGTCTCTAAAGAGCTCAGAGACAAAAATGGCGTCCACCAGCAGCAGAAACACATGATCTTGCTAACCTCACTTTGTTTTCAATTCCCTCTTTCTTTCAACTCTATTTTGCACCATTAAAAAAAAATCTTTTAATACATGCACTTGGGGAAACCTACTTCCATTCTTTCTATCCCAGGCAGGAAACACAGATATTCACACACAGACACAGCCAATTAATATCATTCTGACCTGAGCCGATAAATAAACTAAACCCAAAGGCTGTTTCCTAGAAAAATGAGGGAAAAGCCTTTTAGAGCTACACAAAAGGAGGCTTCCCAATCTTAGAACCACCTACAAAACTGAACACTGAAAATATACTTTCCTTCCTCCAAAGATGCCTTCTGCTTGCTCTTCAATGTGTTCAAAGTCAAGAGTACCTGGAAAGTTATAGAACATAGTTTCAGATGTAGAAAGGCCTAAAAACATAGGCTGTTGGTGAACTTTTCTAAAAATAGCCTTGTCCCTGCCTATAGGTTAAACCTCAAGTCTTTCAGAATCTTGTATTGTAAAGCTGTGAAGCCAGGTCAACCCACATCACACTGTCCAGTGGCTCTGGTGTGCACTGTTCCACATTTCTGCTGGTTTTCTACCCACTCATGATCCACTTAGTAGAGCAGATGACCTCATGCCAAGGAAGCTCAGGCCTTGAGAGGTGAAATTGTGTCTACCACCACCTTTCCCTTTCCCCTTCATCACTATTTCCTGGGCAGGGAAAAACTTCCATCATGAGTAAAAGTTGCTAGTGGACAATAAATATTTTTTGGCATTTCATGTAATCACAACACTACAACTCTCAGCTGTCTTATGACTAAGAGACTCCAAGATGGAAGGAAACAAGATCTAACCCAGAAGAGATCAGAACTCTTTCAATTATTCCTCTACCCATAAAAGGTAACTCCTAGGATTTCATTCTCCATTGCAATATACTTCAAAATATTAGTATTTTATCCTTTCTGTAGAATGTACTATTGGAATCCTCAGTTTTTATTAGACTCACACCCCATTCTATGGCTGAAATCCCATTGTGGAATCACTAACCTGGTACATTACTTGGCCCCTCTTGGCTGCTGTTTCCAGAGGATGTTTCCGAAGTCTGGGAATTGCTTTCATCAAACTCTCTCTTAAATATACACAGGAGGCAGGAGATCCTATAATCCAATCTCACATTCAAAATAAACTAAAGATTCAAGTGGAAATGGAAACAGATTGGTTACATTAGCATACCACCTGTAACACTCTGCCAAGCCACTGCACTTTGGCTGGGCCTGGTATCTGCTGCATCAATTACCTTAAGCACTAAGTGAGCCAAATATTTGGCTTAGATTTCAACAATTACTTTAACAACAGACTTCTATGGAGTATATCAAGTCTGTCCATAGCACCTTAGCTTCTAGTACAAACTTTAGCACCCTGACAATTAATTTAATAATTGGAACAATAAATCACTCACTCCCTACTCCATCCTCTATAAAACATGACTTCAGCAACTATTATACGCCAACTCTGGGCCCTGAGAAGGGTGAAGTTAGCTGCCTTAATTTAAAAGAATCCACAGAGAAATACATGCATGCTTTTACTACTAGAAATTAGCATGGTCCATATTTTTCATTTCTGATGGTTTCCTTTGATTTATAAAACAACTCTTGGGTTCCTTCTTCATTTACTTCTTACATTCCTTTGCCCTCTACTCTGAAGCAAGTTACATTTTCCAGTTGTTGCAAGAGCCAAAAAAAAAAAACAAAAAACAAAAAATCAAAACAAAAAAACCAACTGCTTGGCATTATTTGAGGACCTTACGGACATTCTCCCTTCCATTCTCTTCTCGTCTCTGCCTTGCCCTCTTGGTGACCTGACTCAATCCCAGGGCAGTCACCTCTCCCAGACTGAGATACTACTACCTTGGCTTGCCTTCTGAGCTCTTGGTCATTGTTTCCTACTGATTACTGGACATCTCATCTGGTGTCTTGCCAGAGTCTCAAACTCAGTATTGTACAAAACAATGTCAGTCCTGCCCAAGTTCTCTCAACCTCAGTCAACCTCAGAACATCTACTCCTCTCTGATACAAACATCTAATCACAGACTAAGTCCTGTTGGTTCCACTTCTACTGGATCTCTCCTACGATTTCCCCCTGCTCACATCCTCCTTAGCTCCTGCCTTGCCATCACCAGATCTACCTCCCAAAGGTGTTTATTTTTATGTCAGTCCCCTTTATGAAAATTCTCAAAGGCTCACTATAGAACTAGGTCCTAACACTTTAGGCACCCAGAACTCTCTAGAATCTGGCCTGGTCCTCCTTTCCAACCTCATTTTTGACAACTTCCGTTCCACACACTCTGTCTCTGCCCAAGGGGAGTTACTACTGGTCCATGAGATGTCATGCCCTGGTTCAACCTGCTCCAAGTTCAAGGGGACTTGAGAATGTCCCCTTGGTTCTATACTACAAACCTCGTTAAGGTGTAAAAGCACAGATAAAATCTATCTCCTCTGTAAAAACCTTCTCTGGTGCTTACTAAATGGGATCAAATGATACACCCCCCATGTCCTAGGAGAATACTTTTCTCATAGTTTTACTTCCTTTTTTTTCCCTATTAGACTATAAATCTCTTGTGGGTATAATCTCTGTTCTAATCATCTGTGCATTTTTCTGAGTGCCCAGCAAAGTGCTTTACGTATGGTAAGGGGGAAGTATTTGTTGAAACAATGACTCCACCAACCAGTTGTTCTAAGATGATGACACTGAGAGGACCTCAAGGGTGTTATCAAGTTTTATACTGCATCACTTCTGATACATGTTCATGATACTAACATACTTGGGACGCATAAGGCATAGCCTGAGAAGTCCTTCTCAACTTTTGGTTAGGCAAAAATTCAATGAGGCTTCTTCTAAAGTCAATCTTTACAGCACTAAATATTTGAGGACTCTCATTGATGCTTTCAAACTATTGGTAAAAAGTGACTTCAGACTCAAAAAACAAATTCTTAAGTCTATAATAATTTGTAATCACCTACTACATGGTCTGGGGTTGGCAAGAGGCAACATGAGACAAAAGAGAAAAAAAAAAGTGGTAACAGCATTATTTTCATTAAGGAGCAAATGATTTTGCTGATGAATAAAAATGACCTACGAGCAGAAAGAGGAAAACACAGACTGTCAGGAGATCAGGAGGGTTCTCATACCTGAGACCAATCCCTGTCCTCAGTAGATTGGCTCCCATACCTCCTTTTGCCCATGCAAGGCCTTTACTCCTACAATTATCCTCTCTCCTATGTCAACAACTTGTCCCTCTCTCTAGCTGACCATTCCATTCATTCCATTCGGCATACAAACTTGCTATCATCTCTCAACTTAAAAAACATTCTAACAAAAACTTCCTGTTACCAACAATCACCCTCAGGCACTTCCCCATTTTTCTGTTCATTTTATAGCAAATCCACTCAAAAGAGTTATTTGTACTTACTCCCCCACTCGGATTCAACCTCTCCCATTCCCTCTTAAATCCAACCTGCTCCAAAACCTGCCAAGTGTACTCCCACCTCAAGATCTTCTCATTGCTATTACTTCTGCCTCCGAGACTTTTCCTAGATATCCACATGCTAGCTTCCTCACTTCATTTGGGTCTCTGATCACATTGCCTTACTAGAGAGGCCTTGTCTGATAACCCCAACAAAAACAGTATCCCTGGCTTCCTTCCTCCTGGCGGCCTCCAACCATCCTGATCCTCCTTTAGATTTTAGCATCCTTAACACTTACCACTCTCTGACACAGAATATTTGTTGTTTAATATGCCTAAGAGTCCTACCAAAATGCAGGTTCTTTAGAAGCAGGAATTTAATCTATGTTGTTCAGTCTGATCTCCAGTGCTTAAAAGTACTTGGCACAGAATCAGGTTCAATAAATATTTGTTGAATGAATGAATGAAAAAGGGAAGGGAGGGAGGGAGGCAGGTGTTGCCAAGTTCATGGAACCTTAAAGTAGTTATGAACAATAAGCAAGGAACCCAGCTTTATGTAGAAGCATAACCAAGTGAATTTTAAGCAAATGGAGCAGCTTGGGTGAAGCCATAGAGGTCAATGATTATGGAAAGCTAAGGCAACTACAGGAAGTTATGTCATGACTGGAGGAACAAGGCACATTGGGGAGGAGCATGAGATGACAGGAGAGGGATAAAGACAGCTAGTTCATAAATGGCACTGAACAATGAGCTAAGAATTTACCTCCATACTCTCCCCCAGAAAGTCTAGGGCTTTATAAGAGCAGGGAGGGGCATGATCCAAATGGTAACCCTGTGAAGCACACTTCCCACCACGCCTGGCTGATGGTTACCTGGAGTATTTCGATGATCTTCAACTTGGTGTCCATGACCATGATGTCCTCCTTCTCTGGCTCTGCCTGTTTCACATTGCCTTCAGGGGCAGCAGCCATGGGAGTCATGGGTAAAAAGCCTCCTCCCCGGAGCACGACCTGGGTCATCAGCTCTCCAACCCCATGGATGGACCGCATTACATTACTGCCTAGGAAGGGTCAGGACAGACCTCAGTCATGACAACATTCTGGAAGAGTGGTCTGAGGCACCTGGCATGGGGAAGAGACTCAAGACATATTATTTAACATGTCCCTGTTCTGACACATTCTCAAGACCCTAGGAATCAGAAAAGGTTAATACCCATCAAAACTCTGGGGACTCAGGAGTAACAGAAAACACATGGGTTTTGAAATTCCCCAAGGGGCATTTTTGTGTATTAATTCACCTGCCAAATTTTACTGGTCACTTAGCATATGTTTGTTGCTATACATAATATTAGGGGTATAGCAGTAAACGAGGCACAAATTAAGTGCTGCTATGAATACTAATCTTGAGCACACTGGATTACCTCTGAGGCTCAGTTTCTTTATCTCTAAAATGAGAATAAAGGAGCTCAGTCAGAGGATGAGATGGTGAAAAATATGTGAAATGACTGATCACAGGACCTGACAGATGGTGGGAGATAAGGAGATGTACTTTTTCTCTTCTAGCTGTAGAGACAATCTCACTAATTATCCAGACACGAGTACCTAGTATGTGCCTACCCTGACCCTAAAACAGAGGAAAAAACAAAGAAAGGCAGATTTTCCTATTCACAGATTGGAAATACAAACCTGGGTTTTATTTCATCATATGCTAAATCATCATTGATTGATCACAACATATCAAAAATGAGGACAGGACATATGTTCTTAAGAGATGAGCATGAAACTGGTTAGATAACTTTCAAATGGTTTGGCAAAATAGACACCCAGACTCATACATAGATCTAAAGGAATTTGAGCAAAATGTGAATAATCAAGGACTCAAAGATCTACAGGTGTCTGCTGTGCTACTCTTTCAGCTTTACTTTTTGTTCGAAAATGCCCATAATTTGGGTGCTCAGTCAGTTAAGTGTCTGCCTTGAGCTCAGGTCGTGATCCCAGGGTCCTGGGATCAAGCCTCAAGTTGGGCTCCCTGCTCAGTGGAGAGTTGGCGTCTTCTCTGTCCCTCCCCCCTCTCCCCAACTTGTGTTTGCTCTCTCTCACATAAAATCATTTTAAAAAAGGAAGAATAAGAAAATATCCAAAATGAAAAGTCCAGAAGAAAAGGACAAGGGAAGGACAGGAACTCACAGGGAAATACATGATACAAGTAGTAAGGGGAGAGTCTGGGAGGGCATGTCCCTGGGGTGTGGGTGCCAGCAAATCCTACTCCTCCACTTTGCCGCAACATTCTTACCTTTATTCTCTTCTCCTTTTGCCATTTTGCTAATGGGGAAGATTGTTGTCACGTGCACACAGTCCAGTATGGCCAGGAGGATTTTCGTTAATCGTAGAAGGTCAGAGAAGTTGTAGAAACCAAAGTAAATTAGATTCCTAGCCAAATTTACAACCTATTATATTAAAACAAAGAGAGAGACAGAGAGGGAGAGAGAAATGGTGTTAAAGTGTACCCTTCAGTTTTATGTGGACTAGTTGATAAATGACTGATTCTGTCCCTCTTTATAGTAAGAGAAGGCATATACCTTGCTTGCCATTTCTGATCAAATTTCTTTTTATAAGGAGAAAAATAAGAAACAAAAAACTGCACAGCTACTGACTTCTTTTAATAACTAGTTAATAAACAACTGGCCTAATCATGTGTCTGTGGAGCTTCCCAAAGAGAATACAGGGCAAGCCATGTTATAGCCAGAGGGCATAGATAACAATATTGCAATCCTCAGAAATAGAACTCCTCACAAGGAAAGGGGGGACTCAAAGAGAAACATTTTAACTCAAATGTAGTAAGAATTTATATACCTCAAAGGATCTGTGACAGATCTCATAGTCTGTTTCTTTCCTGTTGTTTTTAATATAAAATACAGAGTATACGTACCAGTCTATCATGTTACATGATAGGATTCACCCTGGGTACTTACTCTAAGAGCTTAACTACCATTAAGCCAAGTAACTGCTATCAGTTCTATTTTATTCTTGAACAAAATTGAGCTGAATTCCTTTTTATTACAAAACCAGAGTATCATGATAGAAATTACCACATGCTAAAATATTTTCTATTTACCCAACAGAAAAATGACCGATGAAAAGCAGATAAAACATACAGATCATTTCATTATGAGTTACCTCAAATGTAAGCTTATTTTTCTCCTTATCAGAGAAAGGAAACCTCTGACAAACCACATCTCTTAAATACTCCTCCACAAATTCCATGGTTTGGGCAAACCTCTCCTTAATTTCATCTTTGGAAGCTCCGCTACTATCATAGCTAAAAGAAAAGGAGAGAGAAAAGGAAAAAAAAATTCAAGAACTTTATAGTTAGGCCTTTCTCAGCTGCTCGGCCACAAAGCCGAGAACCCCCCCTCACCAACACTCCTATCTCACCCTCTGTCCTTACTTTATTCTTTCCCCCTTAGCAGCTATCATCAAGATATGTAATCATTTGAGGCGCCTGAGGGGCTCAGTCTCTTAAGAGTCTGCCCTCAGCTCAGTTCATGATCTCAGGGTCCTGGGATGGAGCTGGAGCCCCGTGTCAGGCTCCCTGCTCAGCGGGTATCTGTTTCTTCCTCTCCCTCTGCCCCTCCCCACCCACACCCTCACTTGTGCTTTGTCTCTTGCTTTCTCTCTCTCTCTCTCAAATAAATAAAATCCTTAAAAAAAAAAGAAAAAAAAAAAGCTATGTAATCAATTGTCTTGTTTGTATCTCTTTCCCTTCAAGTGTAGAGTTAGTGTTCTGGTTGGTTCATTGACATATTACTTAAGGCGGACACAAAGTAGAGACAAATATTTGTTGACTTTAAAAAAGAGACAATGGAACCCTGGGTGGCACAGCGGTTTAGCGCCTGCCTTTGGCCCAGGGTGCGATCCTGGAGACCCGGGATCAAATCCCACGTCGGGCTCCCGGTGCGTGGAGCCTGCTTCTCCCTCTGCCTATGTCTCTGCCTCTCTCTCTCTCTGATGACTATCATAAATAAGTAAAAATTTTTTAAAAATGTTAAAAAAAATAAAAAATTAAAAAAAATTAAAAAGAGACAAGACATAAATTTAATCATGCCATCTTTCACATTCTTCAAAAAAAGCAGTATTTGCCATCTACTTTTTAATTTTAAGCTTGATGGGGAAAAAAAAAGACTTCATCTTTCTGTTATGATTTAGCTAGACTTTACCATAAGTTGTCTGTCTACCCTGACCCAAACATGATGAGGTTTTAAAGCAACATGAGGTCTCGGTGCAGGGAGAAGCCAGACTCACTCATCGATGGCAATCTCCGAGGGAATCTCAGACCAGAGGCGGGCGTATTTCACAGGAGTGACTTGTTCTTGAGGATCTCGGTCCACGTGCATATGAAGCATGAGACGGCAGAAGGATGCCCTCAGGTCATAAGGCAAGTTTTCATCAGACATACAGCGGAGAATGAGATCTACATCCAGCTGGCCTGATATTTCATTGATGGCCAGGTACTGGCGGTCTAGGCACATCCTAGCAAAAAGGTTCAACTGATACCTGGAGAGAAGGAAGGTTACAAAAAGAAATCAGAAGTCATTGAAGATGAATGGGAACACACATTAGACAGTTCAGATATCCCCAACTTTCACAGGAGTGACATTGAACACCTGAACATCGACATGCTTAGATGGCTTCTGTGACCAAGCAGATAAAGGAACACTTCAAGCTATACCACCAGTCATACATATCTACCTTGCTGAGGTGGAGTAATTATGTGACTATTTGATTCCACTTTGCCCTTGTTTATTTTATGAAATAAATGGGGGAAAATGTTACGTGTAAAATGCTTATCTATTTCTTCAGCTGTTTTTTTTATACAGTATATAAAGACCATGTAGGAAATGTTCAAGACATCTCCCATGTTGAGTCTAACTAGAAATTTTATAATACTCTTAGGGTCTTATCTCATAAGCCTCCTTTTTGACTTTTACATGAAAAACACGATGTACAAAGTAGGGGAATCTTCAAAATACCTTATGCTTTCTTCCTCATCCAACTACATGTGGTTTTTGTCACCTCCTGTACTGGACTAGGGAAGCACTCTTTCTCATTCACCCTCATAGGAAGATGTATCAAACGTTAAAAGAGTAAACAACTTCTAATGTGAAATAAGAAAGCTACTGGCTTCCAAAGTGGCAAATACTGGCTTCTGAAGCTAAAATTCTGCTTATTATCAATAACCATGAGTTGAAAGTAGTCTCAATCTCACTAGATACCAGTGAATGCAAATAAAAAAAATATGATTCTATTTCATGCTTATAATATTAACAAAGATTAAAAAGCATCACAATATTCAGTCAGCAAAGACCAGGAGAAACAAAGTTTTCATTTACAACTGGTGGGAGTGTGCACCAAAATATCCAATCTAGAATTGCTTGGTAAAGCTGAAAATATGCATGCTCGCCAATTCAACACTTTACTACTAATATGAAATGGAAACTCTTACTCATATGCAATGCTTTTGAATAAGGATGCTCCCGGACATGAAAAACAAAATTGTGGCATACGATATAATATCAAGGAGCAATGAAAACATAGCATAATAAAATGGAACCCTGCTCAGCTTTTGTACTTCAAAATTAGAGAAGTACATCTACCGTCATTAACACGAACACATCTCAGAAGCAATACAAAATAAATAAGGCAGGTTTCAGAATGGAACTTAGAATAAAGTACCAATTACATAAATTTCCAGGAGCTGGCAAAATAGTCTGTATTTTTTATGAATGCATACAAATGGAGTAAAATACATCGAGAATGTGGAAGGTTACTTACACACTGTATGCATGAACGGGAGTGAGGGGCAGGGAACACAGGAGGGAATAAAGAGCACTAGAATGGCCAAGTTTTACTCATTAAAAAAATGCCATAAGCACTTCGCCATCTTCCCTTCTCTTTTCTTTGAAAAATTTCTATTGGCTCTCTTCCCCCTTCTTGACCTCTCCGTTGCCTTCCCTGAGGTGGTAGGGCCAGCAGGACTTAAAGCTGGAACCAGGGAGACCCTGGCGCTGACAGAGGTAACCAGCAGTGAGCAAACAGGTACACTCCCTAGGGAACAGACAGTGAGCAAACAGGTACAGCCCCCAGGGAAAGGCCAGCCAGGTTTCTCTGTCATGGGAGGGAGCTGCATATGTGGAAATGTGAAGGCTACAATAACCCAATGGTGTTGGAATGAAATTGCAAGTATTGATGTGGACTCAAAGTTTCATTACAAATTTGCACAGATGGATACAGAAATAGAGAAGATATATGGGTGCCTATATACAAATATACAGATAAATGTGAATATGCACACTTGTTTCCTAGCTCTGTCTGCCAAAGTTCTAAGGAGGTTGGCACTACTATCTCTATGCAGATAAAGGACCTGGGACATAAAGAGGTATATAACTTGGCCAAATAAAAAACCTAGGGGCACCTGGGTGGCTCAGTGGTTGAGTGTCTGCCTTCAGTCCAGGTCGTGATCCTGGGGTCCTGGGATCGAGTCCCGCATCAGACTCCCTACAGGGAGCCTGCTTCTCCCTCTGCCTATGTCTCTACCTCTCCCTGGAATAAATAAATAAAATCTTTAAAAAGAAAAAAAGTCAAAAATCTAGTATGTAGGAAGGTCAGAATTTGAACCCAAGCAGTCTGACCATACAGTCTGACTCCTAAATACTACAATATGCATGTATGTGCTGTGCTGCTACAGGCAAACAATAAACTGTTCTGCCCACCAGGCCAGGGCCTGAAATCAATTCCCTCTGCAAGTGTCAATGAGACCTCATACTCCAAACTCCTAAAATGCACATCATTTGCTAGACAGGTAACAACTTATGACTCCCTGGAACAATCAACAAGTAACCAATAAAATCCTCATTGATTCTTTTCACGGCACCCCAAACTGAGCCCGAAGGGACTTCTCGTGACCTGTAGTAGCTGAGAACGTCCCGGTCTTCCTTTTGGCCTTCTTTAGCGTCTTGTGCCAGTTCCCTCACACTCTTGCTGCGGATCTCCTTGTTGCTGTCTCTCCAGAAGAGCCACACCTCCTCTTCATCTTCTCCTGCTTCTAGAGCATTCTCTCCAGTAGAAACACCCTCAAATTCAAAACGAGAAAGAACCAACCTGGAAAATAAGAGAAAGAGGGAAAACTCACTCCATTGAAATACTTGCTGATCCTGGATCAACTGTAGCAATACACTGAAATTTAGCTTCACTTTCAGCAGAAAGACAGAGATGATCATTTTTTGTTCCTTAGTGGCAGGATCACAAAAAGCCAAACATTAACTTCTTCCTATACTTTATGCCAGTGGTTCTCAAGCAGGGTGATTCTATCTGCCTTGCACCCTCTCCAGGAGACCTGTGGCAATGTCGGCAGACATTTAGACATTTTTGTTTGTCACAACTGAACAGGAGGAGTACTACAGGCATCTACTGGGTAGAAACCAAGGATGCTGCTAAACACACAGGACAGTCCCCAAAGACAATTATTCAGGCCCAATGTCATATGCTGAAGTTGCATTAGCCTTAAGCACAAAATCAAGTCATGCATAAGAAACAAACAAACCAAATCACTAGCTTAGTGCCTAATTGAGTTTGAGGTTTTGTTTTGATTTGTTTTCTAAACACTGGCCTTTATTACTGGCATTGTACTTACCAGGAAAACAGTTCCCTTGCTAAAAATGAATCACTACTATTACCAAAGTTTCTCTGTACCACTAAACACTTTTGAACAGTGATAATTTAAAAAACTCTTCCCTGCAGTATCTTAATATCATCAATGAATTACCTCCTTTACATTTTAAAACTAATAATCTTACGTTAAGAGCATTAAGCTCTTAAAATTAAACCAAGTGTGTACAAAATGCTCTCTGGTGAATACACTTAGTTTTAAACCAGTGTGCAAAAGTAAGTATAGAGGAGGCCACTCCAGAAGCAAACTTAATTCCCTTATCCAAGACCTTTGCATTAGACAGATCTCATGCCAGCCTGTCTGACTTCAGACCAAGTCTTCACCCAAAAGGGTAAAGTTCTCTTAGTCAGGAGTGCAGACATCCACTGAACCGTACAAGCTCTATCTAAATCTTTTTCTCATCTGTATCTTAAATCCCAAGACTACTCCCTTCCCCACTCACTTGGTCTCAATTAGGATGTCGGCATTGGTTGGATTCAGCACGGCTTTACATATTAGTTCTTGGGTCACTGGGATCGATTTGTTCATGGACACACAGAGGTCAGAGAGATAATCTAAGAATCTGTCGAGAAAGAGAAAGCAAACAAAACATTTTCTGTAGCCAGAGAGGAGGTTTGGCTCTTGGAGCCTGACTCTGCTAAGTGGACAGTCCATACCTTGGACAAAAGAAATCAGAGACATTTCAGGTTTGGCTGCCAGCATCTACAGCACCACCAGGAACCCAGTCACCATAAGAAAAGAAAGAAAGAGGCAGAAGAGGAAAGCGGCCATGACTGGGGCAGATGGAGAAGTGATGAGGCAAAAATGAAAAGAAGGAAGACATCCACATAAGGAAGCAGTGGATGGAGGGGGACCAGAGAAGTTAGGAAAGGCTCTGAGGCCTGAGTTGGAATCCCTGTGCTGATTCTCCTTTAGTTATGTTCTGATATCCAGTGTGACTTGGAGAAATTTCTTGACCTTGCTGTATTACACTTTTCTCATCCACAGAAGAGGATAATGTATAACCTCAGAGAACTGTCCTGAAGATTAAATAAGCTAATTCATGTCAAGTGCTGGTTTAGTTCACTCCCTGGTACATGAGAATGCTCCACAAGGCATCATTTAACTTCATGGGTGGGAGGAGTCATTTTGTAACAACACTATCAGCTCTCCAGTGTGATTGTTCACGATATCTATATTATAAGCTATTTCCTACTTCTAAAATGTTGTGGATCTTTTTTTTTATATATAAAAAATATTTATTTATTTGAGAAAGAGAGAGAAAGCACGAGCAGGGGAAAGGGCAGAGGGAGAGGGAGAAGCAGACTCCCTGTTGAGCAGGGAGCCCAATGTGGGGCTCGATCCCAGGACCCCAGGATCATGACCTGAGGTGAAGGCAGGTACTAAACCGACTGAGTCACCCAGTTGCCCCAATGTTGTGGATCTGAATCAGGAGAAGAAAAGAGGGAAGAGAGGAAGAAGGTGGGGAGATCTATGAGAATGAGAAATGATAGAATCCTAACATAAAATAAAAACACTCAAGTAACAACTAAGTTTGCAAAAAAAAACTCTTATGATATTTGGGGGAAGTGTTCTAACTGATAATCGGGGGGTACTACATGGTCACTGAGTGGCCAGTGCTATCTGCCATTGACTGAGCATCTACGAAGTACCAGGTACTTCACATGCATTTATTCTCATTCAATTTTCATAACCATCCATTTAGCATAGAAGGAAATTAAAGCTCAAGGGGAAAGTGAAGGTCACCCAGCTGGTAAATGTTAGAGCTAGGATTCCACCACAGGTCTGTTCTTTCCGCTACTCATCCAAGAGCCTCTCAAGACTGGCCTAAATGACATCTGCCTCTGGCAGCCCTCAAAAAGGAAACCCAGCCCAAAGCACCATGACTGGTTTGGTCAGACACATTCTGCCAATCAGGCCCACCTCCGCCTCACCTGGGCTCCCTGTTCTTTCGCACCAGACTGACAAATGTGTCGATCTCAGCAGCGGTGATGTGTTTTTCCAGGAGTTTTCTGTTATTGTGAAGCAGGGCAGTGATGGTGTCTTCGGCCAACACATCGTAGCCAATCTGTTTTTGCATGAAGCCAAACTGCT
Organism: Canis lupus dingo; assembly: GCF_003254725.2. Lineage (NCBI taxonomy): Eukaryota > Metazoa > Chordata > Mammalia > Carnivora > Canidae > Canis > Canis lupus. The sequence continues at coordinate 13,111,429 of NC_064262.1, forward strand.
TGGCTATGTACTCCTTTTAAGGAAGAAAAGAAAGGTTGACAGAGAGACCAAAAAATATTAAGTTCAACCCAAAACTGAGGAAAACAGCAACAGTCCCTGATGAGAATGATTGTTTGTAAGGGAAATCCTAGTGGAGCATCTTTCCACAACTTTCTAATCTAGGATAGCAGCTGCAAACTCCCCCACATCCTTCATTTTACTAAACCTGCCACACAAATGTAATTAAGCAAATTATCCTGTATGTACAGATGGGCATTTTAGTAAGTGCACAGTATAAATATTAATGTGGTGACTTATTTTCCTAAAAGGTCAAAAGCTGTTTTTCAGCTCTGATTTTATTACTAATTCAAGAGGATTTAACTGTGCCTTGCTCCTCTATGCTGCTGAATAAATATACTTAAGCCTACCTAGCTATTTAGAACAATATTACCCCATTCTGTATTCTTTAACTGGGGTGAAAATACATTTTTATAGCCAATGGGTAGCAGAAGCAAGTTAGGAATACCTAAGCCAGTCAACCAGATTCATAGAACCTATGACAACATCTCTGGCTTCTCTCTTTGGGGATCAGACATGATGTTCCATAACAATATATGAGGAACTCAGGGAAGCCTCTTGAAGATATTGCTTCTTTCTATTCAAAAATATTTCCCTTCCCAAGACAATTTGTTTACTGAAAGTTCCAAAAGCCCTTGAAACTTGGCTTAATTTTTTAAAATTAATTCCAAAAACCTAAAAACTACTCAGAGTGTCCACAGTGGACACTGGCCACTTTTCAGCCCATGCTCAATAAGGATGCACATTTAGGAATTCACCAGCCCTCAAAGATACACTTATGCCAAGTGGCATAGAATCCATAAATAATAAGCAGAGATAGTCAATGTAGCAGCAGTAAGAGGGAATGGTTTGGTCTTTTCATGTAGAAGCAAAATGTGCTGGCACACACTACAGGCTCCAATGCATCCTTATCTGAAGATAGCAGAGAAAGAGAATAAAATCTCTTTGGCACTATTTGAGTATGGTATTGACACACCGCAGGTGAATTTAAAGCAATCAGAGCACCCAAAGACCACCTGTCCAGATTAATGAACGCAACATCATAGGTATAGGATACTTTTAATTTCAACAATACCAAAGGCAAAGTCAAAAGCTTAGCAATATTTGCTAACAACATTATATCTAATACTTTAGAGCATTGCTTAAGTTTAATACTATCTTCATGACAAAATATAAAAAACCTTAATTACAGAGAAAAGCTTAAATTTAAAGGCCAGATGTTGAGGCAGTCAAAAGTTTACAAACAAAAGCTTTTTGTAACACAACGCAGAGACTGGGAATCAAGGTTTTCATAAGCATCATCTATGCACCTACAGTACTTAGAGTAACATAGTGCAGGGCCTCTCAACCTCAGCACTACGGACTATCGGGCTGGATAACTATTTGCAGATGGGGATGTCCTGTGCATTCCTGGATATTTAGTAGCATCAGTGGCTTCTATCCACTAGGTGCCAGGAGCACCTCCAAGTTGTGACACTCAAAAGGGTCCCCTGAAATTGTCAAATACTTCCTGGGGGACAATATTAGTTCCAGCTGAGAACTACTAAATGTGTAACACAGTTCACAGGCTTCCTTAAAATACCAAAATAATGGGAAACCCCAGAGAGGTTAGAACATTTATTTCATGGGGAGAGGATAATATATATAGTGCCATGACATAGACAAGGACTTAGAATGTCATAAAATATGAGCCAAAATCAAAATAAAGTTACCAGCAGACATGTAGACTATGGAAGGGAGCAGGAAGAAAAGATTCCACTCTTCCTTTAATATAAACCCATGTAATCATTTTCCATAAGGCAATAAAAATGTAATACCAATGCCAAAAGAAAACTCTCATTGAAAGGTGGCTGCAGAAGGGAACTTCTCTGGCATCTTTCTTAAGGACTCTATCTTCTGAGGCTTGCAAAAATTTATTTCCTTTCTAAGCGTGAACTTAATAAACTAATCTCTAGTCATTAAGTAACTATAGATGTGAGACTTAAAACTCATGAGGCGAGTACATGAACTTCAGGGATGAAGCTGCCCATTACTTCCCATCCATCCCGAATACCAACCTGGTTTTTTCTGTAGTCTTGCTGGGAGTGTCTCAGGACCCTGTAGCAGAGCCGGCAGATATGTCTGAATGGGGCATGCCGCTGATCCCCAAGCTCCTCCAGCCGCAGCATGGGGCCATCGCCACAGTCTGTGAATGGGGCTTGTAACAACTTGAAGATCTGATTGTGAGAAGGAAGAATGAATGCTGCCATCATTTACAGAGTTAATGGCTAACCCTTGGTCTTAAACTAATACAACCTCACAGGTGGTGGGACTGCACAGGCAAATCTTTCTAGATCAACATCAATAATCTGAAAATTACACACAATCCATCAACTGAGACTGGCTACTCACTGAATTCAGGCCACCTGGACCTTATTGGTCCTCAAACACTTGCAAGTGTGGTGTGTAGGGCAGTGGTTAAAAGTATAGACTTTGGAATTAGCAAATTTTAAGTTGAACTCACTCCTGCATTATTCCCTAGTGGTATAAAGCACAGTCAAGGTAGCTTTTGGTTTTCTCATCAGTAAAATGGAAAGAATATCACTGAGTTACAAGGGGGTCTTAAGGATAAAGTAGATAATAATTGTCAGTTGCATAAATATAGTGCTCAGTGAAGGTTTCTGCCCTGGAATCTGATCATTCTGGCCCCTCAAGGAATTACCACTGTGGAAATGAGCATTGGCATTAAGCCAGAGGTCTAATCTGGGAGTCATCCCATGGAACAGCTGGACATAATTTATTCTTGGACTGGAAATCCTTGCTGAAACATGATGGAGTTTTAATAAATTTTGTCTATCATCAACTGACAGGAGAAAGGATTCTCAAATCCCAAGTTCCCATGGAGAACTACAGGACTAGTAATGAATAGGTTTCTCTTTGGATTTTAGTGGCCAGGAATTTCTAAGCCAAGTATGTAGCCAATATATAGCTGTAGAGAACTATATGGTATGCATTTCTGTGCACTTCATCTACTCTTGTCACTTACCTCCCTATAATTTATCTTTACACCATTTTATTTAAATTTATACCAGGTAATACTATCTATATTTGTCCAGTAAGCCATTTATTCATTCTTTATGGTAAGATTTTGTGATGGTTTATAGAGGTCACTATTTATCAAATACTCCAAATCTTCCCAGACATATGAAATAACCTTAAGGACACAGAGAACTTGTTAATGTTTTTGACGAAAATGAAGTCGTCAAGTGAACACTTCTTGGAGTTCCCAACAGGTAAATTCTCACATGTTGATAGTCAACTAGTATGTTTTCAACTGAACTGAGCTAGGAAGCCATGAAAATTTACAGAGGAATCTTAGATGCATATTACTAAATGAAAGAACATAGAACTAAATACTGTATGATTCCAACTATATGACATTCTGGAAAAGGCTAAACTATGATAGCAGTAAAAGGATCAGTGGTTGCCAGGGGTTGAGGGGAATGAGGGATGAATAGGCACAGTACAGAAGATTTTTAGGACAGTGAAAATATTCTGCATAATACTGTAATAATGGATATGTAATTATACATTGGCCTAAACCCAAATAGTGTACAAACACCAAGAGCAAACCTTAATGTAAACTATAGATTTGGGGGGATTATGATGTGTCAATGCAGGTTTAACAACTGTATCAAATGCACCACTACAGTGGTGAATGTTAATGATAGGTAAGGCTATGCATGTGTGTGGGCAGGAGGTATAAACTTTGTGCTGTCCACTCACTATTGTTATGAACTCAAAACTGCTCTATAAAAATCAAGTCTCTTTTCTTGAAAAGTCAGTTGATCAAGCCTTCCAGGTGGGAGCCATCCATGCTCTCTGTAAAAGCAGTGAGCCTACTGATTTCTTACAAAGACTGCAGGTATGTCGCATCTCACAGACCTGCTTGAGGATATTCTGTTCTCTCATCAGCTTCTGCCGCTCCCTGTTGGGCTTGGAGAATACCACTTCAAGTACGTCTTGACCAGAGTTAGTGCCACCAGTGACAAAGTAAACCAAGTCTTCCAGTAGCTTGGTTACAGACCTTAGGGAGAAAGAAGCTATTAGAGATGGGGAACAGTCAACATCCAATAGGTTGGAAGCTTCACCTTAGAAGACTTCGGCCCTGATGAGTCAAACACAAGCAGATCCATTCTTCCCAATTTCCTTAAACATGACAACCAATTACCAAAAAGAGTAAAATACACACAACACATTATTGTCCACAAAAGGATAACCACCTTCACAAAATATAAGCCATCAAATTTTATTTCAGAGTAACACTGGCCCCTAATATTTACTTAGGTAGCCCCAGAGGCCAAATTAGAGACAAAGAAAAAAGATGATCTTTTCAACTTTAGAGACTCAAAGAAGTCAATGTGGTTCTTGAAAATCACCAGTAGAAGCCACATATAAAGGCTAAGGCCTGTTCCTCTCACATAAAACTGTTCACAGTTGGCATTTAGTCTTTCTGCAGCAAGGGATTAAAAAAAAATCCAGGGGCTGAGGATGAGTGTGTCTGGTTCTTGTGGGAAGCCTCACCTTCTTTCATTCTGGGTGATGGTGCCTTTCTCCAGCTTCCCAGCTATGGAGCCCAGCACTTTGCTGGCATCATTGGCAAAATCCAGGTCCCGAACTTCAGCAGGAGAAACTGGAACTATGGCAAAAGCTTCCTTATCCTCTTTCACAGGGGAGGTGCCAATCTGAAAAGCAAAATGGTCTTCATGGAACTGTCTTTTGGATTGAGAAAGCAAAACTTCAAACAAGCACTATATTTACGGGACACTGGGCTATCCAAAAAGCTGGAGCTATACCTTGCCGTTAAAATCAACAAGACATAGGAACATATCTGGAAAGAAGTACCTCAAATCACTAACAGTTGTTACCTCTCTAGAGATTCTTACTGTGGGGAAGCATGAAGCAGAAAATGGGCTCTGGTATCATTTCCTGCCTCCATTCATTCATTCATTCATTCATTTATTTATTTATTTATTTATTTATTTAAGATTTTATTCATTTATTAGTGAGAGACACAGAGAGAGAGAGAGGCAGAGACACAGGCAGAGGGAGAAGCAGGCTCCATGCAGGGAGCCCAACATGGGACTCAATCCTGGGTCCCCAGGATCACACCCCGGGCCGAAGGCGGCACCAAACCGCTGAGCCACCCAGGCTACCCCATACCTCCATTTATTAAAGGAAGCGTGTTAAGACTGTTGTAATTTAAAAACATGTTTATAAATACATAAGGAAAAGGCAAATAAGCAAAATGGTAATTACTGACTCAGTTTTATAAGGGTAGACAATGTACCATTCCTTCAATTTTTCTATATACCTGAAAATGTTCATAAAAATAGAAGAAAAAAATTCCAACAACCTCCCCCATCACTAAAAAAAATTTCACTTTTTAAAAATAAAATCCCTATGTTTGTGAATTTATGTTCTATGACCCTGGAAAAGGTAGTGAAGGAGAGGTGGGCCTCTGGGAGAGAAATTAAAGGGGCTGAGAGAACTTTTAAAAAAATGTATATTTAAATACACAGAGAGATAAAGAAATAATAAAGATTGGGGAAAGCTGATTAGGTATCTGATGCGCCTCAAGGCACAAGCAAACATTCCCTGAGCTAAAATCATCCTTCAAGCAGACAAGAAATCCAGACAATTGCTCAATCTTTAGGGCAAAAGCCATGGAATAAAAAGTTCTGGTTATTTCAAAAAGCCTGGGCTTGCTTTAGCCAGGTCCCATGGAGAGAATTCTTTCATTGCATTCAACTTTGTCCATGACCACACACTGGCCAAACCAACAAAACACAGCTCCCTATTCCCCCATCTGTTCTCAAAGGAGCTTTTTCATTAGGGAGCACAAGACCAAAGGAGACAGCCAAGTTCCAGAACTTACTTTAAGCATCACGGGTTTCTCTTCTTCCTTGTCAATGGGGATATTTGTGCTGTGAACCCAGGTATTAGTGCACAGGTGTCTCAGCCGGACATAGGAGTTTCTAAAGGGGAAAATAAAGAAAAAGGATTTGGAGGACAGGAATTTTTAGGTTCTCTATAGCCCCTGGCCTAAAATATATTCTATCAAAATACAGAGGGATACCAAAATGGTTTTTTGCTACATACACTAGACAATATAGACTAAGGAGAAAACGTCTGCATACTGAGATGTATTCTAATATGCTTACAATAAGAAATCATAATGATTCTAACATTGGAATATGCTGTATTTCTAAATACAAGATCATTCCTATGAAAAAGTATCTCAGAACAAACTGAGCATAAGACAGGGTAACAAAAAGTATTTACCGAGTATATATTAACATGTATCATGAGAGATGATGAAGCAACACTTGAAATTTTCATATGGATCAATAAAGCAAAAAATAAAATTACTAGGATAAAATGAGTTAATATTTAATAATCTTGTGGTAGGGAAAGCCATTGAAACATTTGGCAACATACTAGGGTCATAAATTTTAAAAGATGGATACACCTTAAAATACAGTTTAAATTTTATATCTTCCATAAAGAAAAAAAAATCATGAACAGAGTTTAAAGAGAAAGGACAGACAACCTGGGAAAATGAAAGAATATCACATGGCATATAAAGGTGATTAATCTGCATTTATAAGGAGATCTTTAAAATCAGTAAGAAAAGAACATCAATACTGGAAATGAAAATGAGACAAAAACATAAGCCAGTAATTTAATAAAGCAAAATATAAATGGCCAATAAACTTGGAAGTATACATTCAATCTCCTTTGTATACAATTTATACAAATTAAAACTATATATCATCTTACTGTATCATATTCCAAAGATCTTAGAGACTGACATAACCCAGTATTTATAAGAGCTTAGGGAAATGATCTGTCCTCACTCCTGGTGGGAACACTGGAAGGGAGTCTGGCACTTTATAAAACAAGTACAATGTATCTATCTTTTTATCTAGCAATCCCATTTTTAGATTTTTCACTTAAGAGATGACAGTACAAGTACAAATAAAAACAAAGCATTATTTACAATACTGGAAAACTGTAAACAATCCAATGTCTCAATAATGGACTAATTATAGTACATACACTAGAATATTAGTTATTTTAAATGATTATAATTGATATATACTTGGAAATGTATACAAAATATATTCAATGGAAAATGTAAAAATGTCTCATAATTCTATTTATAATAAATTATATACATGTTATTTGTGTGCCCAGAGACCTAAAACTACATAAACCATAATGTTAACAGTTATCTCTCAATAGTAAATTTTACATAATTTTTGCTTCTTTGCTCTCCATGACACTAACAAATTTTTGTAGCTGTTGTTTTATAGTGAACATGGATAATTTTACCATGTTTTTCAATTTTGCTTTAGGGAAATAGAAATAATGGCTTAGTTCTTGCATCAGGAATCTACCACATTAGTGAGACAAGATCAATGAACATCAAGCAATAGTAAGTAACAGGAAATGCACATTAAAAAACATTAAGTTGGGAGACAGTCAAGTCCTGAAGGACTTTCAGAGGAGGAGATTAATGAGGCTTCAGGAAGTCATGGAAGTTTTTTTTGTTACAGAAAACTTGAGTGAACTTTGAACACTGGTGGGGCTGGGACAGACAAAGGACCATAGAAGTCATTTGTGTTAGGAGGAGTTTAGAGCAATGGTACTGACATGGAAAAGAGGTGGGATGGGGAGAGCATCAGACCAGACATGTATCTTCAGTACATCCTCTCTGCCTTCTGCTTTCCCTCATTCTAACAGCCCTGAACATTATAAATACGGGCAACCATAGTGATATTTACGTTAACTAGAACAAATATACATGAAAAAACACAAATAAGAAATCTGATAGAGATTTGCAATTCTTTTTTCTTCTGAGTGACTTGCACTCATTTTCTTAATTTCAAATTATAACCAAAGCTTGCAGCTTAGGTTTTTATTGGATAATTACATTCTATAAAGTTCTAGGTCAAATTATATTTAAGATACAAAGGGCATTCTATCAATTCATTCTAAGTCCCATTCCCAATCCTTAACTCAAAAGTCATGAGATCAGGACAATTATAAAACAGTCACAAAGTTGGATGCTCTCCCAATGTTCATGTAATGCATCTATTTCATGTATATTGCAATTTAATTATCATATTTAGTATATCCAGGATTTGCAATTATCCTTTTCATTTTGATTTGGAAAGATTCTTTTTTAAAAAGAAATATTTTATTTACTTATTCATGAGAGAGAGAGAGAGAGAGAGGCAGAAACAAAGGCGGAGAGAGAAACAGGCTCCATGCAAGAAGCCCGTTGTGGGACTCAATCCCAGGACTCCAGGATCACGCCCTGGGCCATAGGCAGGCCCTCAACTGCTGAGCCACCCAGGCGTCGCCTTGTAACCAGTGACCATCACAAAAATTCCTTTGCTGATACCATTTCAGAGACATTCATTTATCTACCTTCAGACTTCCTGATCTTCAAACAAGTAATATTTAGCATAATGTTAAGATACAGGGAAATGAGTATACTACCCCTAAGGTTTTTTTTATCCCTCCACAGGACCAATGAATAAGAAGCCCATTTAATTGTGGCTCTTAGGTTGTTGGTCAAAGGCAAGAACAGATAAAAAAAATTTTTAAAGCTAAGACCAAGTTCAAGATCATAACTGGTAATTAACACTGGTAGACCATATTGGACACTTTTTCCCTGGTGAATACAAGGCTTCCCTTGTTTAAGAGTTCAGAATCCATCTACCTATGGACAACTAGTCCACTGAGAGTTTTCCAACAGAGAAACATAAATGAATTGATGTGGATACAAAAGCAGGGGTCTCTAACCAGCCAAAGCTGCTTGGCCATCTGACCTAAAAGCTTAGACTTCCCCCTTCCTACAGGATTATGTGAATTTCCAACCCATTGGGGAATATGGCCAACTAGCACCTTACTCTCTTTGCCAAGGGAATGACACGAAGCACCTTCTAATAAAATAAAACAATGTGATATGTCAAATCAAAGGGCTCTGTTCTTTGCTATCCCTAGAAAACTAAAACATTTAGTATGTAATATAACTGTCATTCCCTTGCCTCCTGGGAGCCTAAAGAAATTTATTAAATAATTTCCAGAACAGAGGCCATAACATATGGAAACTTACTTAAACCAAAATGTAATTGTGTTCTACAAACCTATACCTGTCTAGTTAACAAATCAATGAGAAAGGAAGCTTTTAAAAAGCAATTTACTGGGGTGCATGAGTGGCTCAGTCAGTTGGTCCAACTCTTAATTCCGGCTCAGAGTCATGAGATCAAGTCTAACAGTGGGCTCCTCACTCAGCATGGAATCTACTTGAGATTCTCTCTCTCTCTCTGCCTCTGCCCCTACCTTTGTACTCACATTCTCTCTCTCAAAATTAATAAAAATCTTAAAAAAAAGCAATGTGCCTTACTACAAACAATATTTAAAAGGGATCTCAAAATGCATCAAAGATCTAAGAGTAAAGACCATAAACTATAAAACTCTTAGAAGAAAACATCAGCATGATTGTTTGTGACCTTGGAATGGGCATAATTTCTTAAGAAACCAAAAGCTTAAGCAATCAAAGAAAAAATAGAAAAATAGAAAAATTGGACTTCGACAAAATTAAACATTTTTCTACTTCAATAGATACCATCTAGGAAGTGAGAAAACAACCTAGACAATGGGAGAAAATTCTTGCAAATCATATATTTGGTAAGGGATTTATATCTAAAATAAAGAACACTAAAAACTCAGTAATAAAAGGACAATTCAATTTTTTAAATGGGAAAAATTCTAAGATAATACATGAGTGGCCAAAAAGCACAGGAAAAGATGATGAACCTCATTAGGCATCACAGAAATGCAAATCAAAATCACAATGACATGTTGCTTCACACTTATCAGGATTGTTCACATAAAAAAAGACAGTGACAAGTATTGGTGAGAATGTAGAGAAACTGGAACTCTCACATACAAGAGGTGGGAATGTAAAATGGTGCATCCATGTTGAAAAACAGTCTAGCAGTTCCTCAAAAGGTTAGACAGAGTTACTATATAACACAGCATTCCACTCCTAGGTATACACCCAAGAGAATGAAAACTTATGTCCCCTCCAAAAATGTGTACACAAATGTTCACAGCAGCGTAATAGCAAAAAAGGGCTAACAACCCAACTGGCCATCAAGTAGAAACTCGATGAATATATGGTGCTCTACTGGCTTAGTCAGTAGAGCAAGCAATTCTTAATTCTGGGGTCATGAGTTCAAGCCCTATGTTGGGAAATAAATAAATAAATAAATAAATAAATAAATAAATAAATAAACAAACAAACAAACAAGCAAGCTTTTTAAAGGATGGGTATTAACCCTCCTTTAAAAAAAATAAGAAAAAAATAATTGGATAAATACAATGTGGTATAGCAACACAATGGAATATTATTCAGCAATAAGATAAAATGAAGTACTAATACATGGTATAAACATGGATGAATCTTAAAAATACTAAATGAAATAAGCCAGTCACAAAGGACCACATGTTACACGATTCCATTTATGTGAAATGTCCAGAAAAGGCAAATCAATAAAGACAGGACACAGGTGAGTCTAAGGATGGAAGTGGAGCATGGAAAAATAAGAGTAACAGAGAAAAGGGATGATGTTCTTTTTCGTGAAAAATGTCCTACAATTCTGATGATAGGTGCCTAACTCTGCTCGCTCATATACTAAAAGCCAATGAATTGAGACTTTAGGTAAATTATACGGCATATGATTTCCCTCTCAACAAATCTGTTACTTAAAAAAAAAAAAAAAAAGGCAGTCTAAATTAGGGGTTCCAAACCTGGAGAATGCAAAGCTGGGCACATACTTGGATTTTCTAGAGAAATATCTATAGCTTTCCCCAGATATTCATAGAATTCACAACCTCACAGAGTTTAAGAATCAAGTGGCCTTTTTACTGTATCACAATGAAAAGCCTCCTTGCAATGTAAAATGCTCTTCTGTGTGGACACTGGCCTCTGTTCATCGCCCTGACAGCACAAGAGAAGGTTCTCCTCCACTCCTGATAGTACCCACACTGCACTTACCAGTATCACCAACACGTTGAACAGGGAATTGGCAATGACATACATGAATAATGAAACACAAAATGATACTCAGTGAGATGGGCCATGTGTTAAACCTACAAATGCCACGGAGGTCACTGCTAGCCAATGCTGTGTTGAAGAGTCAGAATTGCCCCCAACTACCCTGTCTGTCTTCAGCATTTAAGATTATGGGCTCTGCAAAGGGATTAGCTGATGTGTGATAAGTTGCTTGAGCTCCAAGCTTTAGTCTCCTTATCTATAAGAAGGGGCAAATAGTAATACCTAACTCACAGAGAGTTTTGTGAAGATGACATAATATAACACAAATAAAAGTACTTAGCACTGAATATGGCATGTAGTTAAGCACTCAATAAATGTAAGCCGTTATTAATAGTATTGCTGCAGATGGTGGTGTTAAGCATGAGCTTTGACCCCTTTCAGAATCCAGTTATTCCCTCTATCAAAATACATTCTTATGCAATCAAACTAAGAGTCAAATTTAACAAAATAACTAAAGGACACTGGTCTGACTTCCCAATACTTTACTACGTACTCAGTGAACTGCAAATATTCCATTTTAAAGAATTTCTTAACAACTGTTTATTCAGTTGACTAGGAGAACTCTCAAGTTTGGGAATGAGGATGTGAGTAGAGGAAACTAGAAATGTGGAGCTCCTTGAACTTATGGTTTGATTTATTTACCAAAATAATGTACTTCTTATTCAACTTCGGGGAACTTATAAATAATGAGCCATTAAAAAACCAGATGCCATTCCAATGGGCAACCAGAACAAATTCTTTACAAAAGCTTCAAGAAAGGCAGTGATGATTTGGATTCCAAGAAGCCCAGCCAAGACACATATACCAGCTCTGACCCCCCTCAGGATAACCCATTTTAGAACCATACCTTGGGACAAGGCTATCACCTCCACGAAGAGTGGTGGGGTCTAGCTCAAAAATGGAGGAGATGTCATTGCCTTCAGGCACAGAGACCAGGGAGTAGACCATCTTTTCTTGGGCATTTCGCAACCTGCTTCGAGAGGCGTCCTGATCAGGGTCCACCTGAGGAGGAAAAGTCATAAATCATGGATTCTGCACGCCAGATCCTCCACTCACTACAATCACTGCATAGTCCACAGGAACAGGAAAGAAACAATAGTGAACATCAGCAGTTGGCAGGAAAAGAACCATAGTTTCAGAGCAATCATAAAAGATGATAATCGGCCACCCATGCCAAGAATATTTACACTCTACCTCCTTGTGTTGCAATAAAAATGTTTAAACAATGCAGGGTTACAGTAACAGATGTCCATGGAAAGAGAGCTATATAGGTGATGAAGAAGTCCGTATAGCTACATCCATCTGCAGTAGTTGGAAGAGAAAAGAAGCACTTTGAGAAAACTCATCCTGTGGATCTGGTTATGGGTCATTGTGTTAATCTACAGTTAAATTGTCTAGCAATAATATGATACAGCTACTTCCCAGGAGAAAAAGTAAAATAAGCCTGAATCCAAGTGTTCATAAGCAGAGATCCCAGTGTGGCCAAGAAAAATATTTGAGAAGTCAGACTAGCCCTGAAAAAAATGTTTGTAATTAATCAAGGAGCACTGCCGATGACAATTCAGGGAAAAGGGGGCCTCTCTTGCTATGTAAGGGATTTGGCAGAGGCTGAAGAAAATCCCTGACAGTTAAGACTAATGACCAATGACGAAAGCTTTCCTGAGAAACTATAAAAGCACATTCTAGGCTCCAGAGCCCATCTGCCTGAGCAGATTTAAGCAGCATGCTTAGACTGTCACGTCCTCTCATAGGCTTTGCAAGGTGTCTCCTAGCACTGTGACTCTATGTGGGATTATTTTTAATTTTTTATGTCTTTGCAAGAAGACAACATCCACCTGTATCTACTGGGGAAATCACATTTTCCTTGTCAAAAACTTGCTTTGCTTGGCTGAAGCACTGACTCCTTTCCAAACGGGGACTGGATAAAAGGAAATCAATTTAGAAGGCAAAGGAGAGAGCATGAGAGAATTTAATTCCAGGGCCCCACATCTAAGATTACAGGCAATAGTCTGCTCTAAGAGTTCATCAGCAGCCCCAATTTTTCTCTGAGAAAAGAAAGAAGGGAGTACGGGTAGGGAAAGGGAGAGGTGAGAGGTTGGGAGAGAGGAAGGGAGGGGATAGAGAGAGAGGGACAGGGGGGAGAAAAAGAGGGAGAGAAGAGGGAGGGTGGGGAGAGAGACAGAGAGAAGGGAGAGAAAAAGAAAATACAAATGGTTCTTTTAATATCTCCCAAAGCTCTGTGTCCTCTACCCTATGCCCTCTCTTCTAATACCTTGTAACACTACCTAAACAAACCTACAATTTGTTGTTCTATCTACACTCAAGTATGAAGTAAATGGAGAGCACAAATATCTCAGTTCAAGAAAAAGATCTGTCCTCTTCTAACTATTCTGACCTGCAAAGTCTTCCACACACCACTTTTAAAATAAGCCCTAATCTGATTCTAGTTTGAGACACCTAGTTCAGCTACAGGCTGGCAGTTCAATTTCCGACCTTTTCTTTAGTGTTCAGCCAGGAACACTAAAGAAAAATTAAAATTGCACGGAGTGTCTGTATCTGGACCTGCGACTGAGCACTTCATGTTCTTTATGTGCAGTCGGCGTTTGCCACCTAGTGGGAGGAAAGGCACACGTACAAAAGCCTTCCAGACAAGAGACAACTTGTGGTTGTCCTTCCTCTCCCTCTGGCGTCAAGCATGTGGCTCATGGGCGCTGCTACGTTGAGAACAACAAGCTGAACAAGCCAAGTGAGATTCCAGGCAAAGATTCCTACAAGCACTAAGAGCCAGTCTCAGGGACGTACATGACCCATAAGCAGAACAAAGTTTCCACACTGCAGCTTTTCCCACCACCATGGCATGAAGAAGCATGAAAAAATAGAAAGATGACCGAACTCTGAGAGAACCAAGACATGTGATGAGTTAGGACCACTCTCTGGTTCCTCATCGGTTCAACAAAGATCATAAAACCTCCCCTAACTCCTTTCACACAGCTGCTGTGCAGATTAGATGAACTCATGGATTTAAAGAGATGAAAAATGCTACTGATCATATGCAGCTGACACAAATGCTACTTACTGAGAGCTTACTACAGGCCACGTCTTACACACCACACCTCACTTCATCCTATCAATGAGCATATTTGCCACTTTCACAGAGGAGGGAATCGAGGGCCACAGAGGGGAAAGTAGCTCATTTAGTCACATAGCTCATTCAAGGGTGGCTCTGCTACTTATACCCAGGTCTGCCTCTTTTCCCTGCCTTGCTTTTGATCACTATGTTCTTCCTCCTGCACTATGAATGCCAGACCTCCCTTCATTCATCAACAGGCCAGGAGAGCAGCCCTGTTCCTCACAAAGCTCAAGGTACAAATGGACATCAGCTCTCAGTGACAAAAGCCACAACTCTCCTTCCAAGGTATTTCCGAGAGGTGACCTACTCTGTGTTACAACCCAGATAGCAGTGCTAATACCATTAGATACAAGTCACAAAGAGGCAGTTTTCTCCCAAAATAAAGAAGGTGCAAGGACAAGAACTGCCTGATGAAAAATGATGCCCCTGCCAGTGTAAGCCCCTGAAAACCAGCCATATGAACACTACGCACAGATGTTGGGCAAAGATTTCCCTGCACATTGGCAAGAAGTTGGAGCAAGTCAGTGCTCTTGACCTTCCAGTCCGTGTGGAAGGGTAGCTTTCAAAATGAGTTCTGGAAGAGAGGGTGAGGAAGATGAAAGGAAGGAGCAGGACCCTCAGCTCCTACCTCAAGAATCAAGAAAGAGATGAACTCCCGCAGCAAGTTCAGGAACTCATAACGGGAAGCTCTCAGCTAGAACCCCTCTTCGTTCCTTCCAAAGCTAACATTCTTTCCAAACCCAACTGCAAGGTTTATCTTTCCCACAGAATTCAGACTTTCCAAAGGTAACTGCATCTGTATTATCTCCATCCCAATCCCTTTATTAATGGATCCACTTTAAAGCCTGTCAGTTCTTTCAAAACCCTCTACCTGCATAAAAGGAATGGCCTCAATATCATCTACCATATTCACCAGAGATGATCACATGAACACACAACGTCAAACAGAGTAGCAACTATTTGCATTTTTTTAAAATCCTAGACCAGAATGAAGCACTACACAAGATACTTATTATTTCCATGTAATACAACCACTGCCCTCTTTAACCCACAGTTGTGGACAATTCAACACCCAAGTGCCTCCAAAGCAGCATTAATGGGCAATACGGCCTCTAAAGAAAGATCTAGTTGCTATTACATTCCAAACCACATTACAAAGTCTATTTCTGAGTTTGCAGAAAGCAAGGACAGATGGTTAGACAATTCAGTGTCTAATCAGATGTCAGGAACACCACGCCTCATGTGTTATCTCCATCATCTAAATGACACTATCCAACTCACACACTCATTGCCTGAAAAAATCTGGGTGAGGTTGAGGTCAACTGCAATAGGATATTCATTTGTAAAAGGCCGACTTCTAAAGGGCCATCTCTGTCTCTAGCCTAGCATTCCAAGAGATACCATCAACCTCTACAACTTAAAGGTGAAGACCCCTTGAATAAACATACCGAAAGAGCATCATCACTGACAGTCTTAGACCAATCAGAACACAGGGAGACATGACTGCCCTCAAGGGAAACATAAAAGACCCTCTTTTAAGGCATCCTAAGATTTCCCCTTCCCCAGTGCTCAATGATGAGTGGTAGTTTCTTAAAATGGGGTTCCAGATCATTTGGCCTCACCCTACCAGATGGAGACAAGAAGGCTCTTGCTCATACTTACTGAGGGCTGAAACTCCAGGCATTCTTCCTCAAAGTCAGGGTCTACCTGATGAAAAAGAATCATTAGGAAATTAAAACATCCATTGATTACTCCAGGACTCGGCCCCACTTGCAGGAGACTTCAAGGCCTGCGAACATCTCTGAATAGCTAAAAACTTGTCCCTTCCCTCTGTTCATGAAACCAGCATGCCACAACACACAACATGAGTACAACACACATGGAATGGTCTACCAGTTACCAGACGACGGCTCTCGAGTGTCGAGAGAAGAACACAATGAATTCACTAACAAAGCAACAGTTAAAACCCTGAGATAAATAAAAGATCAGTATCCAGTCATTAATAATCCTGCTTAGTTTTAGGTAGAAATTGAAAAAAAAAAAAAAAAAGTGTGGCCTCCAGCAAGAGTTACACTCGCTTCAGAACATAACCACTTTGGCAAACCATGTAATTGACATTTCTCACAGCTGGTTAGCTGGGTCCATAATTCTTTAAGGCTTCATTTTAAATTTCAACTTAGTCTTGACCTTTGGTTCTTAAGTATTTTGAAATCATCAGTTCTTACGAGTATCAGGCATCCTGGGGGTTCAGTACATTTAGATTTGGCCTTCTTTGGGGTCAGCTGCAGAAGTGATACTGTCATCCACACATCACCTTGATTATCTCTGAGCCATCCCACAGTGGAACCAGACCATGAGAGGTATCTTTTCATGTACAACTAGAATCTGATATGAAAATGTATTGTACATCTTCTAGCAGATAAGAGTAAAACTCAGCATCTGTCACACAGTATGATGTGTCACACAGTATGATGTGTCACACAGTATGATGTGTCACACAGTATGATGGCTCCCTAATTTAACACAAAAAGTAAAAAAGTAAATTCTTCCTGTCCTTCAGTATTTAGTCTTGCCTTTCCTCAAAAACCTTTTATAGACATTAAAAGTAAAGTAATTTCCTTGATTTTTGGTATATCTGCAAGTAAAAGATAAGACCTTGTCTATTCCACTAGTGCTCTGAGAACCAGAATACTTTATAAAGTTGTCTAATTTTTTATGTGTCTTAGTGCTTCTGGCTTTACATACCATGTTTCACTATAGCTGAGTCTTGGATATTCATATTAGGACAAGGACTGGTAGATAAGATGTGGGGAGAGGAAAAATGTGGGGAGAGCAAAATGCAAAAGCAAAAATTTCTCTAATTTTAAATCCCAGATTAGCATTCTTTACTTTTTTTTCTTTTTAAATCTACTCTCTAACAACTTTCAAATATACAGTATAATTAACTATAGTCATTATGCCATACATTACATTCCCATTATAGTTATTATTTTCAAATATATTTTCTCCCCACATCTTAATTGGAATCCCTGTGAAGTACTAAAATGTGTTAATCATCTTTACTTTTTCTTTTCTATAAGCAGGGAAATGAGGCAAGAGGAAACAGAAAAGCAGAAGGAAAAGCAAGGTAACTGAGCATCTAAATTCCCAATGGCCACAGGTAAATGAAGAAAAAGGAATGTGTCAGCCTTAAAAGAGAAAGACATAGAAGCTGCTACTTACCTCTGCTGCTAAGTAATGCCCTGTAGCAAGATGCTTGAAACGGAAGAGGCTGTTCCAATATCCTGCTCCACCCCGACACGGGTCATGTTGGACTACCTGCAAGAGGAAGAGAGATTAACAAGAGCGGAAGAAGTGTCAACCCATATTAAAATAACACTGAGACTTCACACATAAGTCATAGTTCAGGAGTGATATTTACTAGCTGAAATAAATCAGTATCTTCCAACAAAGCCATTGTAAGTATCATACATAATGTCAGAGCTCCAACATATGGAAGTACTATGTTTCTCCAAAGAAGAAATAGCCTCCCAGTTAATATGAAATGGCTGGAAAAAAATGGCTAAAAAGTTGAATGTTTTTCAGATTATTTGCTTTAATCATAATAAAGTAGAAGTTAAGATTCTACAACTCGGGATCCCTGGGTGGCGCAGTGGTTTGGCGCCTGCCTTTGGCCCGGGGCGCGATCATGGAGACCCGGGATCGAGTCCCACGTCGGGCTCCCTGCATGGAGCCTGCTTCTCCCTCTGCCTGTGTCTCTGCCTCTCTCTCTGTGTGACTATCATGAATAAATAGATAAAATCTTTAAAAAAAAAAAAAAAGATTCTACAACTCATCCATGAAAAGACATGACAAATAAAATGAAATTTCAGAGGAAACTATGAAAGCATTCTATACTTATACTAGTGCTGAAACACAAAGATAAGCCAGTGCTCTGAAACTTAAAACTCACAGAGCCTGGGCCAATTTATCATAAAAAGATATGTAATTTCAGCTTCTTCATGATGGAATAACTGGCACTGGTAATTGGTGCCATGAACAATTAGACACAGCACAAAATATATGAACTTGCTTTAGATAACTAGAAAACTAGATAAAATATAGGAAACAACTTTGTTCAGATGTTGGACAACAGGCAGTACACAATTGTGATCTCTGAGAAAAGGGAACAAAGTGATCTTCATGGTTATTACAGCTTTCTGCCTTGAGGTCCTCTCTGGATGGTACAACTGGAAAGGAGAATCTAAGAAAACAACACGGTTTGAGTTGAGGAGATATGTCAGAATTTAGGGAGACTGAGGTGGCTGTATTTGTGGGAGCACAATACAGAACTACTCAGAAAAAAAGCTCCAGATGTCTACACAGGGGCCTCCTTGAGTCTTTGGTTGAATACCAAGTTGCATATATGTTAGGTAAGACCACACAAGACCAAATGAAGAATGACAGGGAAGTTGTGAGCTCAATGTTCTCATTGCTCACTTGGGAC
Source organism: Canis lupus dingo (assembly GCF_003254725.2). Taxonomy (NCBI): domain Eukaryota; kingdom Metazoa; phylum Chordata; class Mammalia; order Carnivora; family Canidae; genus Canis; species Canis lupus. The sequence continues at coordinate 13,130,278 of NC_064262.1, forward strand.
TGGAATATGCTCTGAGAGATTCCATAGAACACTTGGGGCATTCAGGAAAAATGTCAAAAAGAGTTACACCTTAATAATGAGACAATCTAGCCCTAAGAAAAAAAGACTGTAACACACTTGACTTAACAAGTGTTTAAGATAAGCTCTAAAGCATCAAACTAATTCATAAGTAACTTTACTGACAAAACAAAACTCAAAACTCTTTAAAGGAAAGCAACAGAATATAGACACTCCAGAGTAGCACCACAATGTTCAGCATATATCCAGCACTGGACAGATAAGAATCAGGAAAATGTGACCCATAAATGTGACGATGGTCACTGTCAGACAATATTAAATGATCCAGCATGTCTGTGTGGGTTGCCGGGGATAAGAAAAATATTTGAGAAACAATGAACCCAAATCTTCCCATTTGATATATACACAGATTCAAGAAACTTAATAGCCTCAAAGTAGGATAAACACACACACATACACACCTACATATCCAGCCACCAAGGTATATCATAATTAGATTAATGTAAATAAAAATCTTAAAAGCAACCAAGAAAAAAAAAAGACACTATATACAAAGAACAAAGGTAAGAAACCACAGAATTCTACATTAGAAATTAGGCATGCAAGATGACAATGGATGCACAACTTTAAAGTACAGGGGGGAGAAACCTGTCTACCTAGAATTCAGAATCTAACAAAAATAGCCTTCATAAATGAAGGCCATGTGGAGAAATTGGAACCTTAAGACACCACAAGTGGGAGTATCAACTAGTGCAATTTGGAAGTTCTTCAAAAAAGTTAAACAAGTTTTAACCATATGACCCATGATTCCACCCCTAAGAGAACTGAAATACCTACCACAAAAACTCAGTATGTAAGTGTTCACAGAAGCATTACTCAGAAGTAGAAATAATCCAAATACCATTAAGTAAGAAAATATAGCGTAACAATGGAGTATTATTTGGCAATAAAAAAGAATGAAGTACTGATAAACGTGGCAGTATGGATGAACTTTGAAAACGTTGTGAAAGAAGTGATAGAAGTCAAATACAAAGGATCACATATTGTAGTATATCATTTATAGGAAATGTCCAGCATAGATAATTCTATAGAGATAAGGAATAGAGATTACCAGGAGGGGATCACTATGGATACAGGGTTCATCTTGGAGTAATGAAAATGTTCTAAAATTGACTGTGGTGATAATGGTCAAATTCTACAAACCTAATACAAACCATTGAATTGTTCACTTTAAATATATGAGTTGTATTTCAGTGAAACTATTATTTGGGGAAAAAAAAAACAGATTTTTAAAGTGAAGGTGAAATATATTTTCTCATTTTCAAATGAGAGCTAAGAGCATCAGTCATTAGCAGACCTGCAGTACAAGAAATGCTAAACATGATATTGTTTTCCTTTTTTTATTTTAAAGGAACACTTATGATTCCAGAACAATATAAAAGTGGGAGATGTTCAATGTTTTCCAAGGATATTCAAGGAAAAACCGGCAGGAAACAATTTATTAGGGAATAAGAATTAGACAGCTGTTTCTTTTCAGAAGGAAAAAAAGAGAAGATGCTCTGAAGTAGACTGCTGAGTTATGTACCTGAAGTTTTAGAAGACCATACCTCAAACACCCTCCACACAGACTTGTGATCTTTAATTCATTCCTACCAATTTGCAAGTGAATAGACAAGGTACCTGCTCTTAAATGTACTAAAAAGTCAGCCACTTTTGCAGGGTTTGGACTTTTTTTTTGGAGAGGGGGTTTATGACAGCATGTTAAACCAATACACAAAAATGTCTGTAAAGTGATGTCAACTGTGCTTAAAATAACCTGCTCACAGAATAAACAGCTCCATGGAAATGGGCACATTAAGTTAATGAAATGATGGTTTACTTTCTTTTTTTTTCCTGTATTTTCAGTTTTTCTTTATTTTCCACTTACTACTTTAAATATACCCGAGAAAAAGAAGTTTTTTAGGGCTATGGATTTTTGTTTTTTGGGGGATTTTTTTTGCACTAGTATCCAAATCGCACATGAAGAGTGGTTCTGAAAGACTGTTTTGAACATATAAAACCCTGTGCTGAGTGCAATGGTGATATCAGCGAGCAATGTAAAGGTCTAACTCACAAGTGGTTTATATATAATCTAGCAGGATTGACACTGTCTCTATATAGGCACTAACTAAAAAACTCCCAAGTGCTATGGATGTGGAGAGAAGGAGAAAAAGAATAAGGAGAAGGTAGAAATTGAAAACTTCATATAGGTTCCTTTCATCATGAAAGCTGTAGAAATTTTTATACAATAGCCAAGAAAAACCTGAGTACTACAACATCCATGTTAAAAGAGAAGACAATTTTTTAAATGGGCAAAATATTGGAACAGACACTTCAATGAAGAATATACATTGATGGCAAATAAAGACATGGAAAAATGCTCAATATCATTAGCCATCAGGGAACTGCAGATTAAAAGCACTAAGAAATTTTACTATACACCTATTAAAATGGTTAGCATTAAAAGAACTAACCACACCAAGTGTTGGTGATGATGTGGAAGAACTAGAATTCTCATACTTGGTGGTAGGAATATAAAATGATACGAGCACTTTGGAAACCAGTTTGGTAGTTTTTTTTTTTCTTAAAAACATACACCCACCATGTGATCCAGCTATTCCATTTCCAGATATTTAGCCAAGAGAAATGAAAGTTCATGACTATGAAGAGACCTGTTCACATTTATAATGTTCTCAAAAGCTTTAGTTGTAACAGCCAAAAATTGGGATCAACTCAAATGTCCATCAGCAGGTAAACAGACAAATTGTGGTATACCGTATGATGAAACTATTCACCAATAGGAATGAACTATTGATACATGCAACAACATGAATGAATCTCAATTATTCTGAGTAAGGAAAAAAAAAGGCCAGAAAAAGATCATATACTGTCTGAGTCCATTTATGCAAAGTTCAAGAATAGAGAATACCTAACCATGCATGCAGAAGTCAAATCACTGGTTACTTCTCTAGGAGGAAAACAAAACAGTGCTGTAAAGAGGCTCAAGGGAGCCTTCTAGGTGCTGTTAGTCTTCTACTTCCTGATCTGGGTGCTGGTGATATGACTTATACGTGTACATAAAAATTCATCAAGTTGTATACTTTTGATCTGGGCACTTTATGTCTGCTGTACCGCAATAAAAACATAAAACAAAGCAAAGGAAGTAAAAGAGAGGAGGCAAGTCAAGACAGAGAAATGCATGTACCCCAAGAGTTGCAGTTACATATAGAGAAGGGCTTTGGGGTAGGGGCCAAGTCTCTGCAGCTTAGGCCCTTGTCACCTCTGTCACCAAGTAGTCATGCCATTGTCTCTTGGGTCCCATGTTTCTAGTCGCTTTTTACCCCTCTCAATAAATGACATGCTGTGAGCGAAACATTTATCTCCTTAACTAGTGCATTGATTGTGTTACTCCTCTGCTCAAAACTACTCTCCAAACTCCATCCCTGCCTAGGACTTAATCCAAACTCATGCCTGGATAGAGGCCTTTTAGGCTCTGGTCTCCAAAATCAGTTTCTGTTTCACTTCCCTTCCTATCCTCTGCCGCCCCCCCCCCGCCCCCCACCGAACTGGGATGCTAAGCCTTACCTCAAGGCTGTCTCCTATTCCAATCCTGTGCCACCGTCTGACATGAAATGACTTACACTCTACGCGTCTCTGCCTTCAGAAATACATGTCATCCTGTAACTACCAGCTCAGACACCATCTCCTTCACCCAACCTGAACTTCTCCCTCCCTCATCTCAATCTCTGGAGCATGAAGAATGTGTCTGTGGCCACTCTGCCATCCACTGATGTCTGAGTGTCTCTCCTTCTATGCTCACTGACATGAGTCACCTGTGTATCATGCTGAGTAGGCACTCAATTACATATTGTGACAGAAAAATAACCAAGGGAAAGGAAGACATGGAGGCTGATGATTAGATGGCCAAGAGAAAGAAACTTCTAGTTTCAAGTTTGCTTCTAAAGTAGACATCATTTTCCTTCACAAGCACATCCAGCATCCTTCAGATGCAGCTTGACATGCTTGTTCATCTGTCATCCTGACCCATCTTTTAAAGAGTGGGCTTAAGTACCCTACAAACCCATGAATCCTCTCTCTCCCGCTCCAGCATCATCCCTTACCTCCACCTCCCACAGGGCTTTTGAACTCGTGGCAGATGTGGCTGACTGCCGGCCGGTAGTTCTCAGGAAGACATGCTGCTTCTTCCTGTGCTCATCGCAGGTAAGGAACTTCTCCTGCTCCGCATGGAACAGCCTCACCACGTCACCCTAAAAGTTGACATATGGAGGAATTAAGGAAAGTGAATTTTACAAGAGAACTTAGCTGCTGCACCATGTAGAGCCAAGTGCTGCCGACCTGAGAAGTATCCAGCTTACCCCCTTCAGTATGTCATCTTTGTTGTCACTCCATTTCATGAAAAGGACTATTTTCCAGCTTGTATTGCAGTTGACAGAATTGACCTGAAAAACAAATGACAGTTATTTTTTCACACATCCCTCCCAGTAACTCTGTCTTCCAGCCCAAAAACTCCTCATACTGCCCAAGAAGCAGGGCTGTGCTTCTGCCCCCAAATCCTACCAGTTCACACCATTAAGATCACAAGAACCACAAATTCAACTGGCCTGGCATATGTGTTTGTTAATAAAGGGTGCATTTGTGTTCATTCCACATATGCTTGAAATGACTAAAGGAACCTTGCTTCCTGCCTTTCTTCTCCAAGTCTCCTGTTCTGTAGCCAAAAAGTAAAAGCTCAATAAAAACAAGTACTAATAAAGATAAAAAGAGTCCAGTGAATATATTCTAAAATGTGAATGATAATCATTAGCAAGAGCAGACACTATACACTAAATATGTCCCAGGCACTGGGCTAAGCACTAATATTCACTACTACGTTTAGTCCTCAGTAACATCCTAATTAAAAAACAAACAAACAAACAAAAAAACCAGTAATGACCATCACACCTATTTCAGACAGGAAAACTAATGCACAGGGAGATGAGGGAGACATATGGTAACTAACCCACAAACATGGAGCTAGGAAATGGCAGATTTGGGATTTCATTCCATACGACTCCAGACTGTGTCCCCAACTCTTAGGCAAATATGTATGTCACAATCAAGTTACCATCCTTTGGTCCTATAATTGTCAATCTGAGGCCAAGGAACTGTACTGCCAAAAGCAACATATCCCCGTTGCGAGGTTGCTGATGGCCTGTAGTACACCCATCTTAATAATCAGCCAAAGACATTCTCTTAAGGGAAATAAACTGGAAAAAGGTGCCCCTCTAAGCCAGAAAAATTTGGTAAAAGAGGCCCTTCACTGGCTTAACAAATTTGGCAACAATCTCCCAGTTATATGAGGCTTAGTAAAATGAGCCCTAGGGTAACTATTGGCCCTCACCCAGCCCCATGGGAGCCCTGGTCCTGGGACTCGGTTACTTACCTGTAAGTACCCCAAGTCCTAAAAAGGTCACTTTCAGCATGCACATGCCCTGGTCCCAAGAAGGCTTGCTCTTGCACATATGCCTGCTCACAGGCCATAACTTGGTTTTCCTTACCTCGTTGCAGCCTGGGTTATCCACTAGCTGATGGCTGCTAGCATGTAAGGGCTGGCCAGCATTGACAGGATTCAGTACAACCTTGTCACCTATGACCACCTGGAAAAGAAGAGACCAACAGAGGTTTTCACAAAACAGGTCAGAAATCCCTGGTAGAGGGCAGCTGGGCATCTTCAGATCACCCCTTGGATTTGGAACATCCTCAGCCAGCTCAGCCGAACCCCTCACAGTAGAGGCCAGGCAGTGAAGTCTCACAATCCCTGTCCAATTCCTGGAGAAATGCTAAGACCAGCATGGGATACCACTGCCAACTATCAATATCCCTCTTTTCCTATGTTAACAGATACATAAATAAGCTCTGAGTATTAGGAATAGAAGCAGAACATTGCCTGAAGGAAGTCTATTTTTAAAAGAAAAAGCCATCTAAAGCACTGACTTTCATATTTTTTTGAGTACATGCCACATTAAGAAATACATCTCTATTATATTCCAGTCATACCTACTTATGTGCACATATGTGTGTATATGTATATGTGTACATATATAGATATACATATCTATATTTATCTGAAACATAAGTTACTGCCCTAAAACAATACTTATCCTCATTATGTTTAGGACAGCCTGATACTATCTATTCTAATCCACATTCCAAAATGAAAGTCATAAGCCACTAAACTGATCCCAGAGTCCACAAATAGACCGACACTTGTTTGTAAAACACTATCCTACAAAGGATAACCAGTCCTTCAACTCCATCTTAACTTCTAAACTAAGGCACAGCCAAACAGGTACATTTAAATAATAAAATCAAGGAGGACTTGCTGAAAATGAAATTCAGGACAAAGCACATTTGTCTTTTATTATGAAGGAAGAAGGAAGGAGGACAGAAATGATGGTTTCCTAAGAGGTAAAACTCATCTATTTTGATGAGTTTGCTACATTTGGGGGGCATATACAATTAAATTTTCCTTAACTCCAAATATATATACATAAGGATCTCAAAAAAGTCCAACACTTATGGTGAAAACTAAGCTCTACTGGACTTGTTCTTCTCTTCTCAGTTGAGCATCAATAGTTATTATACACCAACTGGGAAGGAATGTTCTGCTTCTACATGCTTCTGTCATACTGCATATAATGTCATACATATACCAACATATAAATGAACACGTACACTGCCCAAAGCTTGGAAACTTAAATAGTAATACTGAATATGGCAAAAACCAGTGTGAGGTTTAGGCTAGCTAAACATTTTGACAAGATTTCAAGCTGTTTAAGGAACACATTTCGTTTTAGTAAAAAATTGCTATTTCCAATCCTAACAAGGTCAGAAATTGGGCTTAATAGCATTTAAACATATTTGTTGTCAAGTGTATGCCCACATAATGACATACTAATGTAGCTGGTGAGTATCAGAACTGTTCTAAGTCACATGGAAAAGTATTTCAGTGGCTTAATATTCTAAGGACCCCTCAGGAAAGGGGCCAACTCAGGACCAACTGCAGTCACTGCAACAAGATGGAGAGCCTGCCAGTTTACCAATAAAGGAAAAAGCAAAGATAACCCTAAAATCCATTCTCCTTCCCTGCTGTATATAGTTATCTTCTATACTCCTTTACTTTATTTCCAAAATAGAGAGGCATTTCTATTCCACTAATGATCTAGAATGACAGGGACACGCCCCAGGACGTTAGTACAGGCTAGCTGTTTTCCTGGTGAAGTTACTGAGGTAATGGGGTAGTCATATAATTTTTTTTTCAGAAACTCAGAAGGAAAAACACAGCTACCGTATTTAGGTCACACTTCTCTCCAAATTTCCCTGTTTCCCAAACACTGGTTTCCATAGTGACTCCCTTCTCTTCATACAGGATAAGCCTCTGGTTCCAGCTATAAAGTTCTCCTAGTTGACTTGTATATACAGTTCCAGTTGGAAGCTTGGCATGGAGCGCTCCCCAGGCCAAGAGTTTGCACTTACACTGTCTCCAATGGATCGTAGCTTGTAGAATGGCTGAATATAAAACCAGGACCCTTCATTTCCCGCCTCGTCCAAAGTCACTCGCATGGCATTCTTCTCCAGCAGAGCTGGAAGCCTCTTATTCACAGTTAGGTATTTATTGCTTTTCAAATGCAGGAGCTGAAAACCCACAGGGAGAATAAGGTGAGTGTCAGCAGGTCTCTGAATCTCTATGATTTCTCTTAGTCACATAAATATGTATCAAACCTTCCTTCCACTTCTGAGCTAATTGTGGAGTTAGAGAGTCCTAGAAGTGCCTGAGGCAGGGAATAATTAGAAAATAAGGAAGAGCAAAGGGAGAAGTAGAGGGAAGAAGAAATATTTTATTTTTCCCCCCAACATGGCTGTGGACAAGATGGATGTTGTTTAGGTCAAGAGCACCATTTGCAGGGAACAGCACTCTGCCATCTGTTAACAGGTAGGAAGGAGCCTAATCCCATATAAAGGAGCTGAGGAACTGCAATCTGAATATCCCTGACTTTAACATAGAGCTAAGGAAAGGCACTTTTGAGCATAAGAAACAGTTTAAGAGATGACCCTGTTAGGTCGTTAGGGGGTATCGTTTCATATGGAATAACATGGCTGCTATAAATTTCCGTCTTCTTTTTTTTTATTTTTTTGATTTTATTTATTTATTAATGAGAGATACAGAGAGAGAGAGGGAGGCAATAACATAGGCATAGGGAGAAGCAGGCTGTATGCAGGGAGCCCGATGTGGGACTCGATCCTGAGACTCCAGGATCACTCCCTGCACTGAAGGCAGATGCTTAACTGCTGAGCCAGCCAGGTGTCCCAAATTTCCATCTTCAATGCTAACTACTTTATTGTTAATTCTTGGGAGAACCAAAGATCTAAATGGGAAACAACTTGTCTCATAGTGGGTCTGTACCAGGAAGTATTAATTAATGCTTCCAAATTTAACAGGCTATAAGAGAAGACGGAAGGGTAGATGAAAGATTACCCAAATCCTGGAGAAATATTAAGACCAGCATGGAACTTCATTGCCAACTGCCAATATCCCTTTTTTATATGTTAATCGATACACTTTCTAGAACCTTCTTAGGAGATCCACATGCTCCTATCAATGTTATTAGGGTCATGAGTCTGATTTGTGAGCTCCTGACGTCCGTTGGCTGTTATACACAAGGGGAAGGCAATGCCCTCTTAAGTCTTCATTGTTACCCTGGTGAGTGGCCCCTGATTTTCTGCACATCTGTCCAGGTGCTGAACTCAGTTGGTTTATAAACTGATATTACCTAGAGATGGATCCCAAGGTCCAGGCTTTGAAGAAGTAATAAGTAATATAAGCTAAAATATATTCAGAGCTTACTCTGAGAGATACCTCTCAATCATTTAGGAAACGATACCATGATTATTCTCATTTTGCTAGTGAGCAAATTGAGGCAATGGGAACATTTCTTGCCCAAAATCTCAGTCATTAAGTCCCATAATCCGAATTGGAATACACTTAAAAGTTTACATTCTCAGCCCCTATGCCCACCTTCCATCTTCAGTTCAAGCCGTACTCTCTAACGACATCAGGGAGTCCTGAGTTTGAAGGCACTGGTCTGGCCCAGTAATAAAGCTGATACTGAAATCTGGGCCCACCTGACTGGCCCTTTGTGTCTTTTCTCAGTTGGACAGAAGTTGAAAGGGAGGTGGAGTGGGATTGGTAGGACCTATTTTCAAAAGCTACTTTACTATCCAAAAGGCCAAATAATAATAAACCATTTAAACATAAAAGGTTGCTATTACCAATGTGGCAATAGTACTTTTTCCAGGCTCCAGATTATCACTGCTCTCTATTTCAGAAATAACGATGAGAAAGAATTCCTTTGTAGCCAGTCAAGTATAAATGATAAGCAATATCTTTCAGAAACGTAAATAATGAAGCAAGATAACCAAATGGGTCAGGTCTTTAAAAATTGGTAACTATTACCCTTTGTGTATCAAAATGATCCAGCATCTACATAAACAGAAAAGAGCTACAAGGGCGCCTGGGTGGCTTAGCTGGTAAAGCCTCAGATTCTTGGTTTTGGCCCTGGTCACAATCATAGGATCGCTAGCTCAAGCCCTGGGTTGGGTTCTGCACTCAGTGGGCAGTCTGCTTCAGATTCTTTCTACTCCCTGTCCTTTCCTCTCTATTCCTCCCCCACTCATGCATATATTCCCTCTCTAAAATAAATACAGAAAGAAAGAAAGAAAGAAAGAAAGAAAGAAAGAAAGAAAGAAAGAAAGAAAGAAAGAAAGAAAAAGAAAGAAAGGGAAAGAAAGAAAAAGATGAAAGAAAGCAAGAAAGCAATTAGAAAGAAAAGAAAAGAAAAAGAAAAGAAAGAAAAGAAAAGAAAAGAAAAGAAAAGAAAAGAAAAGAAAAAAAAGAAAAAAAAAGAAAAGAAAAAAGAAAAGAAAAGAAGGAAGAAAGAAAAAGGCTACATTTGGCATTGGACTCACGCACTATTTTCTGCAAGGATAGACCCAGATAGATTTTCTTAGCAAACCCCGCAGTAGCTATTTCCTCTTGTGTGTTTTATCCCCGTGCCAACTTTAAAGGCACAAGGGATAAACAAGTAAACCTCACAACCCATGAGACAAGATATGAGACCTATCAGCAAATATTCTATCTGAAGGTACAGAATTGCTCTTATTGGCCCTGTGAGTAATTCTTAAACCAACAGATAAAAGTTGTGGGGAAGCCAATTTTCACCTAATAGAACTTTCAAGGAAGGCAAGTGTAACAAAAGTGCAGCAGCCAGGCTCGTTTCCAGATAGGGAACTTCCCACTTAAAATATCTGCACACAACTTAAATTACCAACTACAGGGCAGAGTAGTGGGTTCTCGCACTGAGAGAGGGCCAACTCAAAAGCCTAAAAATCCACCCCATATAAGAAGAAACACGAGACCTTTTGCAACAGACTGGCTGTCTCCATGGGAGTCCTGTTGATGAAAGCTGTCCACACCAGATCTCAAGTGTTTTTTAGTTCTGTTCATTGTAACGCTCTAGCTCCGGAAGAGAAGAGCAGCCGTGACCTACCTACCTGGATCACATTGCCATACTGGATTACGGTCCCCAGCAATTTCCTGTTTTCTGTCTCATTCTGCTTCTTTTCCAAGTCTGCAGCATGCTGTAACAGGGAGAAGGAAGACTGGTCACAAAGAGGAAACAATGGCTTCTATTTCTCCACAGTGATGCAAAACCAATGTCGCCAGTTCATATGAGAACCACAGAAATAAGCAAATAGTTAGGTATGCCCTGAGGCTAAGCAAAATGAGCAAGGGGTTCAGGAAATCAACCCACTCTGCCCTTGTTTTTCTTGGCCCTCTTGGCTTTTTTTAAAGGTTTTTTTTTTTTTTTTTTTTTCAGGCCTTCATGGACATCTGCTTAGGTTAAGACTACGTACGTCAAAAGCTTATATATTTTTGAATAAAATAGGGTAGGGGTGGGAGAAAATTTGCATAGCCTTTTTATGATTTGTAAAAGCCCTCTTTTAAGGTTTTGTTGTAAAATAAAACTGAATTTAAATGCTAGTTTCGGGTAATTTCTGGTTCTGTGTCCTGGAATGTATTATTCAACATTCATGAGACTCGGTTTCTACTTTTGTAAAATGAGGATAAAAATAGTACCTACACCCTCACATACCATTGTGCCTGGTCATGGCAGCATTTACAGAGTGTTGGTTATTATTGTTAGATATTACTATAATTTATTTAATTTTTATAGTAGTTCCCTGAAGTGAAGATCATTATTCATATTTTAAA